>NC_055659.1:18618770-18951270 GCF_017976325.1 Chelmon rostratus | reverse complement strand
TCAAGCTGCGAATTTGATGATATGCTTTGAAAGTTAGGATAAATACACAACATAAGAACATAAATTGGCGTACAAAAATATAATTTTTGACATCAAGGTGTTGATTTATGGTAATAATACACGACTGACCTGGCCTATCAACACAACCTCAGTCTGATTAAATTAGATGTGAATTTTTAAAAAAATCTGTCTTAAAAAGATCAAAATCTGATGAAAATTATATGTTATTGAAGTGTACACTAAACTATTCTACAGTTTACAAACAGGCCTTTAGCAGAGATTGGTGTGCTGTGATGTGGAGGTAGTAAATGTTAAGCTCTTCCTTCAGGACATGTGGAGGTCGTGAAGCTGCTGGTGTCTCATGGTGCTGACTTGATGTGCAAAGACAAACAAGGTTACACTCCACTCCATGCTGCAGCTGCCAGTGGACAATTAGACATGGTCAAATACCTGTTGAGACTGGCGGTGGAGGTAAAGTGGCTCATGATGATTATAGCTGTCATGCATTTTATATACAGTATGTTCTGTGAAGGACAGTATTTTTGCATGTGCTTGACCTTTCTGTAGAGGGGTTGTAGAGTATTTTAGAAAGTTGTCTTTGTGTTAAAGTCAAAATTAAGATCTCAGGAAACATCCTGTTCAGTTCCCCTCCCAAAACATAGCAGCATGTTGTTATAAATGGTTTAATATTAGATTAGGCATCAATATTATGGTGTCCCACAGAGCTCCAGGCTGGATTTCATGTTGATCCTGGTCTATGTCACTTATTATGCTGCTGCTTCATCAGTAATAAGTAATCTGACTTTTTGCTCTTTTTTTTTAAGCATTGTAGTCCACCACAAGCTCATTGGTTCCTCTGTAAAAACATTCTCTAAGTCATGTTTTCTCACTGGAAATTATTCACTGGAATCATACATGATAACTACCATTTCACCCAAAAATACACAAAATATGTTATATTAAATTCTGTCCATGTCCAAGTACATGTATTATATGAGTCTGGACAGACATGGATGAAAACTGCAACTTGATTGGTCGGCAGAGGCAAACAATTGCAGGGCAGTTTTTTTTTTAAGGTGCCTCCAGGTCAGCAAAAGTCACTTGTCTCTTAAAACTGATGCCACCTTCAGCATTTCTTGGGCAGCCAAGCAAGGCTCTAATCCTTTCAAATAACTAGACATGTTTCATTCAACACTCTCCTCTGTCACCTCTCAGACTGATGAACCCAATGCTTTTGGGAACACAGCGCTCCACATGGCTTGTCACATGGGTCAGGACACTGTGGCCACTGAGCTGGTGAACTGTGGTGCCAACATCAATCAGCCCAACCACCACGGCAGCACACCACTGCACCTGGCCGCAGCCTCCTCCAGCGGGGTGCTATGTCTCGAGCTGCTAATTAACAATGGTGCTGATGTCAACATGCAGGTAAAGATCTTGTTTTTAAGAAGTGGATTTGAAGCTTTACTAGACTGTAGTAATTTGTCAGAGGATTAAATGTCCAGATTATTTATACCATTCTTTTTAACGAAACACATTTTCATTTTCTCGGTTTAACAGAATAAAGAAGGAAAGAGCCCTTTGCACATGGCTGCTATGCACGGCCGCTTCACAGGTTCCCAGGTTCTGATCCAAAACGGTAACAAACTACAAGAAATATATACACCATCCTGTTATAACACGTGATTGATTCTAAAAAAGCTGAAACTGCAACCACACAGCATACTCTGTCTTAAAATATCAACACATGTTCTCAACTGAAGCACTTCATCATATTCACATCATGTCTCCTCCCTCTGATCATAGGTGGAGAGATTGACTGTGTTGATATGTATGGAAACACTCCTCTTCATGTTGCTGCCAGATATGGTCAAGAGTTGCTGATCAGCACTCTGCTGACAAATGGTGCTGACAAGACCAGGTAAGTCTGTCTGAACCTGAGATTGTTTGAAACTACATAAAATATCATGTCACCCTAACCAACTATAATAACACACACATACATACAGACTGAGTTATTACACACAATCCTATAATATTCTAGTTTCTGACTAAGATGCACATCTGCAGACAAAGTCTTAAGGTGCAAACTCAGAGTCGATACTTCAGTATCCTAACCAATAAATTCCCTGGATCATAAGTTTTAAAACATTAAGAGAATATCAATTTGATTTTGTGCTTTCCAGTCTTACAAAGAAAATTGTTTCCCATTTTATCACATGCTAAAATAATTGATCTTTGTTATGATCTCTAAAGACAGGGGATTCATGGGATGCTTCCACTACATTTGACAACACTCTATGGATTTCCAGACTGTTGTCGAAAGTTACTGTCTAATGGTGAGACTGCTTCTTGAGTCGATAAACTGTGCTTCTGAATTTATCTTCCTCCCTTTGTATATTTTGATTGCTGACACAACTCAGAATGTTTCCACCTACCAAAGTGTTGTTGGTTGTGTATCCTTCAGGCCAGTTTTATATCATGCCGTCTCAAACATCATCCGTTGTGTCTGATATAAACGTCCAAGATGACCACGGGAGGACCTGCCTGCATGCAGCTGCCTCTGGAGGGTGAGCTCTCTCTCTCTCTCACACACACACACACACACACACACATACACCCTAATTTATGGTTATATTTGTACTTTTTTTGATTCTATATACATTTCCAAACAATTAAGTTAAGTTGTTGTTTTAAAATCTGCCTGTATTTCAACAGATCATGGTAAATGTTGGATGTTTACAATGTGATGTCCATCATCCAGACAGTTTTGTCAGATATTCTGTGTCTAAAAGTTGGCAATATTTTAGGAAGATATTCTGCGTGTGAAAATGATATTTCTCTATATTGTTGGTTGGGTTTTGTCAGTATAAAATCAATTGTATTGCTTAAGTCTTGTTTTTATGGTTTATACACAATGAATGTAATTTAATACCACGTGAAAATACCAGCCAGAATTGACACAGTGTTGATTTCTCTCATTTCAAAATTTTGAAAATATTCTATATTTTGTTGACCAATAGTTTAATGGGTTGACTGAAAATGAACCGTAGGTTTTTTGTAATCACAATTCTAATAATCTATGCCTGTAGTTTGTCTGGTCAGTAGGGATGTAGCATAAAAAGTTGGAGCCTGAATCATACAAGTGTTGTCAAACCTATTCATAAACTGTTCGTTACAGATCTGACATACTTGACTGTGAATTAAATCTAACTCCTACTTTTTTTTTTCTTGTGACAGCGACATTGAGTGTCTCAACTTACTGTTGAATAGTGCTGCTGAACTGGATGTAAAAGATCATTTGGGAAGGTAAGTGGTGCTGAGTAAGCTGGAGCTAAGAATTGACCTCTGCTTTGGTGTTAACCTGATATCACAGCTGCCCCCTGTTATACCTCGCAGGTCTCCATTGCACTATGCTGCAGCTAATGGGAACAGCCAATGCACAATCTCCCTGGTGAGAGCCGGCGCTGAGGTCAATGAGCTGGATCTGATAGGCTGCAGCCCGCTGCACTACGCTGCTGCTTCACACACGTTTTGTAGGTGAGAGAGCATCTACCGTCATTGTGATGTTTTACTCCTTTTACTCAGAGTGACAACATCCTGTGGACAGATCTCCGTTAAGTAACTAACTCCGTTAGTTTTAAAATTAACCCCCCGACCCTCTTTCCACAGGGGGGAGGCAAACTCTAAGCCTGACTACAATGAGGAAAAGGAACAAGAAGCCTCTCTGTAAGTCATATTTATTATCATATCTCACATATATATTTTTATACATTGGATATGCTCTACTGTGTAGAATCCGCAGAAATCTGTTCTTTCAGTCAGCAAACAGCATGCTGAGTTATTGTCGAAATAACTCCAGATCATTTGCTGTAACAGAGGGAGCCTTTTTATTATTTCAAAAAGTAAAAAATTAAGAGGTCAGAAAAAAAGTCACAATCAAATCTGTGCAACTATTTGACCAAAGAGGAAGAAGTGTTGAAAATTAGACCTTTAGTGGGTTTGATTGTGTAAACATTTGTAAGGCTTTACAGAAAAAGGGTTTGATCTTGACATAGGAACTGTAAGAAAGACATTTTTCTTCATTGTACTTCCTATTTAAAAACAAATACCACAACAATAAACAGAAAATCCATGTTCCATTTAATGCCACCCTGAATGCGTTTCCCAAAGACATGTAGAAGCAAATCTTTATAAAACACTGAACACAATGTGTCTCCTGATGACTTCTTGCTGGTAGAAGAGTGAAACCCAGGAAGGATTCCTGATGTTCTGCTCTTTGTGTTCAGGTGTTTAGACTACTTGCTTGACAATGGAGCGAACCCAACTCTGAAGAACAGTAAGGGTTACAGTGCCGTCCACTATGCAGCAGCTTATGGGAACAAACAGCACCTTGAACTGGTCTGTGTTATCTTTTGATTCAGAGGCTTTGGTTTTGATCTTCTTTCTTTTTTCTTGTTAATCACATGCAGACTGGACCCAGTTGAAGTGTTGCGTTTTTTTTCTCTCTCACTCTTGCAGCTCCTGGAGATTTCATTCAACTGTCTAGAAGAGGTTGAAAGTAATATTCCTGTCAGTCCTTTGCACTTAGCTGTGAGTGGAATGATTACAATGAATACACTGCAAGAAATGTGACTTTTAAATGAAGACCTCATGTTTACATGTCTTTGACTGCACTGTTATGATTGAGTGACATTCTGCCACTGCAGGCGTATTATGGTCACTGTGAGGCACTGCGTTTGCTGTCTGAGACATTAGTGAGTCTGGATGTGCGGGACATTGACGGCAGAACTGCCCTCCACCTGGCTGCTCAGAGAGGTTTTGCTCCATGTGTGGAAGTGCTGCTGAAACATGAAGCCTCCTACACACTGAAGGACCACAAGCGCAAGTGGACGGCTCTCCATGCTGCAGGTGTGTGTTTTGGATCCTGGGATGCTTAAGGCATCCATATGAGATAAGACTTGTGGTAATATTGGCTGCAGTATTTGGTTTTGTTGAGTTGCGTTGATGGTCTTTGATGGACACTGTTATGAGAATAAACCGTAAGGTTTCATGGTTTTATTCTTACATATTGATATTTAATGTCTGTGTAATTTTTGTTTTGTTTTCAATCTCTTTTTTAAAGTGATACTTTCCTTTCCCCTCTCCTTTCCTCCATGCAGCTGCCGAAGGCCAAATGGACTGTTTGCTTTTATTGGTCAACAGGGAACAAAGTGCTGACATCATCGACAGTCCAGATACCCAGGGCCTGTAAGTTTTGTAAATTTGTAAATTTTTTTATACTCTGATTTGTAATCAATTATTGATCAGTTAAACAGCTGACGTGTACAGCTTTGTCCATACATAGAATACTGTTATTTTGTGTGTCTATGTATGAATGTATGTATACATGTGTGTGTGTGTGCGTATGGATGGTTGGATGGATAGATATAAATTGTTTATCTTGACAACTACTCAGGTGAATAATGCTAGTTATGCTGCTGCTAATTATGTTTATTGTATCAAATGGTTACTATTTTGGCAGTAACACAACAAGCAACTAAAGGAACAAATCAGAGATAAGTTAATAGTGAAATGTTTATAGTGATATTGTCTTCCATAAAACAATGACTTGGTGTCAAAGTCAGAGAGTGAACTCATGAATTACTGCTAGGTGATATTCAAGCACAAAGCAAACGGAATGTTTATTAACCGTAAAATGGTCATGTGATTGTTTGATGTAAATGTAAATCTGCAGACTTATTATATGGTCAGGTAACCTAGCCCATTGAAAAATGTGTCGTGGTCAGAGAATTATCTTCACAGCAGTCAATTCTTGGTTTCTTTTGTCGTATGCAGGACGGCTCTCATGCTTGCAGCACTGGGATGTCACACTGACTGTGTTCACATCTTGTTGGAAAAAGGAGCGAAAGCTGACGCTGCAGACAAAAAGGGCTTCACTGCATTACACAGAGCTGTGAGTATGCACGTGTGTGTCCATGTCCTGTCACTTTTTTATGAAAACAAGGAATTTGTCTATTTACAGAGTCATGCATGTTCCAGAAGTGTTATTTTCCTCTCGCATCATACCTTGTGTGCTGCCCCTGTAGGCCATGCTGGGCAGTGAGGACTGTGTATCTGCTCTGCTGGAACATGGGGCCTCCGCTCTGTGTCGAGACTCTCAGGGAAGGACCCCGCTGCATCTCACAGCGTCTCTTGGCCACACAGAGATACTCCGAACTTTGCTAAAAGCTGCCATGAAAGCTGACCCTCTGGACTCCATATTGGACTACATAGGCTACACGCCCACCCACTGGGCTGCATACCACGGTAATACAGTGGGGAAAGGAGTCATGTCAAATGTACTGAAGTCATTTTCACAAAAAGAGATTGCTTCAATGGTGAACAGTGCAAACATGGAAACACAGAACAAGACAAACATGTATGAATGGACATTTTTAGAGCAACAACAGCACCGTCTCTCATCACTATCCTTTATCTACAGCATCATTTTAGCCTTTGAATATATGTATAATACAGATTTGAATATTAATGATTTGTTCATTTATTTCCTGTGTCTGTAGGGCATGAGGGATGTTTACGCATTTTACTTGAACACAAGCTTTTTAGCAACCAAGAAGGAAATCTTTTTACCCCATTGCACTGTGCTCTGTGAGTATGACAGTAAATGCAAATGCTCATAATATATGTGTTTGTTAGATAATTAGGTAGAAAATTAATTTCATGTGTTTTTTCAAAATGTAACAACTCTTCTCTGCCCACGCAGAGTTAATGGACATGATGTTGCTGCTGGGCTTTTAGTGAAGACTGTTGGCCCTCAAATTATTAACGTCAGTGATGCCAAAGGAAGGTGGGTTTATTTTCAATTCAGGCACACATCTGCAATCAGTCACTCTTTTGGCAGCACAACATGATTATTGCCGTTTTTATTCAATTATTAGTCAGCAAAACCTTATAACATTTTATTAAATGTACAATGTAGTCATCAAAAACATATTTTATTCAAACCTCAAATTTATTGAAAAATGATCTAGAATCTTGTCAAGCTAATATTTTGTAGGTTTCTTGTAGGCATTGAATGTATGTAAATTTGAATTCATATCTTTTCAGAGCTTGTAGAAAGATGCAAATTGAACTGTATTTTCATGTTCAGAAGCAGTGAATGTGCCTGACCATCCTGTTTTTTCATGTATCTGTTTGTGTGGGTGCAGGACTCCGCTGCATGCGGCTGCTCATTCAGGAAATGTTGCTGGGCTCCAGCTGGTTCTGGCCCAGGGAGCAGAAGTCAATGCTGTGGACCAGTGTGGATGCTCCGCTCTGATGGTTGCTGCTGACTGTGGACAGACGATGGCTGTTGGTATGTGGTATATGTCAATATCCTTATCTACACATCAAGACCATTTTCAGCTCAAGAAGAGGCCAGAAACTTCATGTTTCTGTATCTGTATGACTGAACGTTGTCATTTTTTCATCATGTTTTGTTTTGACCCTCACAGTCCTCACTTATGTTTACCTTTAATACACCATATAAATCTGTTCCCCTGTTGCACTGATTGTAAGTTGTTGCACATAAAAACACCAGCTAAATGTTTAAAATATAAATGCCTGTGTTAGCTGTGAAAGGTGTCTTATTTTCTGCATTTCAGAGTTCTTGCTGCACAAAGCGAAGCCAGACCTGACCCTGGTGGATGTCAATAGTAACACTGCCCTTCACTTAGCCTGCAGCAAGGTCACAAACACATCCTGTATGCATGTAGTGTGTGCATGCAGTGGCATGATAACTTTTGCATGCACGTAGCATCAGTAATGTAACAACTATCAGATAAGGTGATAACCTGCCAAAAATTATGAGAAAATCAATGTTGAAAATCAGGTTGAAAATGTAATCAAATGTGTTTTGCAATGGCTCACAACAGTAAGATTGTAATCATGTGGTGTTCTAACTTTGCTCAGTATTGGATTCACTAAATTAATGAAAAATAATGAAAGGGTTGATTACATTTTCAGCCACAACTTACCACATTGATGACTTACTCTGTTTTTAGGCAGTTTGTACAATATTGCTCAAGAGCATTATCACTTAGTCCAATGTGTTTCATTTTGCAGGGTCATGAGATGTGTGCCCTGTTGATCCTGGGAGAGATCAACGACTCCTCCCTCATTAATGCAACAAACAGCGCTCTCCAAATGTGAGTTTTCTTAAAGCACTGGGCAGATATATATGCATGCTCAAATGTAGGATGGTAAAGGAAATGTATTGTGATTATGCTGGTGAATAGTTCTTAAAGAAGACAGTTTTCTATGTTAACAGTTTTGACTCGCCTGCCACTGGCTCCAGTAATACTGCATATGAATCTTTAACATGGTTGCAGTCCTCACTAAGTGCTCTAATGGGACTAATATAATCTGTCTCATGCAGGCCCCTTCACATCGCAGCAAGGAAAGGCCTGGCCACTGTAGTGCAGGTGTTGCTGAGCAGAGGAGCAGCAGTCATGGCTGTAGATGAGGAAGGTGTGCAGGAATAATGATAAAATAACAAAAAGGTTGATGTTTACTGTAAAAAAAAAAAAGTTACTGAAGGGCGCCAAAGGATAATTCATTCCCTGTTGATCCTCTGCAGGCCACACGCCGGCTTTGGCCTGTGCCCCAAACAAGAACGTAGCAGACTGTTTGGCCATGATCCTCTCCACCATGAAGCCTTTCCCTCCCAGAGAGGCCAGTGCAGGTACTGCCTCCCACTTCACCCCCATCCTGAAGAACTGTGGCATCGCTGCCAGTTGTGGGTCCAGTGGAAACCTGTGTCATGCTTAAGTGAGGGTCGCACAAGCTCTGCTGGCCTGCCCTGGTGTTTATGGAGTGAAATTTCATCACGGTGTAGCCCAAAGTGTCTCGTGTGTTATATGCAGCTGCATGTACACTATGTGCTCATGCACCAGCAGCATTGATTGCTTCTTGAAAATCTAGTCTTACGCATCCCTAATATTAGCTTCTTCTCTGTCACAGAAGTTGAGTTTAGCACATTAATGTTATTTTAATGAAGTACTAACCATTGGAAATGAAGCCTCTCCACTTGAACCCCATCCGCCGTCACTGTTTCTCAGCTCCTTAACCACCAAAGCCCGAAACCTTCATGCTCGTCCTCAGCTGATACAAATGCAAGAATACATGTGTGATTGTGTGTTTAATTTACGTGTGTGTATGTGTATGTGTGTGTGTGTGTGTCTGCTTTTAGACATTGCTTCTTAATATACTTGTTTTAGAATATGTAACGGGTGCTGCACACCTTTTATGCAATTAATAATACTCTATTTTCTTATCCTGTCCAGAGTGTAGCAGACACTACATTGATATAAATAACCTTATTCTAATATTAACACAAATTATGTAAGTTAAATTTCACTTTAGTAAAGTCAAGAGCATGTGTAAAGTAGCAATTATGTAGTTTACACAGTCTAGTGTATATATAGTTCTTAAAATGAAGTTAACCTTTTACTTGTTTGAAATGATTGAGGCTTAACCTCAGGCCAGTGTGTACTGTACTGTGGGTGCAATAAAAAGCACATTTTGAGCTGGATGTTACATAACAAATGTCAAGTATGACACAAGTTTCATATTTCAGTTAAATAAGACAGAGAATAAAGCACGCACATGAAAGGTCAGAGAAACACATCAACTGTGTGTTAATGCAACAGTTTAAATGCACAGGAAAAAAAATCTCTCAGGCCCCTGAGGAAATGTGACATTCACTACACCTGCAACTAAAGATTCATTTCATTTTTGATTAATTGGGTGTGTTTTTGTTGTCGTTTTTTTCCATTAATGGTTAAGTGGTCATTGCAAGTTTCAAAAGCCCACCTTGAAGTTGCTTTTCTTTTTTCTGATCAGCAGCCTGAAACCCAAAGATATTTAATTTACACCAAATTCCTCACATTTAAGAGGCATTTTTTATGAATTAGTGTAAAATGTTAGCTAGTTGTAAAACGGTCTGTTCATTTTCAGTTGATCGACTAATCAATTGATTGTTTCAGCACTACATTTCACAATTGTTGTCACTATAATGTTGCTGGTGTGCAGTGAACTGCTCACATGTCATGATGTCTCTGAAACACTAGAAACTGAATGGATTGTTTCTAAAATGTGATTCTCTGTTTCCTGGTTCAGTGGAGAATTCACCACGTTTCCTTCGTTATCATGCAGCATTTATTGACATTCAATAAATAAATCTGTGTCTAGTAAATATTTAACATTTAGAAAAGAAGGGAGCAACCACAGAGTGAAGTTTTTATTGTGATCATTTATTTTCACTTGTGAAGTAAATTATCACAATACTCCTGCACTGGTACAACGTCACTGCCTCGCTCTCTTTAATGATCAGGTTTTTATAAATGGGGATGTGCGTGAAATGTTTATCTTTTTAGAATTTGAAAGCGGTATCGAAGCACATACTTTATATTTCCCCTTCTACTAATTGACTTTCTTTACAATGGACCTATGCTGACGATTTGCACTCTTACATGAAAGTTTGGTTATCTGTCTAAGTGTATGCAAGATTACATTTAAAAGTGCATTTTTCAATAACGGCAGAAACCGGTTCAGTTTGACCATGTCATTTCATTTCATCTGGATGAAATTAGTGAGAAAAAGGCAATTTTCTAAACACAAGTTGCAGTGAAATGTTTTGAATAATGTTTGTCTTTGGGAATTGCTCTGTTACATGTGAACAAACAGTGTTTCTTCTGAACATCTTACCAGGACTTCAGGGTGTAACTCCTAACTTGAATACTCTGGTTGCTTTAGTTGTGAATGGCATTCATATGAGATAAAATAAATACATCACACTATCGGAAGAGTTTTTGCAGTTTTTTCTTTCCATTTCCTAATTGAGTCCCATGATAACAGTCCTTGGTGCCCTCGTTGTCAGCCCTAGTGCACCCCACTTTCATGCTTACTTTTTGCCATAGTGTCACACCAGAGGGCCCCAAATGCCCCTCCAACAAGCTCACAGGCCTCTGTGGTGCCATATTAGGGCAAAATAAGCTCTCCTCTGGTATGATAGATCCATTTTATTTGTCATAGAGTTTGTGCACACTGTTGAAATCAAGCTTCACAGCACTGACATCTGAACAAGTCTGTCCTAAATTTGTCGTAAAACAAATTAGTGAATTCCCTTGAAAGAAAAATGGTCTCCTGCCATTCATATTAATTATTGCTGTGTATGTGATACTGACGGATCTCACTAGTGGAGTCCTCTTTGATGATTTTGCCCCAAAACAACTGAGTTGCTGAATAGATCTACAAGATACAAATATGATAAACAGCTTACATTCCAAAAAACTAGAAAATGAATGAGCCTGTTTTGTACACTTTCTGTATTATGAAGAGTGAAATAAAACATGAGATTAATTACTTGATTTAATGTTTCTCTTATAATCATTTCAATTCAACAAGATCAGAGAAGTCTGCACTTGATTGTTTGGGCCTCTGTCACTCCACATCATGTTAAATGTTCACCAGGAGTTACACTCGGAGGTCCTCATCCTCCATTTAATTTCTGTTGACTTTCTATAAACAGAACTAAATATCTGCACCAATAAGTCTACAGTATGAATAGAGAGACTGTTCACCTTGCCTACTTCATCTTTATTTTTCTTAGAATGTTTCACATCTAAAAATGATAACAAACCTTATCAATACTTTGAAAATGTATCATATAGTAATACATGAACAGTCAAGACAGATGATATGTTGGTGTGTATATAAAAAAACACATGACACACACATCTTCCATTAAACCTTACAATAAAACAATCAAATAGCACAAATTAAGATGCAAGCTCATGCCACATTTATTGATATGTCTGTGATATTGATATGTCTTGCTATGTTTCTTTTTTTTATTTGGTTCGGCTCGTTTTGATAACATTATCATGTCTTTATAAAACACTATATATAAGAATTTATCAGGGATAACATGATAAAGTGCTGGACTCTCCACTTACCTGTATCAACACGGAGATACATTATCTGACTTTGAGACATACTTGAACATATTTATTTATGTCTATTAACTGGTTTGTCTTGTAAACACAAATTCCTATTTGCGCATTTTTTGATGTTTATAGATACAGACGGAATTAGTTCTCAGCTGAAATTCAACGTTTTGCTTATTAACATTTTATGTAATTCCTGCAAGTCGCCGCTAGAGGTTAATATAGTTTGCAGATTGCTTCCAGCCTCTATACATCAAACGAGTAAAAGGTATTTAGTCCTCTCCCGGCTGTCGTCACCGGACCGGCCTACATCAGTGAGCCCTAGTAGTCCGTCCGCTTCAGCGTTACTGTCAGATAGCTTTCTCTTTAGCAAGTCACAAAAATGGCGAACGTGGTGCTGGAGTTTAAGGCTTCTGCCGGTGACTCCGAGCCACAGACTCGTCCGGTTCTTATTATCGGACAGCAGGCGACCCTGCAGCAAGTCAACTGGAGCCAAATCAAAGGAAAACTCCAGCCAGTCGTTAGCAAAGAGGTAACAATGTGAACGAAAATTGTAGTTGGGTGACAGCTAATGTTAGCGCTATGCTAACCTAAGGAAGCGCAAGACGAGCTAGCTATATTAATGTTGCAGTTGATGGTAGCGATATTCGTACACGATTAGCTCACTAACAGTTAGTAGTTAGCTAGGAAATTTTACGGCATCTAGGAAATGATTTGGCTGTAAAAATAGCAATTAGTGGTATTAAATAGTTGATGTTAACGACAATAACAGTTAGCTATGGATTTTTATTAGTAAGGGAGAAAGTCAAGTACAACGACAATGTTATTAATTAAAACCACATTTTCTGTAGTGTTACGTTGTTCAACTCTAAGTAACGTTTGAGTTGGGCAACTAGTGGTTGTTAGATTTTAGTACTTAACCAACACCAGCTTATTAACTTCTCATGGAACAATGTAAGATTTGACAACTGGGTGACTTGTGAGTTTAAAGTCTGAATTTTCCATTTCCTGGCTTTGAGAGTGGTTAATTTCCTCAGATAATAGCAGGATTGTATGGCCATGAGACTGATGTCAAGTTCAGGCGGCATCCTGTCCGTGATGAATCGTCAGGACACTGACTGGTCTGGTGGTCAGACCCAGACTAAAAGGCTCTGCTCTCATGGTGTCCGATGCAGATGGAAGTGTTGTAGACTGTCGTGCAAAGTCCTTAGAGGTGATTGTGTAACGGTAACAGCCGTTCAATAAAAGAGAGTCTGGAGAGAGCAAGTGTGTGAGGTCAGAGAAAGGTTTCCAGCTCCTCAGTGTCCTCTGAAAATGATTTCCCAGCATGATTGTTACTCTACTGCTTGCAGCTCTCTAATTGTTTCTTGGTGTTAACAGCCCTTTGCTATGCTTAACCTGGCAGTTGTGGCAATTTGAAAAACTTTTTTTGTAAGAAGTTTTTACACCTCACAATTTTCTAAAACCAATGTACCGAGTCTCCACAGTGAATCCAAAATCCATTTTGCCTCATGTTTTCTCAGATCTGGCAGGCAGCTCTTAGTGCTTTGAACCCAAACCCCACAGACAGCTGCCCTCTGTACCTCAACCATGCTGCGGTGGCCGCACTTCCTTCCCGGGTCAGCAGGCACAACAGCCCCTCTTCTGCCCACTTTGTGTCCCGCCTGGTGCGTTCCTGTCTGCCTGGAGGGAATAACCGCTGCATCATGGTTAGTATCTTTATTATTTTTAGCTACAGAAAGTTTATGATGGCACTTTAATTTGGGTATCCAGTGAAAGTGGACCAAGAGGCTGATATGAGTGTTTGTTTCCTCTCCAGATGGTTTGTGAGCGTTCAGACGTGTTTGCGTCCTCCTGTGCCATCGCCAGGGCGTTCCCCATTTTCTCTCGCCGCTCCACCACCTCACGCAGGGCTGAGAAGAAGCATGTCACTGTGGAGTTTGTAATTGTTGGGCAGGACAGCAGTCCTCTGAATGTCTCAGAACTTGAGGTACTGCACTGTGAATGCTTTGCACCTAAATTTCCTTGATTTTATATTACCATTTTCATGGCCTGTTGAATGATGCTCAGAAAATGTTTTTTTAACCACTGTGGTGCATTTTAACCACATAGCTTTTCTTCTGTTCAGTGTCTCAGCAATGCAGCTGATGGAGTGCGCCTGGCAGCTCGCATTGTGGACACACCATGCAATGAGATGAACACAGACCACTTCTTAGATGTAAGTGAAACTGTTTCTCTTTTGGAAATTTTGTTGATATTACTACAGGAACATGCTTAACTAGTTATTATTATTTTTGATGCAGCCTGCTGTCACACAGATTCATTTCTCTTTCAGGAAATCAAAGCTGTGGGAACTGAACTTGGAATTACTCCAGTGATCATTCGTGGAGAGGAACTGAAACAAAGAGGCTTTGGAGGTACTATCTCTGTAGATGCCTCTGTTTGTAATTAGCATAAGTTTTGCTAATTCTCTGATTAATCCCAACAGTCACTATAATTATTAGGTGTATTTGCAGTGTTCGCAAAGAGTCTTAAAAGTTTAGTTTAGTGATCATAAAAGATGAATTATCTTTGCATTCATGCACTCTGTAATCCTAAATTGCTGAAATTTTGTTTTACTTGTTCCTTGATGTCTTTATTAAAGCTTGTTTTTACTTATGCCTTTGCAAAATATGTGATAAGTAAATACAACATTACCATTTGCCCTGTCAGGTATTTATGGAGTTGGCAAGGCGGCAGAACATCTTCCTGCATTAGCCATCTTGAGCCACACACCAGATGGTGCAACCCAAACCATTGCATGGGTGGGCAAGGGCATCGTGTATGACACTGGAGGACTCAGCATCAAGGGAAAGGTACTCCCACTTTTCCTTTGGAAAATGGATTGTAACTGTTGCACGTCATGGAAAAAATCACACTCTTTGTATTGCTAATGTGCCAGGAACATCACTACCATAATTTGCATTGTAGTCATTTCGATCCTCCGGACTGGTAATTCACTTTGCAGCTCAAACCACTCAACTTATCCCATTTTCACCTGCAGCACAGAACATAGCAAACATTTTGGCAAGGTCTTTTGTGTCATGACTCATTCACTGTACACCTCTCAGACTGCCACCTTCTACAAACTCATGAATGCTGCCTTTGTCGTGTTAGTGATCCTCAAACCGTCACACTCTGACACCTCTGACCTGTTAAGCTTTGAGTTCTCAGTAATCCGTTCACATGCAGCTGCTGTTGCATGTACCAGTTTATGTAGTGTCACATGCAAATAGGAAGGTAGAGCTTGGTTATTCTGCAGAGACAAGGTTTACAAACCAGCTGGTGAAGCTTTTCTGAGTGTAAATACATGGACTACTGGGTCACTGTCCTGCTCAATGGGTGAGAGGCATCAGAGATCAAATAAAGTCATCACATTACATCACATGCAAATATGTGTTTCTTTCTAGACCACAATGCCAGGGATGAAGAGGGACTGTGGTGGAGCTGCTGCCATTTTGGGAGCTTTCAGAGCTACTGTTAAACAGGTGAGGTGATCTTTTTATCTCAACCCACAGCAGCTGTCATTGTAGCTTCCTCTTTTTCAGTGTGGCAGAGTTTTTTAATCACATTCTCTCCCCGCTTCAGGGCTTTAAGGATAACCTCCATGCAGTGTTTTGCCTCGCAGAGAATGCAGTTGGGCCCACAGCCACACGACCTGATGATATCCACACACTCTACTCTGGAAAGTGAGACGCTCCCTTTAATAATGATGTGTCAAATTACCTGATTTGTTTTATTTGTGCCATCACTGTATGATTGCGCATAAACTGCATCTAATATTATTTTACAAGCCAAATCAGCAGGAGTGAATGAGGGCTTTGGTATAAATTTTTTATGTCATTTGTGTGTTTTATTCTCAAGGACAGTGGAGATCAATAACACTGATGCAGAGGGCAGGCTGGTGCTGGCTGATGGAGTGGTGTATGCCAGCAAAGACCTGTCGGCTGATATTATTCTGGACATGGCGACTCTGACAGGGGCACAGGTGGGTGACAGACTGTTGTTTAACCCTCCCCTGAAGAGACCAAATCCAATAATTGTGCCTTCTAGCAGGTGTTGTCTGTTATATGTAAAACCTTTTCTGTTTCTGTTGTCCAGGGGATCTCCACAGGGAAATACCATGCAGCTGTGATGACTAATAGCGAGCAATGGGAGATTGCTTGTGTGCGAGCTGGCCGCAGCAGCGGTGATCTTGCTCATCCTCTGGTCTACTGCCCTGAGCTGCACTTCAGTGAGTTCACCTCTGCCATGGCTGATATGAAGAACTCTGTGGCAGTAAGTGATGAACTACAAATTCTTCAAAACCAGATTCGTAAACAAAACATGACAAAGTGCATACAATCTGATGCATTTAAGAGTTTGAAGTTGTTGTTTTGTTTTGTTTTTTTTACATTTTTCAATATAATTAAGTGTAGTTTAATACAGTTTAATGTGTTACTACGGGATTAGGTTTATCAACAACACACCAGCTCAGGTTAGCTACTAAAATAACAGTAGCTTGGGCGAAATAAGAAACATTTAAGTGTGCTTACCTTTGCATGAATTTCTAAAATGATTCATCTGCAAACGTTACTCCAAGTTTGTTGTATTTGTGTACCAGTGGTTCTCACGGTTTAAAAAGGGTCTTGTTTTCCCCGATAAATTTCACATTTCCTCGAAATGTGAAATTTATCTACGTGCTCATCTGTTCATTTCTGTTCAGTTTGAGACATGCAACCAGTGTTTCTAGTAGACATTCCGGGTAGATTAGTACTATCCAATTGTGTGCAGCTAACCTTCCTACCACTCGAAGGGATTAGTGCTGATTGGATTTTACCCAACTCATCCCTCCCTAATGTTTTTGTCTCATTTGTATTAATTAATGAAAGTGTCAATAGATTTTGTCATCATAATTCAGTTTCTATTTAGTTATCATCCTGTTTTGTCAGTGAAAAATTGTTGCTAACAGCAACAAAATGAACACGTGTTTCATATGTTTTTACAGGACCGGGAGAATGCCCAGAGCTCCTGCGCCGGCCTCTTCATTGGCTCCCACTTGGGCTTTGATTGGCCTGGTGTCTGGGTCCATGTTGATATCGCCTCTCCTGTCCATGCTGTGAGTACCTTGGTGTGCTAACAGATAATGTGCCATCAGTTAGTGCTCTGATTTTTACCCTGGAGCAAATCAGGTGATAATCATAACTTAGTGAAGTGAAAGTGTTTATTTGCTGCCTGAAACAGGCTTGACAAGTAACGTCTCATGGTCAAATGAGCAGAGGAGCAGAACAGGAGTTTGTCATTGCTAGTTAAATATTGCAGTGCAACTTTGGCTTCAGAAAATATTCTTGTTCGGACCTTGTCTCACTTGAGCTGCTTGCATTCGGTTTCATAACCCGTTTTATGATAGTACAAAGTTATGATAGTACCAACTTATTTGTGCCTGCTCTCATATGGATTTTTGCATGTCCGTATGCAGTCGACTGTGGAAAATGTTCTGGTGCTTTGTTGAAAGTATTAACTCTAATTAGAGACTCTGTAACCCAAAAGAAGAGAGTCAGCAGAATGTTTAAGGAACTTGGCAACAACACCACTCAGTTTGACAAAAAAAATTCAGTTCAAGTCTGTCTTAGTCTGACTCAGCAGATAGAGACTGTGGGCCATTGGGCACCTGAAATCGGAGGCCAGTGATAGGCCCTTCTGCTGTCTGTGTGGTAGCGTTTTCAAATCCTCAAATCACTTCTGGTCCTTTACTGCCCACACACTGGCTTTCCCCACCTCAACTGTTGTTTTATCTGCCCCAGTATGCATCTGCGCTGTTGACTTCATTCATCAGTAGAATTTAAAATAAAATCACGCAAAAAACACAACTCGCTTTTTGAAATTTTCCACCTGCGATTCAATTTTGACAACAGCAGGTGAAAAGAGCGTGCGTGTGTGTGAGAGAGAAGGAGAGTGAGAGCTGGGCGAGCAGCTCTGAAAATCAGAATCAGTAAGTGTCATAGAGAGCATAAATTGTTGTGAATAAGGCCTCTATCAGTCTCTTGCATATAGTTCTCTCACCAGACTTGAAAAGGCCAACTAATCATGTGATCAGACTTAATGTTTAATATGGTTATGTGTACAAAATCTTGCTGAGCCAATATTTTCAAAACAGATTTCTTTGGAGAAGCTGATTTCTTCATATCCTCATCCATTCTGAAACTCAGTACTGCTTTGAAGGAAAAAAGGGATCTCATTTGTTGTAACTGGTTCTCTGTTGCATGCACATTATGTATTTTGTTAATTCACACTTTACACCTTTCCTGCTGATGTGCCAGGTAGGGCTGCAGCAGTTTACTGGTTTCACAGTATGCCGTGGTTATGTTATCATACCATGTACGTTTGCTTATCTGCAGTATTGAATTCTATCTTATATGTGTTACTTAAAAACAAAAAAATACTGAATCGTTGAATTAGTGTAACATTAGCGTTATTAAAAAATATATTGAATTCTACTCTACTAGTATTATTAAAAAAAAGACGTAATATTTTGTGAAATTGTAATTGTTCAACCAAGAAAATGTTCTTTTTCTCATTCCTTTGAGGGTCAATATTTGTCACTGATAGTAATTGTGTAATACCGATACTGTTGCAGCCCTAGTACCAGGATTGTGCCAGCTCTTTACATGAAAAAAATTTGAAGCTCTGTCCTGATCTTGTGATTCAGCTTATAAAATGTGGCTCATAATCACTAATACTGTACTGAAGCCTGCAGTGTATATACTGTATTTATTCTTCTCACCAGTGTCATGGTTTTGTCTCTAAAACATCACTGTAGTAACATTTATGAAGAATTTGGTTTTAGACCAAATAAGGTCTTAGGTTTCAGCCACATTAACTCAGAATGTAAAAGATGACTTCAAGGAAGCATAAAAACTGCAGATAACTGCAGGGTAAGTTTACAGAAACGACACTGGAATCTGACCCTTGCATTTTGTGTTTTATTCCGTCTTTGCAGGGGGAGCGTGCCACAGGATTTGGTGTTGCGTTGCTAATGGCCCTGTTCGGTCAGGCTTCAGATGACTCCATGCTGAACGAAGTGTCTCCTCTGGGTTCAGCCACCAACATGTCTGAGGACCAGATGGAGCGTGACTGCAAGAGACGAAGGCTGGTGTAGAACATACACGGTGGTTTACTCCCCAGCCCTGACCACTCCGCTGCCTCCACACCACCCAAACTGTTGAAGCAAATCCAGCTCATCCAGTTCGAGTAAAAACATTTTAAACAGTGATTGAACTTTCTGTGTTTGGTTAAATTTGACTTCACTGAATAAAAAAAGAGAAGCAGCAAATTGGATGTGTTATACATGATTATGATAAAACACAGCCCCTCATTTATCCTAATGATTTGTCACTTGCTGCACTGATCACCTCCTATAGCTTCAGCAATTTTCAGATGCTTTTGATGGAGATGATAAATTTGTTTGTCTGGTTTTACCTCCATAAGACATAAATGTTTTTTCAAATATCCCACTTCATCAGTGGGCATTGTTGTGCTTTGATACTTACTGTAAAACAAGAATTTTGTCATATGTGTTGTCTTTGACATTGTGAAAAAAAACTGGATCAGGATCAGCGAAGCCAGGCTTTTCTTTTTGCTAAACACTTTGAATTCACCCAGTGTGTAGTTGGATCGTGTGATCTCTGGACCAAACTGAGGACTGAGAGCTTACTGCAGTTATTAAGTTTCACAATGGTGTCAGATGAGTAATTACAGGAGATGTCACATATGCTTTGTCAGCACAAAATACACAAACAGGATGTTAACTGTAAGTGCAAGTATTAGACTGATTGCAGCGCAAGTGAAATGTTTTTCCACCCTTGTGACAATCATGTTGTCCTTCAATAAAGGCAGTGCCATCTGACCTCTGTGTGCATGTGAAGTAAAACGTTCCAAAATGGTGACAAAAGTATCGTCAATCAAGGTCCAGAATGACAACTCCATGACAGCTGAGCAAACTAGCTGCTGAGAGTTGTGGGTGGAAACATACGAAAGGTCAAGAATTAACTTGCACACTCAACACCTCAAGTTTTGTCCCATCTAAAATTAACCAGTGATTCAGAGCATCACACCATGGATGTTGTTCGTCAGATTAGTCTCTTTGCCCAAAATCTGTCTAAATAGTTGTTTTGTTTTGTTTTTGTAACACACTTCTGCTGAAGTTGCATTAGACCACCAGTCAATGTGGATCCCTGTCATAATTCAGACTCCTAAAATACCAGGATGACAAATCTGAGAATGTCAAATCTGCTGCTTATGGAACTTTTAGGATGTTAAATAATAGAGTAGTCCTGACAGAAACTTTCATGGTGAGTGTTACAGGGTCTTACGATGGCTCAAGGTTTACAATCAGGGATGAAAATATATGTAATAGTCAAAAAGACCCAAACAAAACTAAACAGTTGTTTCTGTCTTCACAACATTTCCTTGTCATCACTTTCAAGTAATCACGAGGATTGGTAAATCATAGTATGAGGAAGCTGACAGCAGTGTAACTTCCTACAGTGGGACCATCAACACTGAAAGACTGGAATAGTTCACTTTAATCAGATATCACAGTTTTTTGACACATTTAGTAGCAGATTGGGGTGACACTGAGTGGTTAATAACTTTGACTTTGTGCAACAAACTTTAGATTCTGCATCCATTCATACCTTTTATTATTGTTTTGCTCACCTTCAATGTGTGATAATGGTTTTAAAAGACATTAGAATGAGGGCTGTGCCTTTGTTTTATCAATGTCTCTGCAAATAAACCAGATGTGTTCTGGAAAGAGGCATTTTGAAACAGTACAAGTATTAGGTGAGTCCAAGGAACAATGGATTTACTTGAACGTTTCCCAACATTTCAATGATGAATCCCAGTATATTCTATGTAGCTGACTCTCTGTGGCCTGTTGTTTTTCTGTGTGAGCATCAGCGTGACTTACTTCCGCGTTTAACATGTGGGTCAGCTATGACGTGATTTGCCGGTCACATGATTGCAGTACCGGTTTATTAACACTGAGTTTACCCGCAGACACAGCAGTGTCTAGGGCGTCTCCGTCAACGACAGCAGCCTGTTATCTCCCCTCTCCTGTTCCAGTTAAACGCCGCTTAGTGAAGCCCCCCCCCCCGGCCGTCTGCTGTGAACATGGCCCGGACAGCTTCGCTTGTTGTCCTGTTTTCAGTCGCGCTGCCCGCTGCGTTGGCCGGTGTGTTTTTTAACCAGAAGCAACCCTGTTATGTCCGCTCACCGAGGAGAAACGACTTTGGAGTGAAGTAAGTTAAACAGTTTTTCACGCTTTTCAAAACACATATTCGAGGAGTTACGAATAAACATAATATACTTGAAGAAAAAATGCCCTTATATCAAGCTAGCTAGCTAACGTTAGCTACAGGTATCAGTTAGTTGTCTTATCAGCAGTTCCACCCGGCTGAGATAACGTTAACTTGATGTTTGACTGGGATGTTACTTTTACACACAAATATCACTAATATGTCTTTATTGATGACATTATTTTATAGCTCACTTGTGGGAAAAAGTAGCAAAACCATAAGCGGGTTAAAGCTGAAAAAGCAGCGAGTTTTGGTTAAATTCTTGTTTTTCATCCCGAGTACTCGGTCTGTCCGGAGTACTCGGTCTGTCCGGAGTACTTGGTCTGTCAAGAGTACTCGGTCTGGAGCACTTGCGGCCAAAAAGACCCAAACGAAACTAAACAGACAGTCGTTTGTGTCTACAACATTTCCTTGTCATCACTTTCAAGTAATCACGAGGATTGGTAAATCATAGTATGAGGAAGCTGACAGCACTGTAACTTCCGACAGTGGGACCATCAACACTGAAAGACTGGAACTGTACTGGACAAAAAACAAGAACAATTTCACTTATATTTGGTTTAGACGAGACAGAACGGGACATTTTTAATAAGGAGACTTTAAAAAACACCCTTGCCAAAATGCAAAATATACTGTCAGAAGTAGACTTGGCTGCTGATATAAGCACACTGCACAACGTAATGCAATCCAACACAACACCTGTGCCATGCCACCACCAGGGAGGTGTTCGTAATGAGGGCTGCAGTGGGTGGTGGTGTTGCTACATTATTTTGAAAGATGCTTCTGATGTTCTGCCCCTCTCATGAGTGTAAATGGGGTGGACAAAATATTAGAAATGCCCTTCGATACAATGCAGCCAGTTCAACACCACTGCAAACTGCCACCTCAGCAATAAACATGTAATATACATGTAACATGTAATATAATGAATACCTCAAATTAAAAGCTTCGTAAAAGTTCATGGCAGAGCTGTTGGATTATGTGAAATGAGAAAAAGCATTTTTGCTTGATGTGTGACGCATATAATCAATTATACTTTTAAAAATATATATATACATGTGTCTTGTGTATTAATGAGCGTGTTGCTGCTGCAGAACTAATGTATCTGATGACCTGTCCATTGCCAGGACTGCTCCACAGCCTCATGAGTATTTAAACATTTCTGATCTGCCCAAGTCATGGGACTGGAGGAACATCAACGGCACCAACTATGTGAGCACAACCCGCAACCAGCACATCCCCCAGTACTGTGGCTCCTGCTGGGCCCACGGCAGCACCAGCGCCATGGCAGGTGTGACTGAGTATATGGTGGTTTCCTTTAGGTGACTTTAAAACATGCTGAATCATTGTGATTTGTGGCAGGTCCTCACATGACTGTTCAGACATGTTTTAATATAGTATGACAGATTCACTTCCTTTTTAAGCAGAAGTGGCTTGCTCGCTCTATTTATTTTTTATTTGAATTAAGGCTCTGCGTTTGCTTTCTTATCAGACCGCATCAACATTAAGCGGAAAGGAGCGTGGCCTTCTGCCTATCTCTCTGTCCAGCATGTGATCGACTGTGGTGATGCGGGCAGTTGCCATGGAGGTGATCACAGTGGAGTTTGGGAGTACGCTAACACTCATGGGATCCCAGATGAGACCTGCAATAACTACCAGGCTAAAGACCAGAGTAAGGGTCCTCCATTGTACAAAGTAATGGTCAAAATGAATAACACTGTCTGAGTCTGAGCTATGCATGTTCTGTGTCCCTCTGTAAAGAGTGCAAACCCTTCAATGAATGTGGCACATGCACCACCTTTGGAGTGTGCAATATTGTAAAGAACTACACCCTGTGGAAAGTGGGAGATTTTGGAGACGTCAGCGGGAGGGAGAAGATGATGGCAGAGATCTACGCGAGAGGACCGATCAGGTCTGCAACTTATTTTTGCTTTTTCTTTTGCCTTTTTTTTTTGTCATAGAAGTTTTTATTAATTTTCCTTTCAACCATTCATTCAACAGTCATACGACTCATATATCATGTCGTCATATGACTGTTATAAAACTAAACAATACAAAAAAAACCCCTCACAAAACAAAACGGAAAGACAGTTGATTGCAGCGCTTCAGATGTCTACAGTTTACAGATCCATCCATCATACAGTTCCAGCAATGATAATATCTGACCTTTGATCTTCTCACAACCTTTTAAAGCAGCAAGCCCGTAATACACAGGAAGAAATGATCCCAGACTTGCTTAAATATCACTTTTGCATTGTTTATTGTAGCTATTCAAAGGAAGCAATTTCAGTCATGGGTTTAACCCATTAAGTGAGATCTCGTGTTTTTGGGTTCTTCCAGTTTCGCAAAACAAGTCCTGCTTCAACAATTACTTAACAACAATTAACTTTTTTAATGGATTTAGGTTATGGCGAGGAAGAATGTCTGCTGTGAAAAGGGCCTATTTGCTTTTGAAAGTAGACACAATTGCGACAGATCCTTTGGGTCACTGATAAATTTGTTCCATAAGGATGCAGCGTAAAAAGTCTTTCATGAGCATGTAGCTCCACAAAGGATCACAAATCAAGAAAAGGAGTGAAAAGAATTCAGCTGAAGGCAACATTTAGGCTGACGTTGGCGCCTTTCACGTATGTTCAGGGGAATTTCCCCCCACTCTGCCCTGAAAAAGGATGTGATATGACATTTCTGATATAAATAAATATTAATCAGAGCGATCGCAAGCTGTAAACGGCGTATGAGAATGACGCTGTGGTTTGTAGCGTGGTGGGCTCTGCAGCCTAAAATCCTTCATATAGGCATCAACATTTAGCTGCACGCTCCCTCCAAGGCACACTGATACCCATTGTTGTACTCCACTGCTTTGTAACATTGTATTATCGTATATACACTTCTTCAGTGCAGCTCGACACTGTTTGATTTCAGTCATTGTCTCACCTCTACCCAGAGGAAGTAAACAGTCTGATGTTTGTTTCCAGCTGTGGGATCATGGCCACAGAGAAGCTGGATGCCTACAGTGGAGGTCTCTACTCTGAGTATCAGGACAGTGCTTTCATCAACCACATCGTGTCTGTGGCAGGGTGGGGAGTGGAGGACGGCGTGGAATACTGGATTGTACGCAACTCCTGGGGAGAGCCATGGGTAAGTCCTCAGTGAAAGCAGGAATGGTTGTCGGATCACAAGTTTAAGAAAGAATATCCTCAGTGTTATTTATTAACAGTTCAACAGCCAAAAAGCACAGCTGGTCTGCTTTATCAGGACTGTGTGGATGTGTTGTTTGATTGAATGATACTGACAGTGGAATCTTCCTGGCAACATAAGCATACAAATATTGCTAAATTCTGATTGGTGCTTACACCAGACAAGTGTTTTGTCCATACAGTGTATGCTATTTGCATGTCCCATCACAAACTTGGCTCACATGATTGTATCATGTGATTGTATCATGTGCATAGCTAAGACGGATAAGTCAGCTGATTATTTTCTCAGTCCGTCATTGGAGTGTTCAGCCTATAGGAATAAATGTCAGAAAAATCCTGAAAAATGCCCATCACAATGTCATAGTCCAAGGTGTCATCTTCAAATGGCTTGAAGTTCAACCAAAGATATTTAACTTACTATCACGAAGAACAAAGACAACAAGCAAATCCTCACACCTGAGAAGCTGGAGCTGAAAAACAGTTAATCGGTGATCGTAATAGTTTCTGATTAATTTCCCCCTCATCTCCTCAGGGTGAGAAGGGCTGGCTCAGGATCGTGACCAGTGCCTACAAGGGAGGAAGTGGCAGCAAATACAACCTGGCGTTGGAGGAGGACTGCATGTACGGAGACCCAATTGTCCCCAAGGCCTACCTGTAGAGGACGCCACCACCCACTGCACGCTCTTATGTCTTCCTGTCCGGGGTAGAGGGAAACGTTTTATATGCAAAATGGTGAAAAGGGATTAAGCTCAATTTTTTTTCTTTTGTAAAGATCTTTGCAATTATGTTTTACATTTGTAACCAGGGGTGCCAAGGCCCTCCAGCTGGACATCAGACCTGCTCGAATCAGTGCAGGTTTTCTGATTTTTACCACAGTAAGGTCTGCAGGCTGTTTTAACAGCCTGAAACGTAACAATTGAGTGAGAGGAGTGAAACACATGAATACAGCCAATTTCTGTGGCAAAGCAAAATTCAAGCACTGCACCCCGAATAGCCAAATTCTTCAGTTCACATAATCAAGAGGACACAGACGGCTTTTCACATTTTGGATTTTCTAATGCATACTGACTCAGCCAAAGAACACAGTAATTTGTCCTGCACTTCTCCGACACTGAATGTTTTCAGTGTGTGGTGTTATTGTATTGATGATATTGCACTACACCCTGATACAGGATTTGTACACATAAACTGAAAAAAGTCTAATTTAAGTGTGCCTTACATGAACTTGCAGTCAAGTAAAGATTTATGTAATTTGCTGCTTTTCACACTGAATCTACACATCAGAAATCGAAACCTTGGTTTTGTTTCAAACCTTGCTAATAAACACTTAAAAGTGATGCTCCACACAAAATCTGTCCTTTGAGTATCAATCACCGTCGCCTGTACGGCTGAGATGTGGCTGTAAAACCTTTGTTTTCCCCTCACAACGTGATTTCTTTGTCAATGTAATCATAAGGTTTCTTAATAACTTTGTCAGCCTAACCCACTTCTCCACAGTTCATTACTGTTGATGTCAGATAAGAGATTTATTTTAAATTGACTGTGAAAAAGAATATAGACTTCCCCTGTCACCAGAAAGTGTTGAGCCACTATGGGGAAACTAGTTTTGCTGCTGTTTTTTACCTGTTTTACAAACTGACATAAGTTTGGGAATCACATCTGATTATTTATGCATTTTCTTAATGACATTATTGATACGAATGACAAATTGACAGTTAATTAGTCTGTTTGCATAAAAATTCAATGCCAGAAACAACATATTTAGGTTTTTATTTTAAAAAGAGCTTGAACCAACATAAAATATAATCAAATATACAGGTGAAAACAAAACATTTAGCTGCATCTTCAGAAGCATCTCCTGCCACCAGTCTGCCTCTCTTATTATAATACTCTTCCTTCAGCTCACTGACATTTGCTGTTTTGTTGCCCCAATGGAAAATAATCATTCACTTGGTCAAACCAAACAGTCCGTCTCCAAGCTATGAGCTTCAACATCAAGCAGAGCATTTGGTCATCATGGAGATAACATCTGTCTTCTCTTAGGTCTTCTTGTACAATCTCCAACAAGAACATTTTCAGTGTCCACATCAGTTTATCATGATGAAGTTTGACTTGCAGTGAGCTGAAAAACAATCACAGACATGTCAGTGCTCCCAGACGATGATGAGGGGACGTTCACAAATGCAAACAGGACGTGCTTGAAAACCACTTCCTAGTTATTTTTGTCTTCTTAGAAAGCTCTTATTTGTCGTGCATGGAAGCCCTGACTTCATTAGGATGCTGTGAATTCTTGTTAGCACGTCACTTACCAATGAACTCCGCAACTGGGTCATGTTCTCCCTCCGTGCGGATTGTTCCCGCGATGCTGTCATTCTCCAGGATGGGCAGAAAGAGCTGAACAAAGTCTGATGTGTAAGGAGGCGCAATCACATCCAGCACCTGTAAAGAGAAACACTGGGAGTTTAATAGGTTTGTTTTAACACATGATGATGTTGACTGGAGCATTGTTAAAAGGCGAAGTAACTATTTGAAAACACAGCAGTAAAACAGGCCTTTAATTGTGATTACCTGACAAACAGACATGCAATATTTTGGCCACTTGGGGGCAGCAGAAACAAGCTTCGATCACAACTTGAACATGGCGTCACCTTTTGATATGGTGATACTGTGAGTGAACAGTTGTTTATGTACACATCCTGAAGTAACAGAGCAGCATTTTCATTCATTTTGAGTCCTGTTTGTGACGCCTGGCAAGTGTAAATCCAACATTCACTCTCTTGGACCTCTGTGGTCTCCAGCTCCTGAGGGAAATACCTCTCTTAAGGTGCTAAATGCTCCACTATGTTCACCAGCTGGGTGCTAACTGTCTGCTGGTTGGTGCTGAGCAGCAGGTGGTGTACAGTGAGTTTTACTGTAAACAGCTGCATGCTATGGTTGACGATGACACTATGAGAGCGGTGAGAGTGAACCAAAACAGTACAGCTGCAGGCCAGACAGAAAAACAACATGCTGAAACTCATAAAGCTCAGTAAAACTGAAGGGACTGCTGATTCAGGTGAGAGACCCAGTTCACATTGTTTTCACACTGTCATTTGGAAAACTGTTATTCATTTATTTAGGTGAATTTATAGGCCAAAAAAGTAATATCCCCTGAAATAAAACAATAAACCTTATTGAAGATCATTTTAGGGCCTTGAGTGCAGAAAACATGGTCTCAGACTTTCAGAGCTCACTTCATTTCCCTCATTTTATCTCTATTTACCACCAATCAAGATCAAAAGCAGCTGTTACCTCTGTGACAAAATATCTAATGAGGGAGATGTCCGTGTTGAGTTTCTCCAGACACTTGCGAATGTAGCCGACCACAGGCAGGACGTAGCCACGGCTCAGCAGATGAACCATCCGGTCCAGCAGGGTCTTCTTTAACTCCAGCTGAGGGCGGGAATACAACCAACACACCGATCGTCATCTGAGAGGTCGCACAGTTACGAAAAACCCACTTTCTTATTACAACTGAAGAAGTATTAGAGAAACACAGCACACCTGCTCCATGACATCCAGCTGAGAGTGCTCCGTCTCAAAAAGCTTGATGAGCAGCTGGAGGACCTGCGGGTGCAGCAGCTGGTGACACGTGCAGATCTGTGTGGAGGAAGTATTCATGCTTGAATTTAATCACTGTCTCAAAGAGGGAAAATGTAAAGTTTCATCTGGTATTCAAGCCCTACCTCATCCAGGAGAGCTAAATGCACTGGAGTGTGGTCGGTCTGCAGCTGGAAGTATCGCGGCTCAGACACCGTCCAGTCCACCCATTTCAAAACCCCCATAGCAACTACTGGAAACCTGAAGACAAAGACACAAACATGAAGTCAGCAGGGATTGGTCAGCAGTGAGTAGGGCTGGTGATCAGACCCTAGATACAAAGTACCAAAAGCTGTCGCTACATGCATTGTCTTTGTAAACAATGTATTTCATCATCTAAATCACACCCATGAATCAAGGTTTGATGCAGCTGAATTGTATTAAGAAAAAATATGTTTGTCTACAGTTTCTCTTTTTGTTAAAAAGAAAATCAAAGTAAGGTATTGAACTAAGGATCACAACAGCCTTGGTATCGCAAAATTTAAAATGATAACCAGCAAAAACACAAAATCTGTCACATTAGATAAAACGCTTTGATACAACTTATTTCTAGATTTATTTCCAGGCTTGATGTTTTTTCAAGGACTTCTATTTTAAGAATCGGTTAACCCCAGTGTTGACATCAGGGTTTAATTTGTTTAAGTAATCTATAAATTGCATCTAACTGCATTAATTAATGTTGCGATCAAAAGCGTGTTTTGTGTGGTCACAGTGACCTTGAAGTTTGAGCGTTCGTGCCTAATTTGAAGAAATTTCCTCAAGGCGTTCCTGAGATACTGCGTTTACAAGAAAGGGATGGATGGACAACCGGCAAGGACACATTAAAACAAGATATGTAATTTTGACAAGCAGAGATGAGTGTTTATGGGTTAAATCATTGCCAGGAGAGATATAAAAACAAGTTGCAGGCTTTTCAGGAATGAGATCTCGGCTGTCTACTCACCGGATGCACTGGTACAAAGTGCCGAGTTCGGCCACCAGCTCTGTGGCTCCTTTGTTCTCATTGCAGCACAGGTTGTGCACAGTCTCTATGGCCTTAGACGTCGACTTCAGCTCATCTTTATTAATGTTGACTCGCTTGTTCTGGGATTTTAAGAGAAAGAAAGTTGTGACAGCAGCTGTTGCGGTGAAAGGAAAACAATGAACAAGGGCAATTCTGTGAGGAAATAGGCTGTTAAATTACATCCCTTAGCCAGTTAGTCTAAATCAAATCACACTCCAGTTACTCAGCCATTTCCTTTGTTTTCAACGACACACAGATACGTCAGCAAATTCATCCTCTTCTCTGTACCTTTTTCCATGTTTCCACCACACTGGCAGCGTAAGCCAAGATGTGGATGTATTTGTGTTTATGGTCTTGGTTGATCTTTGATCCAGGTTTAAACAGCGACTGCATGAACAAGTCCAGGAAGGCAGGCACTCTGATCTAAAGACGAGAAAGAGAAAATATTCCAGTTAACAGCGCCTGAATGAACAAGCATGTAGTGGATATAAACAGGGTCAAAGACACCCGTCCTCACCAGCTCCACAGGGGGCGGGTCCATGCTGCTGAACATCTTGAACAGGACTGTGATATCTGCAGGATTCAGGGCTCCTTTGGACAACATGGCGCCTAGCGCCTGGCAGGCTCGAGGGTAGGCTGCTGCTGTACCGAGCGCGAGCGTTATCTGACTGGCATCATGACCTCTGTCATACGAACCACAGGATTAGTATCATTAGTGAAATCTACACACACAGCCAAACCAATGCACTTCCTTTTACTGACACTTCTCTGCAGCTCGTCACAGATGCTTCTCTGTTTTGGACGGTCTAGGAGCTGTTCTGGGGCCTGTTGCAAGAACTGGGTTACTGTGTTTGCCGGGGAAAACCCAGTTCATGTATTTTCACAGTAATCAGTGTTCGGTTTGAGTCGTGGCTTTTTTCAACATCCACATAACTCAGCCCTCTCGCTCCTGTGACCAGTTAATTGTAACCACATGTCTAATGTTACCCCTCGAAACAATGGAAAACAGGGCATGACGGTGTGAAATACTGCTGAAAAAGAGACAAAGGTACCTCTCATGCGCTGACTTCTGCACCTCTTGGCCAATCCTACGAACAGCTGAACCGCCCTGCTCTTCCTGAGCGAGGATGGACATCATCGCCTGGGCAAAGAGGTAGGTGTGCTCGCCGTGGCACACCATCTTCTGCAGGAGAGAGGAGGCAACAAGTCAGCAAAGATCATCACACACAGCAAACAGAGGAACTGAATATCACCACATGCACTGTGGTGTTAAATATAACAGCAAATTTTCATTTGGGACTAGACTGTTACTTCATAATGAGCACAATCGAACCAAATAATTATCCTTTAGTCCACAAAAAGTCACAGTTTCTCAGAACTCCAACTAAAAACCAGCAAACCTTCACGTTTCAGAAGCTGGAATCAGTGATGATTTAATTGATCTTTTCTGCACTACAAATCAGGGTTTTTACATTTCAGGCAGGTGCTAAAAGAACTGCAATATAGAAGATGTACCACATGAAGAGATGAAACTGAATCCTCACTGTAAAGCAACCGAAGCAAGACTCTAAAAATAATGAATACATGGACATGGTAATAACTCTTATATATTTCATAGCACTGTGGTGAATAAAACAGAGCAGCGAAGCCAAACTCACAGCAAATTCTGGAAGGTTCTTCTCCAGGTTTTCTTCTCCTCCATCCAGCAGCGTGGCCAAAGACGTTCTCAACACCCGGGAGAAAACCTCCAACTGCTGACACGCTGTGGACACGCTGGTGATCTCACCCTGATAACCTGCGTCTGAAATGAGCTACACACACACACACACACACAAATTAGATTAGATTAGATAGACTAATAGACATATTTCAAATGGACTCCCTGCACCCTCAAACTTAATGACATCACATTATTTCTGGGTCAGGAGCTGCACTGTTGTACCTTTACGGTGAAGTTGAGCATCAGGCAGTCTGGGTGAGCCTCTGCCAGCTTATAGAAAAGGTCTCTCCACGTCGTGTGTGCTATCATCTGCTCCAGCCAAGCAGGGGTCTGAAAACACAGGACACTGGATTGGTTTGGGTCAAAAGGGCTTCTTTTATATGTAGCCTACTCAACTAAACATTTGTGATCGCCTGTATTTCTAAAATTACAACTGAAATCTCACCTCTCCCTCAACAGTGAAAATGGAATCTGCTTTCTGAGGGTCAAAGTGCTTTATCAGGAGACTCTTGAGGTGATTTTCTACTCGCTCTTGGACCTGAGCAGGCTCTACACCTGCAGTCAAAATAAAGAAAATACAGATGAATGAAAGGCCACAAGGCACAAGGGAACAGTCGGAGGAGGAGCTATGAAGGATCAGAAAGCCAGAAACCCTCGTCTGGTCTTGTAGTCTGCTACCCACCCATCTGGATGAGCCACTCTGCCAGCAGATTGACGGTCTGAGCCACAGCAGAGTAGTTTTCAGAGAGAAGCTGGATGACGTGTTCTGGAGAGCCACCTGCTTGGAAATACCTGCGAGAAAAACAGGGTTTCTATCATCCAACGCTCTTTACGATTCATGTGTCCAAACACTCGTCGCCCTCGTCATTTTGTCATCTTGTTTTGTCTTTTGCACAGCAGGATGCGGGGGGAGGCATATCTAAAATTCACTTCATAATATGTTTGAATGAGAAAACAGCTGCTTACGTTTTGAGGGTGTTGAAGATGGCGGGCTCCATGATGTAATCCCTGCTGGAGAACTTCTGCAGACAGTCCTCCTGGGTTTTCCCATCATTTTCCCCTTCCACATAATCCTCCTGAAAGACGCGTTCATACATTTGCTCATGCTTCTGTAACAGCTCTTGGAAATAGTAACACACTATTCTCAGTATCTCATCTGCATGCAGTAAAATGTGTGGAGTGGCAACAACACTGAGGCGGCAGAGGAGGATTTACAAGTGCCATGAAACAAACACCTTGCACGACATCTTCTTGGCTGCCAGACTTTGTGCAGGATTTCTAATGTGACAAATGTATTTCATGCTACAGTTGCATGAGTGATTGAGCAGCACCAAATTTAAAGACCACGAAAATATGGATGTGAATGAGTTCAAAATGAAAGCAAACGTTTACAGCAAAGAGACTTTTCATAAGTTAGGATGTAAATTACATTCTTCCTGTTTGCTCTAACTGAATGCATGTCTGTGTGACTTCTCTTTAATTACTCCTGTTATCTGATGTTTGACAAACGTGTGTGAAGTGTAGTGCGTCATTTGGCTTCCGATGCAGAGCTTCAAAGATTTAACTTAACAAAGTACAACAATGTGGGACTTCACAGTGAGCGGAGTAGAAGCTAACGTTACACGTCCGCCAGCTGTAACGTTAGTTAGCCTGTAGCTGGCTAACGGAGCTGCTAAGATGCAGCGACTTCAAACCATGCGGCACATCTCAACGGTGCCGCTGGGTGCACTTATCCGTCTCTGCACATCACTTCTGCGCTATCTAACCGTTAATGGAGGATTGTCACAACAAGGAAGCAGCCTGTGTTGCTGCAGCTAGGCTAATGCTGTCTGGCTAATTAACTGTGAAGTCTGAGCAGGCAAACCGCAACAAGTCGGATCTCACCAAGTTCCCGTCTGTGCCTTCCCAGTCTCCAGCACCGCTGTAATATTCCTCGTCCATGGTGACGGGAAAAGTGTAACTTAACGCAGGACTAGCTACAGTAACTCAGCCGTAACGGACGTTTTAAATCTTGACCCGGTTTGTTTTACCGCTGATGATGCTGAGTGGCCGAAGATGCTGCAAGCAGCTAGCTTAATTAGCCTGCAAGCTAACAACAACAGGCGGAAAATGGCGAGACGGTGCACAGGAGGCCACGCCCCCTGCATTAACGCCTGTGCTGTGTTCCCTGAGTGCTGCCTGACAGACACAACCGTCTCATTACAAACATGATTTCAGTACTTTAGATGTCTGGCAACTCTCTGGTAACGCTAATGTTTGGACTTCTCAACCAAGAAAAAAATTACGTTGTTAATTCCAGATATGTACAGATAATAAATAATGCTCATAATAATAACTCAGTTTATAAATAACACATATGTAGAGAATCAATTCACAGCCTTTATGTGATTAAAGTAAAATCTGACAGTGGAGATTTCAAGTCAAAAGACAGAAATTTTAAAGCTTGCTGAGATATACAATATCCTGGTTCTATACTACTTGTATATTATTTCAGCTTATGCTTCTTTTAAAAGATCAACAAACCTACAAGCTACAAAATAAATAAATCAAATAATGTTGCTGCACTGTGTGCTTGCTTCAACTTGACCTACATTTCTTTTTCAGTCAATGACGTTGTTTGTGCAAGTCCTCAGTGTCACTCGTTATCTGATTATGGGCTCTATTTTGCTGTGTTTTTGGAGACAACATTTTCTGAAGTCACCAACAATGTCCGTCCACTAAAAGTGTTTATTTTTGCCACTGACAGACTTAGATTGCTATAATAAGTGTCTGATGACACTATGGATTGGATCTCTGCAGAGATACCTGTTTGTTAAAGAGTAAGATCCACTTTGTTTAACCAGAAACAGCCAAAGCCACCAGACTCCATTCACAAAACCAGTAATTTTAGCATCATAAAACATACTTCATCCAAACACGACTGAAATAAAACTTATCACAATGTTCTTAAGACTTAGACTTAACTATGCTGGACTTCAACAGGTATTCCAGGTTAAAAAAGTAATGACTGGACAGTAAAAGCTGGTTTTGTGACTCCTGACCATCATGCAATACAAATAAAAATGTCAATGCAGAACTGAGATTGTTCCCACTGATTTAGAGGACTCAACTTGCTCAAGATATCCTTTCATTGATAAAGAGAGCCACACTGCCATTTACAGGTAAACTCTCAGGTTACATGGGATGAACAACGAACTAAAATTACAACTTGACACAGGCAACAGGTGGTGTGGTGTGCCAGGATGTGAAATCACACTCTTTTTTTCTGTATTTGCGTACATTGCCAAGATTAAGGCTGAGTGTAAGTGAGCACACAGCTGCGCCAACAACAGAACATTAGCAGTCTTGTGTCTACATGACTGCTTCCTGCTGATGTTTTGAGCTCCTGAAGTAGAGAATAGAACAGTTCCTCTTTCGCAGGTCCATTTACAACCTCATTCGATCTTTGTGTATCTCCATAAGTGAGACACATTTTTGACACCGCAGCAAAGGGCCTTTAGCTGTTTAGTTTCTAGAGGCTCTAAGAAATCTTCAATCTTTATTGACCACTACCAGCGACCAGCAGGAACTACATGATGATATTAATGAAGCAAAACTCCTGAGCATCAGCTGAGAACTGGAACATTCTGTACCTATAAACATCTGGACATCCATCAAGAGGAATTTGCATCTGTAGAAAATATTCACACACATTTAAATATGAATAAATATCTCGAAATGTTTTTTTTAATGTCAGACATCATTAAAGAGTCAGCTGTCACATATGTGACATATCACTCTCACAGGAAAGTGTTCCCACTTGTGTCAAGCTCTCACCGGAGCTTGACTCCGATAGTGGCTGGTAGCTGAGAGAGTGCAGACAAGCAGTTTCCTCCATTATCATATCAGGTTTATCAGGACTATGAGATTTTAATTCAAAAAGCAAAAATTACTCCCGTCTACTTTTTACAGTTAGTTCGATACGATTGAAATAATTATGTAGATTTTCATCACTTTGACTTTGATGTTCAGTTCAGCAGTTATCCAGTTTCTAATAAAGTCAAAGATTGAAAGTTGTTGCTGACTTCAGCTCAGCATTCAACACAATCTCCCCCATGAAAGTGACTGACAGCACAGTCTGCAAGTGGATACTGGACATCCTCACAAACGGACCCCAGACAGCTCAGATTGGCCTCTACAGTTCAGAGGGAAATATTGTACTTTAAACTCAACCACCTTGATTAGAGAGCTTAACTTTGCACACTCAGAATTTGTGAAACCAAACACATAATCAGCAAATAAACTATGATACATTATTACAGACTAAATTACCCAATATTATATATATTATATAAGTTAGAAATCATTAAAATGGCAATTATTCAAGTAAAAGATTTGAGCGCTCCTTCCACCACTGAGGATGAGACCGGTTTCAGCTAAAATTCACCCTTTCACCCTAGAGTGCAGGGTGCCAACGCTACCCAGCATGTCAGGCCACGGCAGTATGTTCCACCAGCGAGACAGACAAGCTCCTGTCTCTGCTGATGAAGACAATCTGAAGCTGTCTTCTGACAACGCTACCCTGCAGGAAGAAATAGGGAAGCTGCAGAGCACACTGGGCACCCAGCAGCACATGGCCCAAGAAAACATCGACAGGTTGGAAAGGGCCTCAGAGGCCACAAAGGCAGGGTAGAATCAAATCTGTTGAAAAACAGATTCAGGACACTGCTAAAGTACTTGCTCTTCGATTTTCTTGTATTAGTGTGTTGTGAGGACGATTTAGATATAGTAAGTTTGTTCACACCATGGTAGAGACTGTATTGTTTTGGTGGGCTATGTGGTGTGACTGCACGACACAGGATTCCATGTATACTGGTCACAAAGACAAGTTCATAAAGATGCACAGCCATAGTGATTTCCCATGTAGACATACAGACATACAACCTCTGTCAGACCAGCATAACATCAGTGAAAAGTTCCCTTTAACTCCGCCTGTTTCTAGGTGAAACATCAACAGCACAGAAAATCAACAGATCTACTGTTCGAGACTTTCAGGTGACCTTGTGGAAGACATTGCCGTGTGCCAGGTGTGTGGTCATATCAGCTGCTTCAGACTGGACCTCCAGTTCAGGAAGAGGGATGTTTTTTTTTCTCAGCATGCAGATTATATGTAAATTACATTCCCCTCAAACCCCTCCTCTCCACAGGAAAACACTGAAACTGAAATCAGGGACCACAGAAAAAAACAGAGACAGAGGATTGTCATCGAAAAAAATATTAGAATACAAAAACACTGTCTAAACATAATAAAGTCATTTTTAAATAGCATACTACTACATTAATGTAGTCATACAGTGGGACTTTTATCAATGCCAAAACATCTTTTTCTAATACAAGCATTTAAATGTTTCCTTTTTCAGTTCAGGTCTTGTATTTTTGATGCCAAATTGCATTATTGATGGCAGGATTTTAAGTCACCATTCTGCTTCCATGTAAGAGGATTGACGAGTCCAGGCATATGGGAACAAACATTTTTATTTTATAATGCAAACTGCAACATATGAATGATATAATTTACCCAAAGGAGCAGAAAAAGGTCATATACCCGTGGCAAATAAATCACACAGCCTGTGTTAAATCTAAGTCCAACACAATATTTTCATCCTAAACCATAAAGGGAAACTCCACCTTCAAACAAAATGTACATTCCTTTGATGTCGGACAGTTCATACTTATTTTGTAAAAATGATCCAAGTCTCACCCAACGCCAGTAACAACAGATCCAGGACTATTCTTTTTTCCTCCACAGACAGCGCAAAAGGGAACCGCACTTTATATCAAAGTCAGTCATTTGTTAAGGGATATCGGCAAATAGTCAGGCGCAAACATGTGCACATTTTAGATCAACCAGCTCAGACGTACAGTCAGTGCTCTAGTTTCTGATTCAAGAGATTTCTCTTCACAAATCTTAATTGAGCTGTGTAATTTCATAGGATTCAAAAAAACGTTTCAGGGTTTTTGCTTCAAGAAGGCATTCTATCAAAGAATTTCTACGCACAAATATAGCTCAGCTGAAAACTGAACCTCAATTAATCAGTTCAGTTATTGCTTAGATAAATAATATTTACTCTACAAGAGAAAGATAAGTTTCACATTGTTCAGATGCAAGTTTAAAAAAAAAAAAAAAAAGGAAAAAAAAGCAGTTCTAAAATGTGACGTCAAATTGACTTTTTCTTTTGGTTGAAAAATCCCTGCGCTGTTGGTTCTCAAAACATTTTGCCATTTTGTACACCTGCATCAAGTCTTGGAAAGTTTCAGAAAGGATTAGTTGTTTGGCTGAAAAAAACAGCCATGTGGCAAAAACAGTGACAGAAGTCTTTTGTAACTCTGGAAAAACAGTGAATAGCACCATGTTCACAAAGGGCAAGCCAGAAGGTAAAGGGGAGAAGCCACACAGCACACAGAGTTCAGGTGTGCACTTAAATGCTGCGGCTCGCGACAAAACTGCTGATCCTTCAAAGTCACTTTTTGGTCTTCATTCTCCTCTGTCGTAGTCTGGCTGTGTGCAGCTTATGCAAATATACTCCTCCTTCTCTGCTCGCTCAGCAGACAGTCCGACACAGATCTGGTGGAACCACTGATTGCAGCTGCCGTCACATTGGACCCAGTTTACCTGAAAAGCAGCGAGATGGCGAGGAAAAATATTGTGTTATTAACGTGTTGTTGCCTTTTTTCTCATAGCTTTATCATTTTAAATATTGTAAATTTGAATAATCAAGAGCATGAAATCAGTCACAACCTCACATATGCATAGAGATATAATGATATTGGATATCGGTCTAATACTGACTGAAATAGCTGGAACAGGTATTGGTGGGGCGATCTCATACAGGATACCATTATTTAAAAAATAATAATTCAGTACATTCATATCTATAGATTTTACATTTTGTTTTACAAAGCTCAAGTCTTGACTGTTAAGAGAACAGCGTGTGGACTTGGATGTTTCCTTCTATGCACCTGTCTACGAGAAACCAAAGGAGTGGAGTCTTTACAGTCTAGTCTTAAAAAGTTAGGAAAGCAATGTTTAAGTCAGGTCTGATGCTGCCTTACACATAAAAGCCCACACACTGAGGTATACAGCTTATTAATTAAACACTGGCATCGGATGGGGACTCGGTATGGGCAGAGATATTTATTTGGTTAACTGCTATAAAACAAACCTCGTCGCCCTCTGGCTCTCTGCACCATGGTGCAGCACACAGTGAGTAGTCCTCCTCTGAATCTGAAGGAGCGGGGTCTGACACTGTGCGTGTGGGAGAACAAGTCCTCTTGGTTTCTTCACTCCTCTCTTTGCTTTTCTTAGACTTCTTTTTGCGGCACTTCTTGGCCTTCTCACTGTGCTGAGAGTCGGAGCTCTCCTTACGTCGCTTGGTCCTTTTGCTCTGACTGTTCATTGCCTCCTTCTTGACACTGGAATCTCCGCTCTACATTACAATAAATGCACCAAGAAGTACTGATTATATATCAAGGGCCATTGAGAATATGATCCACAAGCAACAAATTCTTTTGTCATTACCTTGTTGTGGTGGGGGCTCCCTCTTGGTGATGGTTGGTCCTGTACTGTGTTGTTCCCACAGGGGGCTCGATGTGAAGGCAGAGGGGCCAGTTTGTACAGCAGGTATCTGTACAGCTGCTCGGTTTCAGGCAGGGTGACCTGCAGCAGGAATCCCTCCACCATCAGCTCCTCCAGCTCAGGACCGAGACCTGTGACAAATATCATGAGCGACGGAGAGTTCAGAGGTGAGAGAAACAGAGGAAATGAAAAGTACGCGTATGTGCAAAGTGCTTGAAGTTTTAACACTGACCCTGCAGTGGAACAGACTGGTGCTCTGTATGAAAAAGTGAACCGTTTATTTCCTGAGGCAGATGTGATGTTACTCTGGGTCCAGCTCTCCCCTGAAACAATAAACAACCAACTTCAGTACGTTTGACAGTGATTGGTGGGTCAACAGCACCATCTACCACCTCTATCACCTCTATCACCTCTGCCGGGGAATCATATCAACAAAGCAGCAAAGAGGACGATCATCTATTGGACTATACTTGCACTGAGTTAAGCAAGTGTTTCCACTGACCATCTTTGAGACTTTCTCCAGCACTCCCTCTGTGCAGGCCTGCTGGACTCTGTGCTGCCACCGCACCGTCCTCTCAATGAGGAAGCGCAGGGCGTCTCCTTCCGGCAGTCGAACCCGAATCCTCTGCAGTGAAGCTAACAGGGGCAGGACCTTGTCCAGAGGGGGTTTCCTCGACCGCTGGCAGAGTGGGCAAAGCCAGGCTTGGCCGTACTCGAGCTCTGCGGTCGCTGAAACGCAGCCGCAGTGGAAAACCTCTCGACAGAGCTCACACTGTACCATGGCGCCCGAAGGAGCTTTTTGGCAAACACAAACGCTAAGTGCACAACAGTTTTCAGCAGGAAGAAGCTTGGACTCATTTGAAGCACGCAGAGCCAACAGGATCTCCATCTCCCGCTGGCGGACTTCAGCGAGAGTGGCCATCTGTGAGGGGGGAAAATTTGATTTTAATTAAACAGCCTCCGTTTACACTCTGACAGCAGATTGGGGGTTGTGACCCTCAAAGTAATGACACCACACTGTGTTGAAACAGCATGTTAATGATTGATAATAGATGAATCACTGGAAGTTTCCGTGTTCACTTTGTGAGACATCCGTCCTGCATTTTGTTGTTTTGTGGCCACCATAGTACACCCACAGGCTTTACTGCCCTGCAACAGGCCCCTCAGGCAGCGCATATTTCGAGGCTGAACCCCTGTTGGATATGGCAGGGTAAATGCTGTCCTGAGAGGCAGCACTTCAGAGCGCTTGCTCAGTTAAAATTGTGCTTTATTACGTAATTAACTCAAATGTTACAAAAACACTAAGTACACACAGGGTCATTGTGTAATTTTTAATAATGTATTTTTTTATGCTATATGCACGCTAAATTTACAAATGATAGTATGACAGTACAGAGAGACCACCAGGGAGAAATACGCCATACAGGGCAATTTTAGATTTACTCTTTTGGTAATTTTTCTTGTGTGTATTTAAGCTCCTATTAAGTCTGAACGTCTCAATTAAGTGTGAATGGATTTCAACTTTATGCAGTTTAAGTCCCCTTTTGACAGTTCTTTAACACTCTTTTTTTCCTCCTGTAATCAGCTTGGATTTTGGGATAGTAGCATTTCTTGCAAATTTACAACAAATGTAACTGTTAACACAAGAAGAAACAAGCTGTTCGTTGCAATTGTGAGAAATGTTAATAATCACAATTGTACAGTTTTTTTGGCGAGCCTAATTTAAGCCCTTGCTGTGGAAAAACATCAAATGCAGGTGCACTCACAGCAGAGGCAGAGTCCTTGCTCTCAGAGAGCGCTCTCTCCACGTCACACAGAGACTCCAGCTTTGTTGAAGATTTTTTAATGATCTGTGTAGCTTCTTTTGCTTTTTTAGATCTCGACTTTTGATGCCCGGACCCTACGTCACATCTTGGGCAAAGAACCTGAAAACATAAAAGCAAAGCACACGGTCATTTATTGTTTTTGATGTATTTGGAAAGCAGCTTTAAAATAAGCATGTACTAATATCCGTTTACCTCAAGGAGAGAGAACGGGGAGTTTTTCAGGAGGAATGTCTTTCCTGCGCTCTCCTTCCAGGTCTGAACGTCACTGACGAGAGCCTCCAGTCGACTCAGCGGGTCGAGCCTCACTGGAATGCCCTCTGCTCTGAGAACCAGCTCAGAGAGGCTGTCCAGCACAGGAATACGTCCCCCGAGCTGCAAGCATGCACACACCACATTTATAATCTGAACTCAACGCTTGGCCTGCAATGGTTGAGCTGGTTAAGTACTGAGAACAAAGAGAGTGGCTTAAGCTGAAGCATATTTCACCTGGAGTGCCTCAGCTTCATGAAGCCACTTCTTGGCCTTGGTGATGACATCCTTTAGCTGCAGACAGTTGGGCAGATAGGCAGGGATGTTTTCTACTTCTTGCAGAGCAGCATCAAGCGTTTCCATGCTATGATGTGGCCTGTGAAGTGACAGGAGCTTTAGTAAATACAGCATACATGTTCAGGTCTTATTTAATGTCTTCTGTTGGAGTGTTGGTGTTTATCTTCTGTCTCGTGTGTTTCAGTTTTGAAAGTTCAAAAAAAAAAAAATGCAATTTTGACAGATGTATATAAACATCAAATATGACATGAGGTGCTTGCTATGGCAGAGTCTGGTGCTTTAGAGTGTGCAGCTTCTGTGTAGCCATGGGTGGGTTAAGCACTGTCACAACAACATGATCCTCTTTATCCACCATGACCCAGCCCTGCAGACTTGGCACATTTCACTCTGCGCTGTCTGAAGTTCAAGCTGACTTCACGTTTTCACTTCACATCTGACACCATTGTTTAAGAAATTGTAAATTTACAAAACAAAGTATGAATTCAAGGTTTAGAAATACAGACTTTACTGTACTTCAACAAAGTTATAGTCAATAAGTTCACAACTGGAACCAAACTGGGGTGTCTGAATGCTGATTACTGTCGGATGTTTTATTCATTTTCAGAAGAGTATATGAGTATGCGTCAAAAAGGGTTAACAAATTAGCACATTCTGCTTAATTTATGTTTTACGCAGTGTCCCAACTTCTTTGTCTAATGGTAATAACTTGCAAACTGTTGAGGACAAAAATGATTGAACACTGAAAAAAGCTGTGGTATCAGACTTAAAACCTGGTAAATGAATCATACTTTCATTTAACTACAGAACAGTCCACATATTTTTTCTCCAGCCAAACCACAGCAAGGGAGTGACCCAAAAAAAAAAAAAAAAAAAAAAATTAAAACCTATGGAAGCTATTAGCTGGAAGCTGTTATGAAACGTTATGCAAATGCAATTTCAGACCCAGTGCAGCTCAACATCCTCACCTGGCTTCCATAAGGCAGAGCACCCGCTCCTCCCACTGCTCTGACACTGTCAGCAGCTCCTGCAGACGGGCCATGGCTCTTTCCACAGAGCTGTGAGGGGCCAAGCCCACGCCCTGGTCTATCAGCCTCCTCATGGTGTCCAGGCAGAGGCTTTCTGGCCGGCTGCTGGCTTGCTGAACGGCCTCAAGCCATCGGGCTTGCTCCAGTCTCTCCCTCAGCAGGGGCAGCTGAGGCAGCTCCACATCCAGGCCCAGGCTCACATCCAGCAGGTCCTGCAGCTCCAGCGGGCTGGGTGACTCATCGGACAGGAGACGTTCACTGCGCTGCTGGAAGTCATCCACCCGGGTCAACAGGTCCTGGGAGGTCACATTCAATAGGCATTTTGGGACTGATTTTTGACTGCTAGGACAAAATTCAAAAACTGAGCAAAATTCACTGACAAAGAAAAGAGAAGTTTTTCATTGAAAAGCTCTAATATGTGCTGATTTTTCTTTTTGTTTGCCTTTATTAGATAGTTACAGGTAGAGGAAGACAGGAAATGAGGAGAGAGAGAGGAGTATGACAGGCACAAAAGGTCACCAGCTGGAATCAAACCAGCAACGGTTGCAGCCGTGCAGTCATGTGGCATTTGGTGCTCCTACGTGCTGAGTTTTCAAAGAGTCTAATGCAAGCTGACTAACCTTCAATAAAGGAGCCTGTCGGATGTTGCATGGCAAGTTGTCAAACTGTCGTACAAAACACCTAAGCTCCTCCACAGTCAACTCGTTCTGGTTTTGAGACTTTCCTCCTCCAGAACGATACCTACAATACACACAAAAACTGCTCAACAGATTGATAAAAACAAGCATCAAAATGACACAATCATCTTTAACGGTTGAAATAAAGAACAGAACAATCTATTTCCAAACTGCGATGCAGTTTTTCAAGGCACCAGCCTTGAAAATACAGTCTGTACTCCGCTACCTTTTTCAATGAGCCCAACTACTGTACCTCCTATACTGAGACAATGGAGTAAATAACAATAATGAAGACAACTAGGGGGCAGCTCACACCAGAACATACTGAAAAACTGTAATTTCCAGAAAACTCAAGCACCTAAAGCAAACAGTAAAAAGATCAGTTTACCAATCCATCATTATATGCCGTAATTACACATTGTTGAGTGTGATGCATTATGGGTCCGAATCAACACGGCTGATTTTTATAGATGCAATATTTATTGTGTTATGTTCTGATTTTGATCCATGTGGAACTCAAGATTGAATTAATTTAATTTGAATTCAAACCACCGCGGGAGAGAACAATATTAAATCTCTTACCTCGTCTGCCTCTTTCCATTGAGAAGCTGTTGTGCCATCGCAGCGACTTTATCAGCCTCTGCGGTGACTATGCGGAGCTGATCCAGGAGGTTGTTTGGGGGGAACGCCTTGGTTTCTACCTGCTCTACGAGGCTGTGAAGCTCTTCCAAACCTGAAAGCAGTGCAAAGTCTTATAAAGTATAAAATACGAGAGAGTGTGGCCAGCTGTAGGATTAAGCTCATCTTCTTAAGATGGTAAAGGGCATATTTGAGAGAAGTATTTTGTAGTATGGATTTTTTTTTTCCTAACCTCTTTTCTTGATTCCTTTGTTCTCCAGGATGTCCTGCACACTACAGACCCATTCTTTATAGGACTCTGCACGCAGTGTCACTGATGCCATCATGGCATACAACTCATCCAGTGTAAACTTGTAACTGCAGGGAGACAAGAAAAAAACAAGGCAATGGATATGAGTGACTGTTGACATTTGTCAGGGCTCAGTAAAAAGCAAAGTTTCTCCTTCCTACTGCAAATTGTAAAATGACACTTGTCAATATTTACTTTGGATGGGAAACTGGACACAAGAAAGCTGTATTCATTTTACTTTTCATGGGAATAAGGAGCATTAAACAACAATTCATTTGTGCTCATGTGTTCAGACAAAAGGTAGCTTAGCTGATGCATATGATTCATAACAGTAGGAAAAACCAAACATGAGTCAAATTCAGAAGAGAGTATGTTCAGTTGTTGTGGTTACTGAAGACTCACTTGTGTGTAAGGTTGCTGTGAGGACAGGAGCAGAGATCCTGGGCGTGGTACAGACAAACCATCTTGCCAGGACTGCAGGCACAGGTGATGCCAGACAGGTAGCAGGTGGTCCGACACTTGCAGCACTGCTGCTCCTCGTCTGGGAGCACCTCATAATCAACTTGCCGAGACTGCACCACGCCCTGGGGAACCAAATTCAGTCATTAAAGCTTCAGAGGAGACAGATTAAGTAAATGAGACAGATGAGCAGACAAATAAAGTTGCCCAAACAAAATCCCATTTTATGATAAATGGCTTCAAAAGTTCAAAATTTTCTCTAATGACACATCATTATGGGTAGACCAGCTTTGCTATAACTGCCCCACAGGAACTCATACAACAAACTGAAAAATTAATGGCATTCAGATCTTACATTTCAAATGTGTTTTTTTGCCATAATTTCGACTGCTGTGAAAGTCAACTCATTGTGTCCTCTTAACTATTTGGAATGATATCCAACTTATTTGGGGACTTATTAGATGTGCTGAAATAATAAAACTACTGTATATCCTGCCATCATTGAACTGTTAATTTACTCGGTTCACAAAAAAAACCCCTAACCCTCACAGTGGATCCTAGAGATAAGAACAACTCACCATCCTTTCAATCTTCCCTCTTAGTTTCTCCTCTTCTTGGACCATGAGGACCATCTCTTTCTGGACTGTTGACGCCAGCTCGACATCCAGCATGTCGGCTTTACAGGCTATGTTACAGACCATCTCGTCATGGGAGAAGACACAGTACCTGCTCAGCTCGCGATAGTGTGCCACACATTTACGGCCAATGGGCATCTGTCAGGAAAATATATGGTCAAGATTGAGTTTAGGAGCGATGGGCCAATAGGAACTAATGAGGCAGAAAAATGTTGAATAACCACAGGGCTGTGTTCCTGAAAATCTGATCTTAAATCTGTGTTGAGGGTCTATAACAATTTGATTCCTGGTTTAATCCTGGATCTCAGCGTGAAATATTTAATACAAATTAAGTTATCATTATTATTATTATAACATTTTTGATAACTTTGTTTTCCACCAATTGCTATTAGCGTACTTAAATGTTACTGCTGCAGCAAAACATATTTCCCTGTCAAATCTAAAAGGCTCGGACAGATCTCCCCATGATTTTAGAGCTAAATCTTTATGAGAGGGTGGGTGGTGGAGAGGCGCTACAACATTTGAGCCAACACAAGTGTAAAAATAATACAGTCCTGTGCAACGAGAGTGGTAACAGATTTTCTTACCCAGTCCATGGTGCAAAAGTTGACAGCTTCAGCAAAGTTGAAGCCCTGGTTGAATCCACTGTGGTAAGCTCTGGGGAAAGTGATGACGAACTCGCCCGCACACTGGTTGGTGCGATAGATCTAGTAATCAGGATGAAAAGAAGGAAAAATTACAAGCTGTGCATGTCTAACAGTCCCTGTTTTTACAATGAACATAATCTTGATTTATTATGCACTTCAAATATTTGTTTTTTAAAAAGATCAAGACACTGCAACGTGTTAAAAATGTATATCTACTAGGTTAATGTCAGAGGCACATGGTGTTTGATTTATATGTACTGCATACTTTCTGTATGCATACATTATGTCACCACGTTCAGTGGATAACGATCTAGCTTTCAGAAAATTAAATGTGATGATCAGTAATAAGTGTAACAGTGAGCAGGTTACCGGGACGCCGTTGTTCATCAGCGTATTGGGATTCATGATGGTGACCAGCTGGTGAAGGAGGTCTGGCTGGGACTCAAACAGCTCAGGCGCCAGATTCTTCATGACTGACTCGAGGTGCTCCGCAGCGTAACCAGGGGCCCCATACCAAGTCTTCGGCTCCCCCCTGCACATATGCCGAAAACTGTTAGTGGAAAAACACTGACTTTCTCACACTACGAGCAGTCTGATGCTTGTTCAAACTGCTAGTTTAAAATAGAATTACATATAGTATAGAAAGTGCACCCTACCAGTGAAGATAATTTATGGAGTAGCTCCAGTGGTCTTCAATATGCCAGCAGAAGGAGGAGAAGCACATGCCCACATACAGCCAGGGTAACTTCATCCCACAGATGTCGGCTGTAACGTGAGTCAGCACTGAGGCATCCAGCACTGGCATGTTATTCAGGTTCCAGCCGCTGCTCAGGTAATGCTGCAGGGCAGAGACAGGTCAGCGCTCCATTTAACTTCTTACTCAAATATAGGCCTGACCAGCCAGCATCAGAGTTACTATCAACGGGAAAACTGATCGTGACATTATCAATGGTGTTTATTTTCCCTGCTGATAGCCAAAAATCTAAATTACTTTTGATGAAAAACCCAATGTCATTTGCAGAATTTAAATGATATTTTGCTTTGAAGATCAATGTATAGTGGGGGGCATTTCATTTAAACAAGTGGCATGAAAAAAATATTAATCTTTGAAGGTTGTGAAAGTTAATGTTTCGTAATATTTTACAGACACATTTTTAGAGTTTCCAATAACGTTATGTTCAGTGAATTCAGGTAAAGACACTAAATCTTGAAGAAAAATAAAGATAGAACATTATTCATCCAGAAGGAAATTGTTGTGTAGTAGTTGCAGTCCAAAGAAGGACAGGAGTATAAATATGTAGAGGGCAAGTATAAAATATCAATTAGGTGCAAATCCAAAATACACACAATGCCATAAGTATTGGGTATATTTTAGATTTGCACCTTGAATATAATACATCATATCCATGGCAGCAGACAGATTGTACCTCATCGTCAGGAGAGATTTCAAAATGGCTGTTCCTCACAGGGAAACCACTCCCAAACTCCTTGGAGGCGATGTCTGCGCCGTACTCCACCGTGACATCCTCCTCGATGGTGCTCACTAGACGCCAGAACTCCTTCTCCACCAGCTCAGTAGGAACCATCTAAAATACAGAAGATGGTGCGATTGAGTACTGAATTAACAAAAATCTAGAAACCAAAGCTAATTTAGCTAGTTTCATCACAAGTTCAAACAGATTCAGAAAAGTGTTTCTACCATCACTCCAACACATGCCTGAGAGCGCATGCTGGGACCAACTGGCAAGAACGTCGTCTTTTACATGAAGTCATCTAGACAAATTTTATTATCTCAAACTTGTTGCTCACAAGGTCTGCTTCTCCCTGCCGGACCTCTAACCTCTTCACTGCTTTCCCTCTCTTCATGCAGTAAGAGTAGACCCACAGGGTGTGTGTGTGTGTGTGTGTGTGTGTGTGTGTGTGAGGGGAGCAACATCTGATAAGACAAACAGGACTCTCTCTGAAGTGCGTTATCAAAGCATTCCTTTGTTCCAGTCCAAAGTCATAAAACAGAAAAAAAAGGGAGGCCAGAACTATTTTCCTCGAAGATCCAAAATCTGCTTCACGTCTCAGTCAACATGTTTGCAATATAAATAGACCAATTTCAAATAATAAATATTTTGTGTGTTTGATGGTCGAACACTTTATCACACCAGCACTATAACAACAAACTTGTTTCCACTGTGCCAAACATATTATGTTTTGTATCTTATTATAACACAAGTCATGACAGTATTGGAAAAACTGCTTTAACATTTCTGTCCTGTTAAACATACAAGATATGTTCAAATTTAATGAGAGAAGAGCATCTGATAGCAGGGGCTTAACCCAGGCAAGGTGCCAGGATTTCAATTCTGGATGGGCCAAAGAAATTTTGGCCGAGCCTTTTAATTACAGAGTTAATACTGTTTGCCTTCCTTTAATGGTTTATAACTGGTAGTCTCACTAAAGCAGAAATGACAGATATCATGCTTTAGAAGGCTTTAAATCTTAGCTAGATAGCAAGAAAACCTACCTGTGACTGTCTGCATTTATTAGAAGTGGGGTATAGCGGGTATACTGCATACCGTTGTTTCTAGGTTTTTCTGCTCTCAACAGGAAATGCATTTGCAGCTATGCAATTAGACAGTGCCTGCATGACTGTAGATGGCAGCATACCTAAACAATCATACATGCAGATTGCTATGAATCTAGTATTATTATGCATTTTCCTTATGCGAGTGAATTTCTTCCCCATACCTTAAGTTGGTTCAGTCATTGATCACATCCTTGCTCTCATTTCAATCATCTGTACCAGCTAAAACAGTCAACTTAACTATGAAAATTATATTAAAATAATTCAGTTAATAATAGACATAGTTACCCAACTCAGTATCCCATATTGTATAGGGTGTATCATGTTTTCTCATCTCTCTGTGCATATATGTGCACATTTCACCTTCATATAAATGAGAGAAAGAGCAACTGTCATCCATTTATTTCCAACAGACAGAAGCTTTAACATCAGTAAACAGTGATATATAACCAACCACACTTGAACTAGTGATTGCGATGTGTAGTTACCAAAATATGTTGGCTAAGTAGGATTTAAAACCACTCAGATATCCAAAATGAAGGGACTCACATGAACTGGCATGTTGAAATAGTCAGACTTGAAGGAATCAGCCATATCTCCGAAAGTTTGGAGGGTGTAGCTCCTGCTGGCCTGCTCAAAGCCAAAAGCAACAGCAGGTTTGCCGCATTCCTGTGACAAAAAAAGACGAAATATTATAAATATAATATCATATCTGTGGATATCAGACAGGTGATAGCACTCTTGTTCCCAATTACGAGCTCCTCTGGCAGGATTTAGCTCCCGGGAGGGTTGGAGGGTCTGCAGCTCACCTGAGCCAGACACTTGGGACATCTCCAGTCGCCTTTGGGAACGTCGTGGAGGGGAGGGATCAGACAGAAGGTGTGATAGCTGTCATCACAGCCATCACACAACAACAGGCGGTCCTCAGCAGCGCCACTGCCACATACCAGGCACATGTACTGGTCCACCTGAGTAGATAGACAATCAGTAGTGCTGCTTTTGTTCAGTGATGTGTAATTTTCCTTGATACGTCTCATTTACAGCTGAGTACAACGCTACAACATGCATGAATTTTTTATCTGCAAAATATTGGAATTATCGTAGTGTAAGCACAAAACAATAAACTTACTTTATTCAAGGGAGGTTTGTTTATCTTATTTAATACAGTTTCTTCATAATATGTGGAATCCTTGTGTTCATCAGGCTCTTTTTTCACCTCACTGACCGCCATCCTCACTGAAAGACAAGGACCAAGGCTCAATGGAAGCTTTGAGATTCTCTAGTAATGTCACTCATTGTAATCAACACATTCTCCTTTTCTTTGCTTGCTTTGTTCTTACCAGGTTCTGGTTTGGCACAATATGTTCCCATCCTCCTCCTGAGATTGGGACGATTCTCACAAATTTCCCCAGGTTCCATTTTAACACAGCCTCTCTGTCGGAGTCATAGCGAGAGTCAGAGAGTGAGAGAGAACAACAGTTGTACATTTTACTGGGTCTTCAATAAGATATGAAGGAAACCTTTTTACACCAGACAACTGGTGGGGAAAATGTGTGGCTTGACTCTTAAATGCAAAATGGCCCCAATAGGTCTGGCCACTGTATATATTAAGATCAGCTCATCTCCAGTCATATCATTCCTGTGTTCTGTGTGTGTGGACTGCATATGAATACACACATTTACTAAAACGTCCGGCTTTAAAAACACACATATCATATCATACACATAATGAAATAAACATGGCACAAGAGAAAATGTCAGCAAACAAAGGAAGAGATCAGACTCACTTCAGATCTCATGCGCTTCGCTCTGCGAGCGATGCTGCAGGTCTCCTGGGGCTGGACAGACTGCCGCTGCGGCAGGTCATGAGGGGTGTACTCCTTATCTTTAGTGTCATTGGTCAAGGTGGCCCTCTGCAAACAGAAGGTAAATGTCTCAAACAACACAATGTCACACAATGAAAAAACTAAATATACAAAAAACTGTGTCGATAAGGAATCTAATCGATACAATCCTGCTGCAATCCTGCCCGCATGACACAATGGAATTTATGAGAGCTTGCAGCTAATAGACTGACATCCCGGACACTATCTTTGAAAGAATTTATCTGTACTTGTAAATCTATGTTCAGACTGTGTCAAGAGTTGTTGATTTGACTGTATTGTGATTTTTGATGCTTACTGGATTGAAAAATGCTCTAGCTGTTGTTTCAGTCCAGAGTAAACAAACTTGCCGTTTTTGATAACAGTCTCACTGCTTCATCAGCACTGCAGACGACTGAGGCTGAGACATGTCGGTAAGAGACCAAACATTCAATATCTGGCACTGCTACCATTTTTTCTACAACATTCTCAAGACCAAACTAAAACAAAAGTCAAAAGACCACTTTAATTCCATTAAAATAAAGATTTTCATCAATGACAATACTGACAACTATAATAACAATACTGTGCGCACTGAGCTGGTAGAGAAATGATTGTTGTCAGTACCTATAAGTTTATAACAATAAACTGTGTAGCCTGAAAAGGCACTCTAATGGACTATGAATTCTTCCAATAAACATCCACTTAACTGTGAACAGCCAGTCTAGCTACTGCTGTTGTACTGGGAAAAGAAAACATAAGCAATTGGACGTACAGGCAGATTGTCTCCAGTCTGGAAGACATTATATGGGTAGAGGATCCTCTCATAGTGTGCCCGCAGATGAGAGCCAATAGCCTTGCCTGGAGCAAAGCCCATCTTGACAGATATCTTAGTCCAGCGCCGCTCCCTGCAAACTGCATCGAAGCCGCCTTCTTCATTCACCAGCTTTGAGAGGGAGAAAGTCTGTATTCAGTCTGTATGTGTAGGCAGCGGTTTTATATTCATAGGATTTTTTTTGTGAATATACATGAATAAATGGTGATCTTAATACAGTACCGATCTCAAAACCCACATTTGCACATACCTTATTCAGCTGGTAAAGATCCAAAATCTTTCTTTCCACATGAGGGATTTTCAGAGTGCATCCTTGAAGCTCCCAGAATTTTGCTATTTGATCCAGGAAGTTGAGCTTAACTCTGGTCTGAGCCTAACAGCAAAAAAGAAAAAAAAGAAAGAGGCTTATGTTATGCATTGCCCCTGACCTTTGTTCAGATGTTGTCAACTCCCTAAAACCATTACCTACTAAAATAACCCTCTTACCATTTTCTTTTTTGGCTAATGTTAAATTTAAATTTTTTTTCTCTCAGCAAATCTGACTGACCACAATAACGAACCAGTTTCACAAGGATTTATCTGATCTTTTAAAGCATATTTTACATTTGTATTGTTTGTGAAAAATGGTAGGAATAATATAGTGATAACATGTAGCCATAAAATCATCAATTGCCAAATACTACACACCTCATTCATACATACTGAATTTTATGTGTCTAAATTATGTAAGCAAAACAAATGAATGTACCTCCAGCTCATTAAGCCTTTGTATCCGTGGTGTGAATTTCAGTCTGTCAACATCGCAGGCAAATGGTGGCTGCCAGTCCTGGGAGGATTAAAAAAAAATAAATAAACATTTTATTAAGCAGACTGACACTGAATCTTTGATGGTCACACTGAAACAGATGCCTTTGAAACCAAATTTTGTTTGCAGATTAGTCACTCAGTAAGAGAGAGAGTACATCATGTACGACAAGGTCCCATAGGAATGATGGGTAGTTTAAGTCAAACCACTCAAAACAAGCCTCCTCCACGGATAAGGCTGGCAATCCTGTAGATGTTTTTTGTCAACAAATCCCATGAAAACACCAAAACCAACTATGTGTTAGTCAATCCCTCCATATTTTCAGAGCTGCTCAGCCTGCTCTCAGCTCCAAGCTATTAGATCTAATTGACTTAAATCTTTAAAAACAGGTCATGAGTATATACTGTACTTTCATTTAAAAAGCACAAGTAATTCCTTAAACCAGGTGGGCACTGTAATTTTTATGAATTGCTACTCAAACAGAATACATTTTGTTTTTGCTGCAGACTATTTTCAGCCTCAGATTTGGTGCACTGGTGGGTATTTACAGCTGCAGGACAGTGTATGTGGGATTGGCCTTAAAATAAACCATTACCTTGAACAAATAAAAATCCATTCACAGTACTGCAGTTTTCTTTTTAATGTTTTAAATTTAAAGTTCTTGGCAACAAATGAACAGAAAAATAACTGTTGCTTCTTATCCCTTTAGTGTGATATTTTAACATCTATCCTCTGATCCTCTTTACAAGCACGTCTGTAGATCAAGAATAAAACTAATCCTGACTATACACTCGTCTACATATCCTAAAGACTGCAGTTCTTCTAGTAAACCCATAGACTGTCACTAAATGCAGACACAAGCAAGTCATAGTGTGTCTGTGCAAACATGCATAACGCTGTGCCGAGGGAGTCAGGTTGGTCAATATTGGTACTGAATAATGGTTGATTATATGGAGATCTTTCTGAGACATCAATTTTGCTAATGTTTTGCACACAATAAACTATATGGTAAATAATGAGATTTACATGATTTGCATTCATTTATACTGCATGGCTATACTAGAGGTGATGTCAAACTAAAGACCAAAATTTAAAAATGTCTTGTCTAAATGCTTGTCAAAGCCTTTGAACTAAAGCAGAGTTTTTTAATCAAGTAACACAAATATGACCATGATAGGATTCCACAAAACACAAAAAGATATCACGCTGCTGCCGTGTGTGTGATTGTGTGTTTAGTGTTTAGTCTCTTACTGACAGACTAAACACCGACATGTCTGATATTAATGCATTTGCACACTCTTTTAAAGCAAACCTACCCACGCTAGACTACACAACTTCCTGCAAGACCAGAGAAAATGGTGTCTGGTGGTGGCTCAAGAGTCAGCAAGATAATCTCAGTTTTACACCATTGAATGTGTGATACACTACAGCTTATTTTTTAATGAATGAGAATGTTAACAAATGAGAGAAAATTGTGTCAGACAGTGTGACAGAAAGTGTGCTATCCTGGTAGCACACTTTCATATATAATATAATACATATAATGGTACATGGTGTCATAGTCTGACATGGTTGTATTGTTAGTTTGGTCACTAAAGAGTTGTTTTAGTAGGAACAAGACTAAACACATAGAGGTGAAACATTGCAGCTATTTTTACAAATATTCCAACATACCAGTAATTTCTGACACTGAGGAACAGACACAACAGCAAATGTTCTCAGACAAACTGCCACTGCATTACACCAACAGAACAAACCTGTTTGTCTAAATCAATCTAAAAGAATCCCTTATCACAACCTAAAACAACTATTTGTATTTTGGGTATCTGCACAAAATTAGATTGTTGCATATTCAAGCATTTCTCATTCACTCTTAGGACAGAGTAATTTGTGGGGATACATTAACTTGTTATTATACACGTATCATAAACAAATGAAGCCACTAACACTGAGATACTGTCATATTTTTGCCATAATATTCACCAATCACATCTTAGCATCAAACTCCCACTGTCAACCCACTGCAATGAAATGGTAATGTGCCACATTAGCATGCAAGATATGTAAACTGATCATGTGACCCCGGCTCAGCTGGCCTGGAAATTAGGCTACAGCTCTGGACCCAATTCAAACTTTAACTATCACAGTGTTTCTTCTGGTACAGAAACACATTACATTTTTAAAACGGTGTAGGGACAACAATGGCAGCGTTAACACCATTATATCATCTGTAAACAAAGCTCGATTAGATCCACAAATGTCCTGGCACAAAAGGAAAACAATTGTTTTGAAACATATGGAACTGCACTGTTTTTTTGTTTGTTTTTTTTTAAACATGCAGGTCTGACCACACCAGTTATGATTACAAGTGCAATTTTGGTCAGACCATGTCAAGCCTACCACCAAATACAAAATGACTAATACAAGTGGTGAGACGTTAACCACAAATGGCCCCAAGATATCACTGAAAATCATTTGCATATGTGCTGCTCACATCTACAGTCAAAATATAACCCATGCAAAACCTCTGAGAGAATACTGACCGAATACTGTGCACCCAAAAATCACTGACTGAAAACAGGTTTTGGTGTAATGTCTTCTTCGTTTTTTAAAACAAACAAACAAAAAAAACTTTCACTTTTTGTTTATATAAAAGAAAAAGAAAAGGGAAACAAGAAAGAGCAGATCCCAGGCCAGATGATATCTAAAGGAACACAGGATGGTACATGCACGTTACACGTGTACCTTCACCAGACAAGCCTCCAGGATGCCCAATGCTCTTTACACAAACACACAAAACCAATGTAAAAACTTAAGACAGGGCTCAACAGCTCAGATTCACATTGCTGAAGATTTACGTTTGTTTGGCCCACACACCACCCTGAAGCCAAATTCTGATCTGAATGTTCAGAAGAAACTGGTGGTGTGTGGCACAGCACTGCAGGCCATGGTGCTTACACAGTGCAGAAAAATGATTTGAATTCAAGTTCAATTCTCCTTTTGGTACATGAATCAGTTTTATACACCAGTGTACACTAAAAAAGTGGCCATTGCATTGGAATTTTTTGCTTTTTGCTTCTCACCATATGGTATTTAGTTTAAAAAAAGAAGTACCTTGCATTTTAAAACTGCTCACTGGGGTCATAAAAATGGCAGTAAATACAAACGACTTGCAGTGAGATCTTAAAGCCGAGCAGGCTAGAAAACGGTACTTTGTATCTCAAGTATTTATAAATGACAAAAATACATTAAAGATCTGCATTGTAAAGTTGCAACGAATGATCAAATAGTTGTCAACCATTAAACTGTTAATGGGCCTGAGTAATTTTTTTTTTTTTTAAAAAGGTCTAAATTATCTGATTGTAGCTTCTTAAATGTGGATATTTCCTGGTTTCTTTAATAGTATCATCTAAATATCTTTGGATTGTGGACAAAAAAAAGACATTTGTGGACATCATCTTGGGCTTTGGGAAACAAAGATTTGACATGTTTAATAATTTTCTGGCATTTTATAAACCAAACAACTAATTGACTAGTTGAGAAAATGATGGACAGATTGATCGACAATGAATATAATCATTAGCTGCAGCCCTAATGCATTGTGGAGTAAAATGCTCATGTGCTGGTCAAAAACAATGCAGTCAGTGGGACCACAAGCAGTTCCTCAGTCCATCCCATGTGAGGATAAACGTAGACTATTAACACTGCCTTCTTTTGTTTACATGAGCTGTGCATTTTCAGCCATGCCTTTACGTGTAGGTTTCTTTTTGGTCGAGCACACATGAAGCTGTCCCCCACCCTTTTTTGGTTATACTGCAGCCCATTCAGCCTCACCCGCCCAGTCTAACCGTGCAAAATGAGCTTTAACAGCCTCCCAATTTCAACTAAAAAAGACGAGTCTCATGCTATCTGATGGCATGCAGATCCCCAAAAACAATTTCTATCCAGGACCTTAGCACTTTAAAACTCACACACTGATAACTACCAGGAGTTACGTCAGCCATCAGTCATGGTGATATTATCATTTGTTTCAGTTGCCCTTTATCTAATTTGTGTGCTTGGACACACCCTTGAATCCACCCCCTCCAATCACAATGTATCAGAAATAAGGTCAATGTGATATTCATTTGAATTCTGTCCATTTCAGGGAGAAAACTATTTCATCTCCTTTCTGTCCTGAAATACTTTTGTCTCCTGTTGTGTTAGGGAAGTGTGGACAATGGCAGAATAACCATCCATTTAGAAAAGAGCCAATAATAACAATAATGATGATAATCACAAGACGTCCGACAGTTGTTTTCACAATAACGATATAAGGTGGTTCTGCAAGTCTAAAATACTTAACTAACAAATTAATGCTGTCAGCAATTTGGCAATAAACGCATTAAATAAAGTTTCAGGCGTAAGTATGATAAAACTATGACAAAAACGGAGTGTCCGTTGAGCTCGGTGTCGTAGAGACCTCTCTCTCCATAAACAGTTGGTCACCGAGCACGTACGTAACGTTTCCCAGCGTTAACGTTACATGTCAGACATCTGCAGCTTTAAACAGGCCGGATTAACGTTAGCTAGGTTACCTCACGCTAGCTAAATCCGTCAAATCCCATCGGGAAAGTTAGGCTATACGACTAGCTAACTGTTTAAAAGCAGTGGTAACACGGCTGGTTTAAACTGCGGGTGAGCTAACGTTATTTCCGTGCTCCCAGTTCAGGAAGCGTTTCATTCTGCGCTAACGTAAACACTTTCAATTATATTTGCGTATATGCAAACTTCAGCGTTTGAATTATTTTTGAAATCATACTCCGTAAGATGGTTGTTCTGTTGAATACATACATTTTTGTTGGGAGGTTAAAAACTTAATCAGGACACAGATTTCCTCCAGAGAGTGCTTCGCTATCGTTGAAGCAAACACAACACACTCCAAGCTCAGGCTAGCTGACAATTCAACTCGGCAGCCGCAATCCGCCATGTTGAAAATCCGTCTAAAACACAACTTTGCCTGCTAATCTAAATTACCAAGGGCAGCTGAGGCCAACACACCACGCTAAAAACAAACTTGAAGAACTGTCCAAAATGAAGAAATACTCACCGGCGGCGGTCGGATCTTACAAATGCCAGTTTTCTCTGCAATGGGTCGTATTTTGTTGATGTACGCAAAAGGGTCGGCAAATTCCTCCCAGCTGGGCTCAAAAACAGGGCACTCCGGAGGGGGAATGAACTCATTCAGCTGAGGTTGAGTCATCGTTGCATCTTCGTTGTGACTGTAGCTGAAATATTCTGAAGGGCTTCTCACGCCAAATACGCTTGCTATGAATTTCCGTCTATCAGTTCATGTCCACTCTCCACTCATTGAACTCAAAGACGAATTATCTAGTTGGAGACGAGAAGGTGACAGCCAGTGACTGTGTACCTCCGCTTCAAAAAATAGATACGCACAAATGATTTAGGCTACAGTCCTTTGTACACCCAGTCTGTGGCTATCTCTCACAATACAGGCACTGTTTCATATTCAATACTGATTGCTTTTTAGCACATCGATACAGTTTGTATATTGTGTGTTTATATCGATTTAAATGAGTTAAATGTCCGCGGGACTGTGCTCGAGAAGAGAAAACGTATTAAACATCATTCAAATCTACTTCGGTACCGTCTGAAATAAACTGCAGCGGAGTTTTCTCTCCCATACTTCACACTTTGTGATTATACTACTCTTTAGTAAAGGATTATTGGTTTATTGGTTCCGTGGTTTCCTCACAGATGATCGCTCCCCTGTTGGATGAGTTTGATTCGTTCACCACTATGGCCCGTTGGTTACTGAGTTTAGTCGGATTACAAATGATTCGGGTCTTCTCGGCCCCGCCCGGTAGGCGAAAGAATGGATGCGTAAAGCGGCACGTTGGATTTTCCAATCGAACACACCCACTGGATCGTTGCGCGCTGACCGGCACTTTGTTTTTAAATGGTCTAGAGGAGCTCGTTGATTGGTAGGGACGTTTGTTGATAGTTCAGCTGTTTATTTTAATATTAAGCATTTTAATTGAGTCATATATTCTATACTAACTGCTCAACGCCTCTAGCATAAAGTAGAGCCATTATGTTATTTTGACAAGGATCTTAATGTGTTTTTTTTTATCTTTATCTATCTACACACATCTTTGTTTTTGTTGTACACTGTCTGATATCATGTGTTGCCTGTTGGTCGTCGTTGGTTGTAAAAGCCGTCTATCGATTGTACTTATCAATCATTTCTGTTGATAGCTATTTGTCTAATTATATTGTCTTATTAATATTATTTGCCCATCTTCCATTATCAATCACACAACCATAAACCACTTTTTTTGTGTAAGTATGATACCAATTTAATCCCACACAGAAGTTAAATATATCACTTATTAGCTGAAAGGGGCAGCTTTCGTTTTGACAGAAAGATGACACCTGACAGTCTCTCTGAACACATTATTTAGGCAAATTGAGGCAAATACGTGACTTTGGGCTATATAATGTAAATAAAGCTGACATGACTGAGAATTAACCTTTTCAGCAAAAATCTCATATCAAGTGTTAGCTGAGCATGGCACCACTTCATTTGTTCCTATCTGTACACAAGGCTAATTTGAATGTCCCTGTTCTCTGTTTCATTTCAACTTCCCGTTGGTAGATTTTGGACTGCTAACTTTAACGGTTCCACATCACAGGTGTCTTTCAAAATCAATTTAACGTATTTAAAGGTGCTCAAGATCACTGTAGCAAAAAAACTGTAAGCTCTGTGCTCTGCTGGCCCAAGTGTTTGATCTTGTATATTATGTATGGAGCCATTTGTTCAACACATTTTATCAGTCTGAACATACCTCATACTCTCATACTCATACTTTGTATTGCTAGCACATGTGACTGTCTCCGTGCTTAAGCTATCTCAATTATGCAGTTTCGCTTATCACCAGCAAATAGATCTTACAAAGCAAATGCAGCCTTGATGTGTTCGTGTTAGATGATGCACATTTGTACCACTGCTGTAATTCCACACATTTTTTCTATTGCTCATTTGTATAGTATTCTGAACATACTCCACTACCATAACTGTTCATGTGCTTGAAAACACACAAAGGAAAGCACACAGCTCCACCACCATGACTCACAGTGCAGTTTGCTGACCACCGCCACTGCACCTGATTTGGTAATGTGTGACTGATGTGGTGGGGGGACAGAACTTTCAGATAACAGGTGCACAGTACACACAAAATGCCAATGAACTCATCATACAGTATACAGTAGGAGCCACAAAATAAATGTGTCAAATAACCATGTTGCAAATAACAACATGGTACACTTTTCAATTATCTGGAACACCCACACTCAAGTGATTTTTTTCTCTTTTAGGACTGCAACAAATGATTATGTACAGTATTTAATATGTCAAAGATAATTTCAGTGAATCAACTTAAAAAATGTCAAAATATAATAAAAAATTCCCATCACAAGTTCTTTAAATTGCTTATGTTTGGCCAAAAGTCTAAAACCCCAAAGGAGATTTATGATAACCCCCCCAACAAAATAAAACAATAATATTTAGATTTGTGAAGTTGGAATTAGCAATGCTTGATTTTCTTACTTAATAATTGACTTTAAATATTAATCAATTAATCTGTTAATTTAAGTACTCAACTATTTTGTAAATTAAATAAGCACTAACTCATGTTAGGATGGATTCCACACACAGTATACACAGAAATGTCTTCATCTGAATAATCTAACTGGAGCTGAACTCTTTGAGTTGGTTAACGGATTGAGACGAATGAACTTACATCACATTATCCAGGATGGCATTCAACATCAGCTTCCCCAAAAACATCTTTATTACAACAGGATGGCCATACTGCTCCCAGTATGACAGAGGAGAATGATAGTGACACAATCCTGTTATAAACAATGTACACAATGTATGTAAGAGTGTGTGTGTGTGTATGTGATGAATTAGGTTGTGGTCAACACTGGGTGGAAATCCATGAAAAGATGCATAACCTGACAACACATTTTTTTCAAAGTTCTTGTGGGCTCACATATGCATTTTGACTATGCATGATTCACCCTCTCCACAGCGATGTAGAAACTTTTCTTGTCATCCAAACAGTGCCAGCCGATTGGTCCAATCTCACAATCTGCACAGATGAGATACTTGATTCTCCCAACGTCGTTAGTGAAGCCCACGTTCTCAAAAGTATACATGTCATCCACAAACCAGTGGGCGGTCAGAGTGTCCCCGTCCACTGAGCCCTCTGTGGCACTGAGGCCGCTCTTTTTCCGCATGGATGGTAAGAAGAGCTGGTGGGAGAAAACACAGCCTGACATGACATAAAAACACTTCTGAAGGAACTCAAAGTCAGTAGTGCAATGAGAGCTTTTGATTTTGTATATACAGAAGAAGGTTGCCATGCATTTAAGTCCAGTTGGGATGTCTCCTCTGTATATAGTTAGACCTAGCTGGAATGAAGTCATGAAAATCAGACTACATCACTAAGACCTCCACTGGCTACCTGTTCCTTTCAGAATGCAAAATCCTTCTCCTCCCACACAAAGCTTTAAATGGCCTTGTTCCTCAATATATATTAAGCTCTAAGTTCAGAAATCTTGCAGATCTCGCAGGTTACATGGCACCAGCCTTCTTCATATTCCATCAACGTTTCTAAAAATCCAGTGAGATTTCACATGGTATTTATACACCTAAATAATTGAACAGTCTACCTGCTGATCTTAGATTAATAGTAGGGATTCTTGCTCTTGTATATGTGTATGTGTGCATATGCATGTGTACTTTTGTTAATGTGTGACTACGCATATTAGTGTACCTACCTTTGTGTTTATTGTCTTATTTGGAATAAGGAAAGTTTTCTGATCCTTAACTTAAATAACAGTAACAATTCTACATTGTTAAAATTGTCCATTAAAAGTAAAAGATATGTATTTAAAAAGTAAGTAAAAGAACATAAGTATTATTTGCAAAATGTATTTTTAAGTATCAAAAGAACTCAATGTATCAATATTATCTCTGTGAGTGTTACACTATTAAATATTATCATAAGAGATTATTACTGCTGATGTATTAATCTAACTAGTATTTTACTGTTGTAGTCTGTCGAGGGCAAGAAATGAACTACTTTATATACTGTTGGCTACTTTAATCTATAATACTGCAGAATGTTTTAGAGATGTGTCATGTGTTTTGAACGTAACATCTTTGTTTGTAAATTAATTAGTAACCACAGCTGCCCAATTAAACTAGTGGAGTAGAGGTACAATATTTCCCTATGAATAGTGGTAGAGTTCAACTATGTAGCATAATATACAAAATATTTGCCTAAATCTGTACTAAAGTAAGGTGCTTGAGTAAGTATTAATAATTGCATTGCACCACTGGTTAAATTATCCTGCAGAGCACCTTGGATGAAATGGTGCTTCAAAATAAATACCCAAAAAAACAACATATGCCACTGACCACTGATATAGGCCCATGGCCTTATGTTATACATCAAAACGTTACCTCTTTCTCTGCGAACACAGCCATCCCCGGGCATAGCACCTTGGATCCGCAACGCTGACACACGACAGATTTGCTGTTCTTGCCGTCCTCAGAAACCAGGTCGGACCGGTCCGTGCTTTCTTTAGACTGCTGATTGTTGTCCATCTCTAACCCTGACAACAAGCAATTTTACTGTGATGTACAGACACAAAAGGCTTGGGACACAGGATCTTTCACCAGTCCAAACGCACCGAACCAAGGAACAGTAATTAACCGTACAGGCAAACTGCCTTACATTAAATTAAAGTGAGTGAGGTGGAACAACGAGCCTTCGGAACCTTTGTAGTGCGGAAGTCCGTGACAAAGAAAACTCACCAGTGTTTACCCTTTTCATTATCTATTAAACATAAGCTATGGCAATCTTTACGCCGGACCTTAGTCTGAAATATGCATAGTATAAAGCTAAGCACAGCGAACATTTAAACTATTAAACTCTCACTAATTGTAAGCCCTGCCCCTTGCATATAAGCTAACGTCTATGCTAACACCGAATTCACCAGACTACAGGCAAGACAAATAACTACAATTACATATCCACCCAAATTAAAATTGAATCAAATGAAACATACCTAAATATTGAAGTAAATTCAAGGTTGAATATCACAGTAAAATCCTAAAACAGACAAGTCTGCTACAGCTAAGCTAGCATACTAGCTACTCTTGAAGTTGACCGGCCTCTAAATGCTGTCGTAAAGAAACACATGACCGCGACTTGGTTCCGTTTGAATAAGATTGTAGGCAGTATATTGTTCTGACTAGAATGCAACAACCTTTAAAATGAAAAGTAATGTAGTAATGTCAAGGATCGCAGTGTGGTTATCTCCAGAATAACTGTGACTAAGGTATCTAGCTATTTGAAAGGACAGCAGTTTTACAATAAATTGTGAATTTGACAATACCAAAGTTGACACTTCAAGAGGGTGGTCTGCCAAGCCGTTGGCTTACTGATCATTTTAGATGTTATACTCCAATGCAAAATACCCCACAAGTAAAAGTCTTGCATTAAAATTTTAGTATCAATTGCATAGTATTAATCAAAAAATAATACCACAAAAATATTCTTAAAAGTATGATTATGCTCATTATGCAGAATGACCCATTAGTGTTGTATCATTACATTTTTGACATTTTGATGCCAGTGAGATGCATCATTCCCACTGAATATATACTTTATTAAACCCTATCCAGGTAATCTATTAATTGTACACTAACATCAACTATGTAATGCTGCCTGAAATCACTCCCTTCTTCGCACATTTACTATTCCCCACATAATACACAGAAAACCACCATGTTTTTGTTTTAAGCTCCAGCATGTAGAATTTAGGCTCTCTTGGCTGAAATGGAATATAACATTCATAATTTTCACAACTGTATAATCACTTGAGGATAAGAATGTTGTTTTCGTTACCTTAGAGTGAGCTCTTTATAGCTACAGCAAGAAGGGGTCCTATTCCAAAGAATCCGCCATGTTTCTACAGCACCCCAGAACAAAAAACCAAACATTGGCTCTACAGAGGGCCTTTTGCCTTTTGCTATTTTAGCAAATGTGGACTCTCCTACATGCTTGGAATGGGAGGTTGAGACGAGGCATTAAGGTGGTTGTAGTCTGCGACCTCACCACTAGATGACGCTCCTACACACCGGTCCTTTAAATTGTGCAGCATCACAAAAAACTTGACTTGACTAGACTCTAGTTTTTTGTGATGCTGCACAATTTTAAAAAAGCACCTTTTTAAAAACACAATTACAGTTTTTTTTTTTAAATCTAGGTGTCTGTGTTTATAGTTAGGGGAGCATCTGTCAAGTGAATGTAGAAGTCTGACTTCACAGGCTGCAATTGCATGGATGTATAATTAGAACAACTGCAATGCAAAACAAACTGCAGTCGTACTTCCTGACACAGTTCTGGTGGGACAGTCATTAGAGAGACTACTGATCCCATACTACTTAACTATATATATGAAAACAAGCCTCACACAGTGAGTACAAAAAAATTTACAGTATTTTGTGTATTGTTGAGATTTGTTGTAAATCAAAGATAAAACAAAACTATACATTCAATCTAAAAGTGCAATTGTCTTATTTTCTATTGTTTAGGGAAGTCCCTCCCCGCCTCATATAACATCTGGTATATTTTATATTTAACCTCTGATTTATGCTTTGGGTCAACATGAGCCAACATGTCCACAATCACTGCAGCAAACCGAAAGTCTGCATTGTCCCGCTGTCTAATTTTCTGTATCCCTCTGTCCAGGTGGGCCAATCTTGAAAGAATGGCCTCATCTATGGTGCGTCTCTTCTTCCGAGCCGAGTTGCGAGGAGATGTTGAGAGTGAAGGACAGGTGACATGAGCCTTTTCCTCTTTGAAATCCTTGTCTGTCTCATTGAAGAGATCCCTCATCTCAGCAGATCGTCTTTCTGAATGTGCCTGATTCCTCCCCCTCTTCTTCTTTGGTGGATAACGATACAACGACTCTAATAATAGCAACAAGAACAACATTAGTTTAACAGTAGTTACACAAAGCCTGCTAATGCTAACACTGTTAGCCATTATCCATTAATTCTGTGTTGATCTGTATCATGCCAAGTAGCTACGCGCTGCGTGAAACGTGGCTACCATCTCGCATTGAGTGTGAGATTCACACACCACACATTTCCTCTGATGTGTTTTTTTCTCTCCTAAGTTTAGAGGAGCAGAGCATAACAAGGTTATGGTAGCTCTAATCATGGATTGTCCATGAACGCACCAAATGCATCGTCAGTTTGAACTGAAAGAGTGCAACAACAAAATGCAATGAGTGTTCCAGTGTAGCAGCCAATCACAAAGAACACAGAATATGAGTGGCATATTCATTTTCCTAGGCCAAATGACACACTGTACAAGGTGGAAAAGAAAAAACGTGTTTTTCGGAACAGAGCCAAAAACTGAAATATTTTGTGCATGTAAACACAGCCAATGACTGTGGTCGAGCTACTAATCTGTAGCTTGATTGAGCATGAGTAGAGCAAGGCTGGAGAGACTGCAGCAGTGTGGCATTGTCCGCCCTGTGCAGCTCACTATGTCTGTGTTCCAGCTACACTAAGTCAACAACGGTTCAATATTCAGTGGGTAAGCACCTTCATCACTGAACAGCTTATTATCTCTACGGGGCCAGTGTGTGTGTGTGTGTGTGGGGGGCAGTGAGGGTGGCTGAGTGGTGGAGGAAGTTTTTAGATTTACTTTCCACACGGTAAAAATACTCTAACATAAATGTCCTGCACTGAAAACGTTACTTAACGAAAAGTATGTCAGTATAATCAGGAAAATGTATTTAAAGTATTACAAGTTCTAAATGCAGAGAAGTGTCCCCTGTGATTGTTATACTATTATATATCATCATTCATGAAAAGCAGGCTTTTACTGTCGTAGTTGGTTGAGGGGGGCTATTTGAGCTATTTTGTATAGGACTTCAACTATTGATTATTTTCATTGTGGATAAATCTGCTGATTATTTATCCTTTCATTGATTCTTTGGTTCATAAAAATCCTGACAATAGAGATGAACACTGTTATGATTACCCAGAGCCCAATGTGACATCTTCACGATGCCTGTTTTGTTTAACAGTACAAACCTCAGAATGATTAAGAATCTACTTTATTACCAAAATAATTGAAATGAAAAGAAGCAAATCTTCACATTTGTGAAGCTGGAACCATGAAATTTTCAAAATATGTATCCAACCGGTTGCCAATTAATTTTCCTGTCAACTGACGGTTTCAGCTGTACATTTTTAAGATGTTGGTAGTTAAACTTGGTAGCTTACCTACAGATATCAGGGAAGCCAGCTCACTGAATATTTTTAAAAGAAAGCTAAAAACTTCTCTCTTCACTTTAGCCTTTAACTAACTAGCTATTGGTTCCTGATACAGGTCTGAAACCTTTGTGCTTTGCCTCGTGCTTAAGCACTGCTGCACGTCTTTCAAAATGCTGTATTTTACTTGATTTTATGCATTCTAGGAAATCTATTTTTACCTATATTTTATTAATGTATGCTGTGACTCAAATCAGCTTTATAGCTCATTTTTATTTTCATCCTTATTCTTCTCTATTTTTACATAGATTTCAATCTTTCTTGTAAAGCACTTTGAGCTGCAATTCCTGTACGAAAGGTGCTATACAAAAATAGTTTACTATTATAATTATTACCATTATAACTTACAACAAAACATCAGATAAGGTATTTGAATGTTTTGTTTATCAAAATCTTAATCCATAATGTTGTGAATAAAGCTGTCAGATAAATGTACTTTAGTAAAAAGTTCAATTTTTCACTCGGACATGACTGGGGGTGGAAGTAGAAAGTAGCATTAAAAGACAACTCTCAAGTAAAGTACACACACCTCAAATTTATTTGACCTACAGAACTCGAGTAAATGTACTTCGTTACATACGAGTACATCGTTACATTGGGTGGCTCACTTCAGTCACTTACAACAGACCCCCGGGAACAATTCTCAGTCGGAGAATAAGCAGAACGTTGGCAGCTCTCTGACAGTAAATACGAGAATAAAGGTCAGATACAATCTTACCTGTACTTAAAACCGAGTCGTTGATGGACACATCAGTTTCATACACTGTAGTCTGCTCTTCAGAGTCGCTGTAAGGCGTCTCGGGAAAACTCGAGGTGGAGGCCGTCTCCACACACCCGACCAAAGCCACAGGGTTCGCCGGTGGACTCACCCCCCATATTGCCTCGCACAAACTAAAATAACACCATGTTTTGCGGTCGTTTCCACTCCGGCCGCTGTGGTTAACGATCTCATGGTACTGCCTTTTGAGTGCTTTTAGTTTGTTGTTCACCTGCGCCTTGGCTCGGTTTACACCGCGGTCACGCAGCCGGCTCGTAATTTGGTCATAAACAACGGAGTCTCTTGCCGTCCCTTTAATTTGTCTGACTATTTCGGCGTCGGCTCTTACCGACAGAAGTTCCCGAATCTCGTCGTCTCTCCAGTGAGTAGACATTTTCGTTGGCGTCTTGACGCGAACGACCCGTCTCTTCCATCTTCGGATGTTTTCGTGAGTCGCGTGAGAGGAGCCTTATGGACACGCCCACTCGCTCGCGGTAATTTCTCCGGACAATCATGGCCGCCACTTGAGATTGTAACGCTGTAATGCTGATTACTTACATTAAGACAATAATTTTTCGTATTACAAGTTTACTGAAATGTTGATTTTTTTTAAATGAGGCATAAATATGCACTAATTTACACACATTTCCACAACAAAAAACTGTACTTTGGATAAAACCAGGTTCAAAACTCCAGTTTCATTTTTGTTTTATTGCGAAAACCTTCGCAATAAAACAACCGAGGGATTTTAGGCTGTCTCTTTTTATAACTCCAGAAATAAAAAAAATACTGACACCAAATAAATAAATAAATAAACAAACAAACAAACAAAAAACAACAATTTTCACATTGTTTTATAACTTGTATATAAATCTAGCTGTGAATGATTTATGAACAAACCCAATGGAAGAGAAGTAGTAAAATACCATCGTTACATTTTTAGACATTTTAGGGTAAAAAGATGTCACCACGAAACATTGCATGTTTAGAGAATCTCCAGAATCTAAAAATCTAGCTGTTTCAGATATTTGTGTTCTCACATACAGCTCCTCCAGGTAATGTCTAGATAAGTTCAGGGTTGTCATGCATGTGTGAAAGGGTCTGTGGTGTGACTCAAGAGGACGTGGGTCTGGATGGATTGACTGGGTGGCAGCAGAAGTGAGTAGAGTTTAAAGGGAGATGATGAGGGATCCTTGTGAGGTGATGAGGCAAGTGAGGGTGAAGAGCTACCGGAGGATGTCACGTCTGCTGAGATGGTCCAGAAAGTGATCATTCAGTAGGTGAGTCATCCTCTCATAAAACCATTTTAAAAGTATTTTCAATACTATTTTGTAAACATACTTTTGTGTTGAGCAGCAGCTCCTGAAACCTGTTGTCTTCACAGTTTCTTATTGCTAACGTGACATCTGTAAATGCCGTAGGCTTACACTGTAAGAAACACGTATAGTCTGCTGCCTGAGTGTATATCACTCTCACTGGTGCTTTGTATTGCCTGAACCCTGAACATATATTTGACACAACTGGACACCATGTTTGTACATGTGGAAAAAAAATTTATTCCAATCATTTTCCAAGATTACCATTAATAAATATTTATGTTTACATTTCAGTGAAATGTATGATTTATCACTTTCTACACAGGACATTACACAAAGTCAAGAATACACATTGTTTTAGTCTTTGTAATAAAGCTCAAATAAGTTGATCTAGAAAAAGGAGTCTTAAACAGCAGTTGATACAACCTATCAATGGAGTTGTAAGTTCAATAATGATTCGATTGTATATATGGCAAGGAAAACAAGAAAAGTCAACCTCTGGAAATCCTTGAAGCTCCCTTGACTGTTAAGATAGGCCGTTTTATTTAAAAACATTTCCGTTGGCCTAAGGCACAGGAATACTAAAAGTTTATATCAATAATACATAACACATTTTAAACCCCATACAGTGATTTAAAGTTTTGAATTTAATAGTATACACTAAGGTGCATTTCATATTTACACCTCTCACTGCATCTGAAATCTAGCACAAAAGAAAGATCTCAAGCAGACAAAAACACAATTTGATCTGTCCAGATCTGTACATTGTGCGTAGCCCAGGAACTATGACTCTAGAAATGAATCAATGATGTGTTGTCTGACTGAAAAATGATGGTGGGGCAGATCTTTTAACTTCAACATTTTAAGCATCTTAGTCTAACTTGAACTGAGCTTGTATATTTTTGTACAGTTGCAGCTTTCCTTTGCCATTATGGCATTTGAAAACCTTTAATCTGGAACTTTTGTCAATTAAAACAATGCATCAAAATGCAAGGGAACTTAAGTACAAAATTCAAATAAACTGAGAAATTCAGTTTGTCTAAATATCCAACCCCTTAATTTTGGGAAGAATTCTGATTAGCATTATAGCTTGTGTTACTATTTATGGGATCTAACCTAATACCTAATATGTTCCTTTCATAATAATGTATTTCATTTTGTTTTAATGGAATTTTAGCGTATTCACTCGGCCCTCAGAGTACAGCTCATGTTTTATTGCAGAGTGGGCATGGGTGGGTTCGTGGTGGTCCTCCGGGTTTTAACAGACAGCTTCACAATCAGTGTCAGCATAGTTAAAAACATCTGGCGACACCTATACACACTATATTGCTGTATGTGTATACTTTCATCCTCCTGATACAAATACATGCAGACACCCATGCACCTAAATGGCCTTGTTCTGTGCTACACCTGGTGAACAGTACATTCATCCTCTAACCTGCATGGAGACTAATAGGGAGGAAAGGAATGGTTTACAGTATGTGCCCTCTGCTACTGCACAAATAATACTCTATGTAGTCTTTGTGCATTGGTAACAGACTATGGAGAGGTTGGGGTACTAGTTCGTTTCTAAGAAGTAACCATCATGTTACAGGAACATAGAATTTTGGTTAAAATAACATTTTGACCTTACTTGAAAATGCAGACTTCAAGCTTCATAATTATAGAAGAAGTAGTGCCTGTTGAAGATTCCCTCTGTAGTTCAATGGCTAGTTAATGCTCTTTTATTGGAGCAAAAACGAGCCAAACAGAAAGACCACCAAAACCCAAACAAGATGTTCGCAAATCAGAAGTACAGAAGGAGCAGTAAGTGACTATATATTGAATTCCAGCAGCATTTTATGTGTGTGTGTGTGTGTGTGTGTGTGTGTGTGTGTGTGTGTGTGTGTGTGTGTGTATGTGTATGTGTAAGTGTGTGCGCAGGTCTGTGCTTGTGCATGCATGTATGTCTGTTTGTGTGTTTGTGTGTTTGTGTGTGTGTGTGTGTGTGTGTGTGTGTGTGCGTCTCTCTGTGTGTGTGCATGCGTGGGGTGTTTGGTGGGCTATAAAGAAAAGTATGAGTAAGTCACAGTCAGGCCTCTCAGAGTAGAGAGTCATCTGTGCATCCCCCCTCGAGGCCATAGCGGAACTCCTGCAGGTTGGAAACCCCGTAGAAATGGATGAACGCTGCTGCCACGACCAGTACATGAAAAATCTGATGGGAATGGAACTAGAAGGAGTGAAAGAGAGGTATAACTATCAGTTTCATTCATTATCATTCATCTGTGTGATCAAACAAAGGAGAAGAACAAAACATCCGCTATCTAAAGCTGTCTGAAACTGCTCCACCGTTCACTCATTCTTTATTCCATACAGTGTAAAAATCAACACCCAGTCTTACTCTATAGTGAGCTGTAATTGGGCATTTCACTCTCTTGTGAATGATCATTTACACTGACAGATAGACTGGCAAAACAGAACTTTTGCATCTTTTTGCCACAGACCAAAATGTGTCTCTAACCCTGAGTAATGACAAATGCCACGTACTGAAACTTAGCATTGAACATCTGGCCAAATTTGGTTTCAGTTTACTTATTTTTTGATCAGACAGTTCTGATTCAAGTCAAAATGTGTTTAGACAACATGTAACATATGAGAACTTTGGCTTTTTCATTAAATCACATAAAGATTGATTTAAAAAAAACATGTTTCTTTTAAACTCAGAACTCAGATACTGTATCACACAGTAATTTTCACACAGTACCCCATTGCAATTGTCTCCTATCAGTAATATTCACAATGGTGAAGCACTGCATTGTGAGCAGCACGCAAAAATGTTTAAACATGGCAAAATTTCCCCTTAATCGCGGTGAATGAGGTATTATAATTATGTCAGTTATCTTATGTTTTTGGGAAAAAATGCATCCTAAACCATTTGTGCACTAGCCAGCTGACTGAAATTCCTGATATGGAATTATGCAAATACTTACCCAGATGTCACACTTGCCAGGAAAATAGCGCTCGGGGATCCTGGCTGCATACAGACCAGCACCAGTGATATACATGGCACCCATCAGGTAGAACCAACCCATCTGGCCAACTGTGGTGGCCTTAACAAAGCCCTCCTCGATGGTGAAGTGCATGGTGGGGACAATGCCGCTTAGTCCAAGACCCATGAAAACACCTAAGGTGATGTTTGGACTTCAGTTACTTTGTGTACTTTTGAAAAAGTCAACATGTACATTTATAAACATTACAAGACCAGAAATTATTCTAGAGAAAATTACCACCATTGCTCAGAAAATGCAACAACAGTGACAGATGTCTAATGTAACAACAATTACAACCCAGAGCAAACAGCTGCATAAAATTGCAAAGAAAGCACTTAATCTACTAAGTGCATATTGTTGTGAACTGGTGAGCACCTGCTCTTGTAGGTCTGTGACGAGGTGTAGAGAACCGGTCCCACTGGGCCACTATGATGGCGGCAATGCCGAGAACACATACAATGGTGAGGTAGATAAGTCGAGGCTGAGGGGAACAATAGAACGAGTAGTACAGCCAGGGCACGAAGGAGCCCATGATCAGGAGGGCGATGCCCGAGTAGTCAAGCCTGAGGAGGAGGGGTGACACAGAGACAACAACATTTTTACAGTAACATCAGTATCACCATATAGTCACAGTTGGTAAAATTTCTATCCCAATTTTATACTCACTGTTAATGTAAGACATGAACACAGTAGCATACAGTAGACACCTGAAGTATTTTTGAGGTTGTAGTTTGTGTAGAAAATGGTAATTCATCCCAAATTAACCTCATGCTGCAGCAGTCTGCAATTTTAAATGTACTTATCTTGCAGCTTAAAATACAGATCAGAATAAACCGCTTTACGATGCCACAAGTTCAACGACGAGAATGACTGAGCTGCAACGCAATGAGCTGGCAGGCTCAGCAGAAGCAGTTCAGGGTTCAGTTTCGTGCTCAAGGACATTTGGCATATAGACAGGAGGGGTCAGGTGACAAACCGCCAATCCTGTGGTTAATGGATGACACAAAGTTTTTCTTATTTCAATCCATGGTCATTTGTCTTTTGATGACTGCTTTGATGATTACACATCAGAGCCAAAAACATTTTCTAAAGACATTAAAAAGTGAGAGTCTGAACTGAAGAAAAGAAAAAGCATCCAATTTAGCAATAACAACACCATAAGTTCTTGACATAAATCAGAATCACTAATACTGGTCGCTGTATCATCATGTAAGTTTTGGCTGAACTGTGGACTATTTTGTCCTGAATCAAGACTGTGGGTGTATTCCTCATTAATGCAGCTGAACTCTAGATGGCAAGCTGGAGCTGCAAGTCCAGGATGAAAAAAAGATATGGATGTCTGAAGTTGAAAACCTGCCTGCTCCAAGAGCAGTACATCTAAAATAGGAAAGACAGTTATAAATGATTCCTTCAATACATGCGAAGCAAGCATGTGAGAAACAGTGTCAGAGAAACAGTGTGAGGACTTACTTGGAGAAGGTGCGAGACACTTTCTCAGAGTGGCAGTAGACGGTATGAAAAAGCCAAGAGAAGCTGAGGCAGAGCACAGCTCCCAGGAAGAACATCCCGAACACCACTTTCTCTTGCAGCGGGGCCATAAAATACATGTTGGGCCTCAGCATGGTTAACGTGCCCAGACAAAGGAATAAGATCAGCCCTGAGGAAAAAAAACACAGGGCAGTTTTACCAACAATGACAGGAGACCAGAGCTATCCAGAGTCACACAGTTAAAAAGTATGTCATTAAAGTAATATGTACTTGTAAACAAACAAACAGCTAAAACTCTGTGTTCAACAATTACAGTAATGCAAAACTTTTTACTCTCACCTAACAGGTGAGTCCAGATGTTTCCTGTCTCAGTGTGAATTCTGAAGATGCTTCCAAAACAAGCCCGGAAAGAGGGCATAGGGGGGCGATGTCCATGCAGGAGGTAATCGTTGTCCTTAAGCCACTCTGGCAGGACATGAAAAGGGATGACCCTCCAGCGCCCCTCCCAAACCTGAAGAGCAAGAGTAGCGTTCAATCGCTGAGGCAAACTTTTGTAATTACTATACGGCTCACACACTGAAATCCTGTGAGGATGAAACAGAGAGTAAAACAGTAACAGTCTTTATTGTGATTTAAGCAAAACAGACATAATGTGTGTAAGATACAGTACGTTGGCCAGATCTTTTTGATCAGCGTTCTTCAATATAGCTGCATGTTTTGATGCTATTTTACAAACAAGTAAGTTGTTTTGTTGTTGTTCTTGTAAGCTGACACGTGTCTCCCATGGTGACTTGTGTGTCTTATACAACACACATGTCCTGTGCCTGATGTGAAATCCTAGAAAAACACCCACATTATGACTCACTGACAGCAGTCACAGGTTAATCCCTGGTTGTTGCTGTTCATCCAGATCTGCGACTGTGTGTCCACTGACCTCACTGCTGAACCACAGAATTCTACCAGACCTGGTAAACACCTTTGAGGTGAACAAGGTGTTGAGTTTCAGCTCAGTTAATGTGGCTGATGCAATATTTATGGTGGTTCAACACAAGGGTCTTTCATTTTCCTTATTCTGTCACATTTGATGGTTTACCAAGCAACATTCAACATTCACAATCAACTTTGTCAGAGTGGGAAGAGCTGAATTCACTGCTGAAAGAACCAGAAGTTACTATCATATCCATAGTAACTAAAGCCCAGATTTTAAAAAAAGTTGGGATGCTGTATAAAACATAAATAAAAACAGAATGCAATCATTTGTAAACAAACTACCAACAACAGTTTAACAGTGTTCCTGAGCCCATGCAGTAACATCCTTCATACGATCATGTGTTCACAAAGTGGTGAACCTCGCTCCATCCTCGCTTGTGAACGACTGAGCCTTTCCAGGATGCTGCTTTCAAACCCAATCATGATACTATCACCTGTTACCAATCAACCTGTTTACCTGTGGAATGATCCAAACAGGTGTTTCTGGAGCATTCCACAACTTTCTCAGTCGTTTGTTGCTCCTGTTCCAACTTGTTTGAAATGTTTTGCTGCATCAAATTCAGAATAAGCAGATATTTACAAAAATCAATGAATCGGACGTAGTCAGACATTAAATATATTGTCTTTGTGCTGTTTTTAGTTGAGTATATGTCAAAAAAAGTTCAGCAAATTAACACATTCTGTTTTATTTTTGTTTTACATAGCGTCCCAACTTTTTTAGAATCAGGGTTGTGTATCACTGCTTTTTATTACAGAAACCTGTGTTCAGCCTTTCACACTAAAGCTGAGGTTGGAGAGGGAAGTGAAGCCAGACGGATAACATGTGTTGACCTGTTCACCCAAACCTCAAGCACAGGTTTATTTTCGGTTTTAAAAAAGGATAAACTTCAGCCTGCCACAGAAGCTAAGTAAGATCTGCAATGGTGCTGTACACTTTTATAAGTTTTGTGTTTTGTAATTGTGTCAAATTAAGAGGACATTTTTACCTTGTGTACAAACTCCTCCATCTTCTCCATGGCATGGTGAGCCTGAAGTGGTAAGGTCAGGACCTCTCCCACCTCATCATCCTCCTCTTCCTCATCAGCGAGCATTGCGGCTCCCTTTAGAGAGATCACAACAGAATCGTGAGGACACTGAGCCAAAACAACTTTTCTCTGGGAATTGTCTGAAACGGTCCTACCTCTGGATGGACACCTTTAGATGCTGCCTGTCGCCCCCCTCCCTCCTCCAGCAGTGGTCCCAGCTCCATCAGCTCAACATCTGGGACACGGCAGTCCTCAGAGATCCGGCAGTCTGCATCACTTGCAGACCCGTTTCGGCCTGACATAGGGAGACTGCCTGATGACCCACTCACAGTCTCTGTATTCGGCTTCAGATGGTACAGATGGTTCAATTTCCTCCTGAGCAAACAGAATCGCAATCAACTTTACTGGCTAAGTACGTTGACATATACAAGAAATTTGACTCCAGTTCTTGGTAACTCCCAATATATTCTGCACTGCACAGAACACGTTCACAGGAAATCACAAAGACAGACATACATAGATAACCAAATATAACTACGATCACTGTTAAATACAGGCAAGAGGTGGAAGAGTATCTGCTGCATAAAGGGCAGATGGGTAATGTGTGTTTTAAGGTTGTGAGCAAAAGTGCATGGCAATGCATTAAAACTAGAATAAATAAATAAGTAGATATGCATGGTATATTGTTGCCTAATCTTTTGCTGGCCGATAATTGAGAAATGTTGTTATTTATATTGTTTCCATAATGGAATTTTAGCTTATAAATATGTCAAATGATGTAGAGCCATTTTACAAAAGCCGCAGATTCTGAATTTCACCTAAAACCTGGTTTTGAAAGGGAAACATGTTTAAACTAGATAGACTAAACATGCCTGTCAATAAGAAGAGAAGCTCTGTAGTTAATTAGTCTACATATCTAAAAAGTAAGTGTAGGGTTTTTATGTTATATTATCACAATTGCCCACAAATTTTATATATTTTCTACTAGTTTTTCTACTCTTTAAGGTGAATAAGCTTTTCCTGTGAAAAAATATCCTCCCAAATGCAAGATAATTCTAATCGTTAAACATATCAGATATTGATATCGATGCATCACTGATAACAAGCTGCTCTATTTACAGACATAGCTTCCTGTGCATTGATGGATACAGTAAATGTAGAGGACACACGGTCTGCATGGCCTTACATATGGCAATGAAAGGATATTATGTAAATGTTATTGCAGTTGTTGCAGATTGCAATTATTACCTAGCACTCATCTATATCCTGATTTAATATGGCTGGTGATTAATCTGGTTCTATATGTGTTCCATCGATCAGACATTCACGACAAGAGAACAAAGGAGCGGCTAAACTTATGTAGATCTATATGTCAGAAGCCAAAAATAATCGGTTGACAATTACACTACTACAATACTCCCGATGTATGACACAATAGCGACATTTGATACGGGCTGACAACACAAACAACGCGTTTAACCAAATGAATGCTTAGCAAATCCTGCCAGACGGATGTTGATAGCACAGCGTCAGACGGAACATGGAGTACAGAATGTAAACAACCGCAAGATACTGACGATTTTACGTAAATTCGTCGTGTCTTTGCGGTTTAGTGCACTTCATAGCAAGGAGCTGAATTAAAATTTGACAAGCAATCATAGGTTTTTGAGGTAGCAGGTCAGGGATCACTCATGTTGTCAGCTTGCTAACGTTACCTTACAGCTAGCGCTGAGCAGTCGCTAACCAGTCGAGCTGGCGACTCCGCTTTTGAATTAACTAGCAGGAAGACAAAAGTCTTTACGACGACACCGACATATAACGTTATCTAGATAGAACACTGCGCAAGCAGCTGCTATGACAATTCAATTGAATCTACATAAGTTACCTGACAAGGTAGCCTTCAAAGCAGGAAGGTAAATTATTTATCGATATGCGAAACACAATCCTTTCCGGAAGTTGAGAGCTCTTCCGTAACTCCTACCCTTGTCCTTTTCCAAAATAAAAGCACCTCTTTACACGTAGAAAAACAAATCTCTTCATATACTTTGATCAACAAAAGCCTTAAATTTTTTTACATTTATTTCAAAAATAATTTACATGTAAAAACCGAAGTAATGTCAAAAACATCTAAATAAATACACATCAAATCAAAATGTATTTACTATAGTGTCTAACAATATCTCTAAATGCATTCAAGTATCTAGCAAATACATAGAATTATACACGTATGTTTTAAATGTATCTCAGTTTTTCTATATACAAGGTATTTGTCTATCTGATGCATTTTTTGACAGAATACATTCCAGAAACAGGAAGCACAGTATGATCATGTCTTGTACATAAACAGTGAGGAACTCTGGGATGTATTTCACAGTGAAGGTCAGAAAAGCAGAGAAGTGGCTGAAACATGGGGCTCCTACATGGGAATGAGGAAAAACGTGGGGTTGAATAAAAGCCTATATTCCCACAACTTGTCATGACAGATGGCTGTGACTACGCTCATAATAACCTTGCGCTTGTGCCATTTTCTGGGAGAAAAAAAGCAGCCATCTTTACTGCTCAGACATGAATGTTTTTATGTTGTGTCTCAGAGGGAGAGGCTTACTTACAGTACATACTGTGTCAAAGGAAGGAAGAACGATTTTTTTTACATTTAACAAAAGCACCTAACCATAACATGACTGAACAGGGAATATATTCCATTTCAGATACAACAATGAGTTCAACATGTCTGAAACTGACATAACAGTTAACAGCAACAATACATAAAACATTGCCTCAACCTGGCAACAGCTGTAACAATCTTGTGCAAAACAACTCATTACATAACTAACTGCCTTATTTCCACTAATCCTTTTCCATTATACATAATCACTATTAAGTACACACCTGTGTGCACACAATGCAAGGTAGAGATGCCAAAATTACAACTGAGCACTGTCAATAGGCCTTTACACAGCAGACATTTTGACTTGTGTAACTAATAATATTGAAGATAGCTCTGCTCTATTCAAGTGTCCCAATAGGCCATGACAGTGTAACAGTGAGCCAGCATGAACAATACCAGGACCCTGAAACTGAAGCAGCTAAATAGAATTCAGCCATCATTAACTTTATTATCACACCCTGTGCTTTTGCTACAGTGACATGTCTAAAAAGGCCTACAGGAGGGCACTGACACTGGATTAATGGGACGTGATGCAAGTAAATGAAACTCAACACTATGCAAATAATAATCTTTATTTTCTTCCACAGGGAAAACATTTTCACAGATTTCTTTAACAGCAACATAACACATTATTATTAGGTCTTATCATTTAAACTACTTTAACTGATAAATAAAAAAAGACAGTAAAAAAGAGGCACACAAGGTAACATGATTGTGTTTTCTATATATATATATATATATATATATATATATATGTATTTTTATATACAGTATATATACACACAACTAGACACGGTCTTTACTGCTGCTGGATTTTGCAAACTCAGGTCCATGTCTTCTTTTATTTAAAGTCTGACTTTCTATGAGTCCAATGGTGCAAATCATAATAAATTAACAGATAAATAGATCACTGTGAGAGATCAGTCAGTGTGTAGTTGTAGAGGAATTTGCAGTAATTTTCTCTCATTCTCGAATGATCAACCATCAAAAGCTTGTGGGAGACTTGATTGTGAATCACATGTTGCAAACGTTTCAAATACAGTTCACCTCAAGAGTTGAAATTGTGTGAGTTCTGACAAAAAGGCTTGCACTAATACAGACGCTGATAAAGATTCTGTTAAAGCTCAGGACGTTTACATTTCAATTTGACATGTCAATAGCTGCCAAGCATCAAGACTCTGCTGTTGTCTTTATCTGCTAAGTTCATATCTAGTTTCATCTAATTGATTAAGTCCGTTAGTAATTCAAGTTAGACGGCACAGCCACACATGTAAGTATAAAAACAAATATCAAATCTAAGCAGCTCAAGTTCATTAAAATGGTGACTCAATCAAGGGAATATTAAACACAAAATGTGGTTATAAAAAGAACATGTTGCTCATTTACATTATTTTACAATGAATTGATTTCCTTCATACAGTTGGGTGAAAAGGAGCACTTAATTCTCCATCTACCAAACTGCAAAAAGTAAACTACACAAATGAGCATTATTTAACAGTGTGTTTTGGCTACAGATAGCCACATCTGATGCAGCAATATTGACGTACCTAGAGTTGTATAACTGATGGCTTTATTCATCTGAGATTAACTGTTATCGTTTGTTACATTAAGACAGTTATTTTAAAAACATTTCTAACTTAAATGTGCAATTTTGGTGGACATTTCTGTTAGAGCTCCTGCTATGTCCAACCACTTTGCTGCTAATTACTATTTCATTTATAATTGCTCTACATGTCAAGATAACCCTTTTTTTAATAACGCAGAAACTCTGATCATGATAATCTGTTTTTTGAGAAACTGAATAACCAGTTTTGATCTTGCAGCACGTTCATGGTGGCTTTGGACACAGTCACAGGTTAAAACATTGCTCAGTAAAAACAAAAATAAAAAAAATAGAGTGTTTATCCCCTTTCAATTTAACATTTAACAAGCATTCAGTTCAATGCTTCATTTGTAACTGTTAGTACAAAATAACATACAGAGAGCGGACAAAAACAACAAGTTCTCCAAAATACAATGCTAGGGAGGTGATTCAATTTTACAGTGACTCTGGAGGCTGTAGTTTGTGTTATTATTGTATTAGATTGCATTATATTGTGTAAGATGTTCCAGTTTTTTCATCCTCCCTCTATATGCCAAAATAAAGGCAGGCAGGTAAACAGGATGATGTGACCTTTCAATAAGCACTTAATCCGACTTGATTTTCTGACTACTTCACTTCACGGGTAATTGGAAATTGAGTTTACATGTTCAGTTTGCAGTCCAAGTTCAGGTGGTTTTAGTTTACACTTGACTTACAAAGTGAGAACCATCATCTCCAACCCAGTGCCCTAGAGGGCCATCTGCAGCTTGTTGAGGAGCCCTTCGTTGGATACCCTGAAAGTTAGAGACAGAAAAACAACGATACTTTTAGAGGCACGATTAAGATGTGAAGATATACAGTAACATATATCTTGTATCTGGGATTTAGTTTAGATATACAGTCTTCTGTAGCATGCTCTTAACTATGCAGGACCTCGGGTCTAAATGCAACATGCCTTATCCTCAATGTAAACGAGTAACCTACACAACTCTCTGCTTTCACTTGTACATTCAGCAGTTTGCCGTCATTGTAAAAAACGAAATATTTCTGCTATATCTAGTTGGACTTCCTCGACGACCTTCAACAGATGTGCATGTATGGGTCTGGATAAATTGAAGCAAGAATCAGAAATCTAAAAGCTGTAGTCGTTAGTGCCTTAAACATCTTACCATCAGTTCATCCCAATGCACAAAATATCTGTCTGTATCTTGAATATAAACTTCAAAAAAATTTAAATGCAGCATAATTTTTTTTTAAAAATCTCATTGAATTGTAAATCAATTTTCACACCAACTTAAACTGGTTAAAACACCTCTTTCTGTTTTACATTTGGAAAAACATGGCGAAAATCTCTGCTTCAACCTCTTGTACAATATCTTGAGATAAGACAAATGTCTTCCTGTGTGACTGCGCATTAAATAAACAGACAGTAAATATAAAGTGAGTAAATAAAATCCCCCCACCCAGCTTTCTGTGTATTATTCCATTCATTACAAAGTCACTTTGAGCCGATTCATTGTGAAAATGTGAGAAAGAAAAACTGATCACATGTTGTCGGTAGATAAGTACATATTTTCCTGCCTATAACTACTAATTAAGTAAGTTAGTAATTACTTAATACCACTTGCTGCAGTAATTTTGACTGTCGACTGTTAGTAATGTCTACTGTTAGACATAAAGGACAATAAACTTGTCTGCTTACCTGTTGGTAGTACTTCTGATTTTGGTAGCAGACCGAGTCCCGGGCTGACATGCTTTTAACTCTTACGGCTCCCTGTCTGTCAAGTGAGCGGGACCTGGGGGCTTTGAACTGGCTGCGCCGGTGCCATGACTTGAGCTGTTCATTCACTACTTGTTGTGAGAGACCACTGGACTGGAAGTGTGGATGGTCCCACTGAGCTGGGGAGGAGGAGAGTCTGATATCAGGAGGCAAATGCCTCTGTGCTCTCTGCTGGGGCACAACGGCGTCTTTATACCAATACTCGTATCTGTTGGAAGGCGAGGGAGCCTGCTGGGCGTAATAGCTCCGCGCCAAGTCCAGATCAGGTGGGTAGACCATTTCTTCATTATAATAGGCTTTGTGAAAACTGGGGCTGGACTGGTGCCTGGGATTATGGTAAAAGCCAGTGCGTGGGAAGGCTGGAGGTCCATAGCTGCCAACTGGGCCACAGTGCAGGAATGCCGATTGATATTGTTTGGGCAAATCACAGGGCAACTCCTGACACGGTGAGCTGTTGTAAGATGTAAACGAGTGTTCAGAGTTGCTATCCTCAGAGCTAGCAAGGTTTCCATAGTTCATTGCAGGAGGAGGAGTCTCTGGTAAAGTTATTTCGTATTCTGTCAGTCGCCTCCTTGGACCTCTGGTGCGACCACGGTCTTTTTCAAATGGAGATTCAGGGTTGGACAACCTGTGCAAAACACACAACATATGCTGTTACATAGCAAGGGCGTTATTATGGCTGCTTAGCAAACAAACTCAACCTCTGAATAAAAGGTACATCTTACAGTCCCTGATTTAAAAAAAATAACTATACATGTAAGGTCACTGATCATCACTGCGGTTTGCAGTTAATCAAAGCTTCAATATAAGAGTGCTGCTGACGCACAGTACTGTAGAAGTGTTTAAGGTGTGGCTACCTGAGGGACAGCTGTCTGTGCACGCGCATCTCTGGCGTGGAGGGCGTGCTGTTTGACTGGGTACGGCTCAGCTTCAGATGGGAGAGTTGCATTGGCAGTGCAGACTGTGCTAAACAAGCCTCCAACGGTGGCAACAGTTCACTTTTGGCTGGACTGCTGAACACACAAAAATGGCAGCACAAGAAATCATCAACATCAGCAGAGGATGTTGTATGTAAACATCATGAATCCATTACACTGACAAAGGAGAGTTGACATTACCACAGATTATTATTATTATTATTATTATTATTATTATTATTATTATTATTATTATTATTATTATTATTATTATTATTATTATTATGTGTTATTGACTACTTGACAGTCTGAATTATAATGAAGTGTCATTATAAATCTGCAGGATTTATGCTGTAGCTCAGTGTTGGCTCTTCCCACTGACTTTTGTAGCACCAATGCAAAAGCAGGTGGCAGTGTTGCACATTAATCACTGACATCTTTGTTCTGCAGGGAAGGAACAAGGGTTTGCACTGGAAACAGTTTCGCAGGATGAGTTATTTTGTCCAGCACTATTGAAAAGAAAAAGCATCTTCATCCTACTCCATGTTGTATTCACTATCAACTAACAACAACAAGGAAATACAAAGCAGCCCGAGTACACCAATTAGCCCTTTCAATGTCAATGTGACCTTGAGGTATAAAAGCAGTTTTGAAAGGGTGAATAATTTGTAGTTTAAAGCAGACGTGAAGCTTTAATTATTCACTTCCTTCAGCTTGTTTTTTTCAGCCTTTTCAAAGGACAATTCACTCACAAGCTTGTTAATGCTACAAGTAGCACCAAAACCACACATTTTCAAAACTAAAAACCTGATGAACAGGAAAGGAGCCATGATGGATGGTCTGTGCTACCTCATCTTGCTGGAGAGGCTCGACTTCTTGCTCTTCTGGTAGGGTTGGTCGAGACTAGACTCTGTCCACGGGGAGTTCTGGATGGGAGGAAGGTCATACACGGGGCTTGAGGTTAAACTCAGCGTGGGGGCGAGGCTCGGACGGGGAGACTGGCTTGGGGTCGACGGCTGGGGCTGTGGAGCCACAGATGGAGACATGTAGGAGCCGTCTATTACGGACTGTGAGGACACAGGGGAAGGCTGGGGAGGATCAGTCTCTCCTGGATAGTGGAGTCCTGAGGATAGTTGTGATGACTGGCTTGTGACTTCTAGAGGAAAACAGAGATTATATAGTCTATGACACCTGCAGAAAGTTGGTAAAGAGTTGGTAAACATCTCCTCCATAGACTCGTTTATTAAGAGAAACCATTAGGACTGCACTATTCAAGGTACCTTCTGCACACACTGCTTTATGGTTTTATGGTAAATATTCCTCTGATTTTATACTGTGCTGCTCTATTCCGCTGGTAGAAATTGGGTCTTACCTTCATCTTGCACTACAGAATCAGACAGAGAGCTGTCATCAGATGTACCCAGATCTGAAAAATCAGACAAAACACTTTGATATATATGTGAACTATCAAATGATCCGTTTCTACAAGCCTATGGAAAACCAATAAAGAATCATTAAGTTATGAAGTAAGAATGAAAGGTTATGAAAGAGACTTGACGTCAAACTCTCCTGTAGCTTGGCCAGGTGCTTTTTACCTTGTTGTGTAATATTAAAAGCAGGGAGTGGTGATGATCGACCGTGCTCCAGTCGCAGCTGAAACGCCGTCTCTTGTAGCTGCTTGAGTTTTTTCTCCTCTCTCTTGCACTGCTGTAAGCGGCTCTTTTTCACAGCCTTACTCAGGTGATCCTCCTCGCAGAGTTTGCGCGCTGCCTCGAATATCTTCATCTGAAGTGCTAACTCAGCATCCACTAAACTCAGCTCTGACTCCTGTAAAAGTTAAGGCAGGATGACAAGAGCGTGACTTTTCAAACACTGGATGTCCTTGAGGTTTAAGCACTATTTAAAAATACATTACTCAGTTTTGCAGCCTTTAAATGCTTCTTATACCTCTGCTCCTTGAGGGATACTTTGTTCGTCCAGTTTAAACGCAGCTCCAATACGTCTGCGAATCTGTGGAGGCTTCTCTCCCAGCAGTAGAGGATAATCATCTGAGAGCCGGCCTGTCAACTCCTAAACAACACAAAAAAATAACGTTAAGCCAACTGTCCACAAAGCAACATTTGAACATGGCTAAAAGTTTATTTTTCTGAAGACAGACCCTGGCTTGGTAAATACTTAGTTGAGATAAAGACATATTTTTAAATGCTGATAAATCCTTTTGGTTTAGTTGTTCAAATAAAGACACACTCATCTCTTCAGAGGGTTTATTCACCCATAACCATGGCAGTTTTGAAACGATGTACAAGTATCTTATTCTGCTGTCCTTACATGTTGAGGCATATAGGCTCAAGGAATCTGTTGCACAATTCTGCGTTTGCAGAGATTTCCTTTCACAACACATTCTTTGGGTCTCACTTTCTCAGTGTATCCGGTGCCCGTGTCCAACCAAACCCATAGCACCACAACTCATGGCGACTGCCTCCATTAGAAGAACAGTCATAAAAACACTGTTACTTTGAGTCACTCCTAGCCAGCCACCTTTGCAGACAGACTAAACCTTATGCACAGCCAATAAGATTAGTTGTTCTTTTGTCACCGAGCGAAGGAGAGGCATCATGCCTGCCATTAGTTCACCTAAGCATGTCCCAACAGGAGTGCCCAGCCCGAATGTCAACAGGAAAGAATGATCAGTCCTGGGATTTTACCCTGAAGCACTGATGCATGTCATACTCCTACAGGAATATGTGTCCAGTTTCGAAATAACTTCATGTAGCAATTTTTAGTCGTTATTTGGTCATTTACAGAGAAGAGGGAAAGAAAGAGAAAGAAGCAGAAGAGATTGAAAATGAAAGGGTGACGTGACAAAGGTCTTTCTCGGCTGGATTCGAATCCAGGCTGTCATGGGAACACTGAAATTGCTTTGGCCAACTGAACCACCATGATACCTCTTCAAAAGCTGTCATACATTAAAAAGTCTCATTGCAGCCACATTGTGTGGTCTAATTTCACTGCACAATGTGTCTGAAAGGAAAGGGATGATGTTTGCATTCTGCTCAGTGGTAAGAGCCAAAATAATAACGTCACAAAGGGCAAGAGGGTAGATTAAAAGGCCTTTTGTTTCTTCTCAGTGGAGTTCCTGACTGGATTCAACCACAGTGACATTAAGGCCAAGCTAATTCAGACAAATCTGAAAATGCATGCATTTGTCAGACATCCACATACACAAAGTCAGTGCTTCTGAGCCGCTCAAATTAGATCTGAAATGTAATTTCTTACAGGTTACTTGCAGTAAAGTGCGCCATCAAACATCCTGCAATAAACTACTCTACCTCTTTAACCTTTCATAACAGGTGCTGAATCATATGTGGCGAGTACATTTTGTCACAGCTTGCCTAATTACGTAAATGTCTCCTTTGTTTCACTTTGTCTAGGTCTACTAACACCTATATTAAGATGTTAATGATCTTAGATTATCATGATTATGTGACTCATTTGTTCTGTGACATATTTTCAGTGTAATTTTGTTATGCAGCCTCATCAGTTTTTAAGATGAATGGCCTGTTGGTTTGCAGATTTCTGTTACTTACAGCTTCTCGGATGCAGAGTTGCTTCAGCTCCTGTAAGCAGAACTCCAGTCGTTTTTGGAGAGCCTGGTGCTTGAGCTTCATGGCCCGTGTGTGTGTGGTCACATCCTTCGTATGTGTCGTTGGACTGTCAGAGCCTTGTAGCGGAACAGGAAAGAAGCATATGGGCTCATGTGAGATGTGACTGAAATGTGAATGTTAAACGTTTGTTATTCAGTACTCAACACGAGAACAGAAGCAAGTGGGAATTAGAGTTAGCGATGACTAAGTAAAGCCAAAACTTAAAGCAGTTGCCCTTTCTATTCCAAAGGGAAATTCACAAAAAAAAGTTAAAGTAAGACTTCAACTAATGATTACTTTCAATATCACTTAGTCTGTAAATGTAAAAGAGAAAAATATGAAAAGTGTCTGTAAATAGCTGATCTATATTCCGGAAACCGCAAAGGTAATTAATTTAACGATTAGAAAAGAAACCAAAGAAAAGCAGCAAATCCTCAGAGGGTGGAACCACAATTATAACATACAACATTTTCACATGATAATTGACTTTGATCATTTATTCATTAAATACAGAAACAAACCATTTTTGAGAAATTTTCTGTTGATTATTTAACATTTTTTGACACAAAAGCATATCTACATACACACTATGTAACACAGTTGCTAGTGTAACAGGAAGCTGCAACTTGCAATCCGAAGCAATAAATACTACTTTTATGGAGCTTATCTCAACTGAACTCTCTGGTCATTTTGGAGACGGATGCATGACGTAAGACTGAAAGGTGTTTTGGTATCAACTGGCAACTTAGCGAACACGTGCTTAATGTGTGTGAACAATTTTTAAATTGAACCACAATGAATTTTTGCTGTCTTGTGAGTATTCTGGCATGTCCATACTGTGTCAACCCGTACCTGAGTATGATTAGAAAGTGCACTTTCATTACACCGCTGAATGAACTCTCGACGCCACTACAGACAACGCAACGGCTACATTCAACAGAACGTACCTTTTGTTTTTATCTTTGTTTTTATTTGTGGCATGCAGAATGAGTGGCAGGCTCCTCGTAACTATAAACAATTAGTGTGTGTTCGACTGGTGCTGTCTGCAGCCTTCGTGACTAATGACATTAAGATTAGTCTCAGGACTGTGGGAGTGGCTTCAGGCAACATGCATTGAGCACCACATACCTTCAGAGATTATTAACAGAGTCCCTGCAGGTATTTACAAATGTCGGAGGTGCGACAGGAAAGAAGTGTGACAGCACAACAATAGGCCAAGGAATTCCTCTTCTTAGAGTCACAATCCCTCTATTCTTTATAGATCGACACTTCTCATTGTATACAAGAGACGTCACGTGGCTCAATTAAAGTGCAAGGAATGTCAGAAAGGCCAGAACTAATCAGCAGACACTGCTGGGTGTAGCAAAAACAAGAGTTTGCTGTTATTTCTATGGTAATTGTTACCATATAAAGGAATAACATAACCAAAATTTGAGACTGCCTTTTACTTTAACAATCCCAAAATACAGACTGACCTACAAAATACAAAGAGCAACACATCCAGACGAGTTGCATCTGTTCATTTGGTCAATGAAATGTCAGAAAAGGATAAGAAATGCTTGTTTTGTTTGATCAACCATCCAGGCAAATGCCAACTGGCTCACTGATTACTGAAAGATTACTGAAATGACTGCCAGGTCATTTTCTGCCAAACAATTAAATTAATGATTAATAGATTCAATATTTTAGCTTTTATATTCGCGAAACCAGGACAAGGGCAGAGTTTTTTTCCTGAAGAAAACCCAGACAGGACCATTTGTACCACCATTTGCACACATCTAATTCTGTTTACACGTCTTGGAGAAAACAACTGCATATGTGAAAGAAGTAGTATAAAGCCTTTTGTAGCTCCACAGGGAGCTGAACGAAACCTTTGATGCATGCAGCGCCTGTTGGGGTTGAGGACTAAGACAAAGAAGTTTGAAACTGAAGGAAATCTGGAGGTGTTGAGTTAGAAAGAAGTGAGCTGACAGACCCTCTGTAGCTCACCCCTCACTCTGCTTGAGGCTGGTGGCTACATTAGGCGCTACTAGCATAACACACCTGAATCTCCGACTTAACCGTCCACAGGCATTGCGGGTAATATAAGCGCCATGTTTTCTCATGGAAGAAGACTGCGCTGTTCTGATGAACCAATTCTGATGTTTTACGGTCCATTGTGAGTCTGAGAACTGTTAATACTTTTAGCACTTCTGGATCTGGATCATTTGAATTGCTTCCTTCGTGTTGCGTAGGACACATCGACTAACCTGCAGGAAATCACAGTGGACCGTATGCATTTTAGTCGCTGCCTGAGTTTTCATATGACAACTTGCTTTCTGTGATTAAATATAGGACTTGCACTTATTTCCAACTGGCTGGAACAACTACCTGAAACAAATTACATTTGGCTTATGCTAAAGAGTTGATTTAACAATATAATTCATTTTATTGACACATGATTCAGATTGCAGCCCAAACCAGGAGAAGATATATGTTATGAACAGTGTCTGAATTTAACAGCAAGCAGTTAAGTACAGAATGAGTAGGTAGAAGTAAATTGTGTCTTACGCAGAAAGAGATCAACATCTTGACTTGATATTAATTCTACTTTTTTAAGATGTTGATAAATTAGAAGCTTTTTGAAATATTAGTTATGACAGTTACTGTAGGCACGTTAATGCAAGTGTTAAACTTCAGGTGCTGACCACCAGGCATGTTCACTACTCAAGGGACTGTGTACACTTACTTTCTTCAGGCATAAACAACTCCAATATAATTACATGTATGTTTTGATGAAAGTTTATTGGGACTTTCAGGTCTTCAGTTTGAGGACATCTAAAGGCAGGTGGTGAGATAAGATTACAAAGGGTTGGACTAAGCTGTGTACTTAGCTTCAACATTGATTTGGGACTCAAGCAAGAGTCTACAAGCTAAAAGAGCTTAGTGCTTTCCTTTTTAAATCAATGTGTGATCTATATAAAGGGTGTGAGTCTCACGCAAACTTGTCAGTACTAATTTCAAGTCTGAACAGTCAAAGAACATTTCGACAAGCCAACGTTCAAACTCAACCCCGACTTAAATCCACTTTATATTTCCACATAGTATAGCACTTCACTAAAGCTGCCCAGTGTCCCTCAGACATATTTGGGTGACCAGCCAAGGACAATCTGCAGTCCAGTTTGTTTTCTATAAAGGTTTCACCAAACCTTGCTGTAGTGAACTGTGAACACATGCACTCCTTCAAGCTGTGATACAACGAGACAAAATGAATGGAGGAACATTGTTAAACATAGCGTTGATCATCAAATGAATGCTTCACGGAGCCTGAAAAATACTGCATGAAACGACAGTAGCACTACTACGTAATGTATTTAAAAAATGCTCTAAGTGATACAGTACATGTTTTACCTGAATGAAGGATGATGCCGCTGTCAGTGTCACTGATCTCGCCGTTGCCCTCCATGCCAGTAGATCGACTTCCTGTTGCTGTTCTTCAGTGGATAATGTCGCTGCTCACCATTTCCTGTAGAGCATCCATTACAATTTTCAAGCTTTTTCAGGGATCAAGTCAGGGATCATTTGTGGCAGTGTCTCAAATACATACATATTTCTGAATGGCTGTTGTAGTAAAATGGCAAACGCAAAAACAAAGAGTTCCACAAATGTGTTGTTTATCTGTCATTTCATGAAGGTATGAGGCATTAGATATGGTTTACTGGCAATTCAGCCCAGAAAGCAGCACAGTGTTTAAGCCTGCAGCCTCTGGAAGTCCATTCAGAGGTAGTGAGACATTAAAAACACCGGAATATTCAAGGAATTACAAGCAACTAGTCACTGAGCTTCAAACAAAAGCCATAGACGAGCAGTCAAAATCCAAAATCAAATCTAAAGGCCAACAGCATTAACACAAGCTTCCAAAGACTGCCCATTACTCAATCTCGTGACCTGTAGCTTGAGTGATTCAGGTGTGACTTGTCTTCTTGACCCTACAGTCAGGTGTAGTCATAGTCTCCCAAAGCATGAGTACACATACATGTTGCCAAGTCTAGGGTGTTTCCTGTGACTGCCTGTTTGTTAGTCGCTGATGTCATGTGATCGGCATTATCTCATTCCTTCTGATAAGAAGCTCAGGACACATCAGCCATATATGCAGCTGGTGTCAGATAAAACTGTGAAACTTGCTGGTTAAATTATTAACTAACAAAATAAAGGAATGTGGCGTTGGCTGCATACCAACACACATGGGAGGTGCACCTCAGCTAGCAGTAGGAAGCTTCCCAGCAGCCACTGTTCAGTTTTCTGGAGGAACTTGATGATGTGAAGTCATAAGCTGCGACACACAAGACTTGTTTCTAGACTTTAGTTCAGCCACATGGTGACATTGTGAAACACAGGGATCCATAAAATGTATCCCATTATCATCCTGAACATGACCGGAACATGACACATCCCCCACGCAGCTCCTATGACTGTGACAGCAGCCTTCGCACCGCCAACTCACAGATAACTGGCTGCTGTGTTTGCTAAATTACGGTGAAACTGCTCATTTACAGCACACTTAAATAACAGCACGCTACAGTGCTGAATTTAAACTGAATACTTTGAAAAATAAATGGAAACATATGCTAAGTTTTGCAGAAATGTTTGCATGATCTACAATCATTGGTATCGACTGGCTCTCACACTCTGCTAGTTGTCCGTTCTGTGTGAGCACTGAAAAAGAAATCTGGTATCTGTACACAGCCCTGGTTCTGTAAAAGGGAAACCAACAACGTGGCTCGGACCGGGCCACACAACACCATTTCAGCCAATCAGCAACAGGTGTTCATGCTCGTGCTCAGGGGAAGGGGAGGGGAGATGGGGGAGCGACAGTAAATCTGACGCACTAACCTGTGATCACATTGTGAAGAGGGAGAGATGGTAACGTCAACAATTTTTGACTCAACCCCACCTTTAACTGATTAATCATCAATGTCTGAAAATATTGAAAAGCACCCATCACATACTCCCAGAGCCCAAGATGACGACTTCAAGTATTCATTTATTTATCCGACCAACCGTCTAAATTTACATTTACAACAATACAACACAGGGAAACGCTGGAATCAATATGTGTTTGTCATTTTTGCCAGATAAATTACTTAAATAATTACTCAGTCATCAAAATAGTTACAGATGTCAGTGTTCTGTTCATTTTAGGCATGTAGACCAACTAACTGACCAAAAAATATGATGATCTAATACAGTACATAATACATCAAGTAGGTAATTTTATCCAACAACACACACAAAGACTTGCTGTACTTTAAAAGCTGGGTTTTCTTTTATGTTTTCAGTTTTCACTTCCCCGCTCACCAGTTCACAGTGAACTGACATCCCCTGAAAAACCAGCAGACTCTCATCCCTCCGTGGCACAGGGATGGAACCGCGCTTTAAAAGGGAGGCAACCGAAACTACTCAACAAGTTTGATGCACTGATATGAGAAATCTTGCCATCAGAAAATACAACATGAACTACACTGAGCAGCGTGTAACATTTTTCTGATGTTTTGTTTGACATATTCTGTGTTAAACATTTTACAACAATTTTCTATTTTATTTGGTAGACAAACACACAAGTACACTTGCAACACATAAACACATATGAAAAAAGGGAAAGTGCTGTTTCTACCCTGAAGGTGATAAGAAACTGCTCTGAAGTACAAAACAATAGCTGAAGGCATTTGTTCCCCATTATTCTAAGTGTCAATGTTAGTGCCACAGACAAAACAAGCACACCTCACTGACATAGTTTGTGTAAAAGCACAAATGTCCCAGCATGAAATATTAACTCAAAAATACTATTAACACAATCACAGCCATTCTGCAATCATCCAAACTCACCAAGATGACACTAGACGAATTAAGAAAGGCCGACAGTGCATGAAACACTGCCTATTGGACAACATTTGAAAAATGTACTTACTTTATCAGACACTGAGGAAACCTGTCAAAATCCAAAGAGTGAAAACCTTCCCTCACAATTCCCGACTTGATTGGAAATGCACAAAACCCGAGGTGAGCAGAGTCAGGACAGGAATGAGAGACTCGCCCACTAAGAAAGCGCTGCCTGCTGAAGAGGAGTGGCCACACAAAGAGAGGGCTGAACACTGGAGTCAGTATCATATAACTCAGTGCTCCCGTCTGAGCCTGAAACTATGTCAGTAACACACATCCTGAGAAATTACTCTTCAGTTTACCTTCTTATCAGTGTGCTAAAGGATGGGTGGTGGCTACCTGTGTGAAATGTGTCTCATTACAAAAGCACCATTAACAAGGACTGAGGGCCCAGGAGAAACATACGAGCAACAACACGTAAGCTATAATGTCTGTTTTAGAGCTGAAATAATCAATTGATTAGTTCAGAAAAAGCAAAAGAGCCAAAAATCAGCCAGTTCCAGCTTCTCAAATATTAACATTTCCTGCTCTTCTTCATGCTATATAATCGTAAATTTGATATCTTTGGGTTGTTAAATTCACATTAAGCAATGTGAAGACACCACCTTCCAATCTGGATACTTGTGATTGGCATTTTTTTTATCAAACAATTAAGTCACAAAGTATTAATCAAGAATGAAAATTCATTGGTTACAGCCCTGCTCAGTTTGTCCACATGATGTTAACAACCAACAACTTTTAGGAGTTCAACCTCGTCAATAATTTCTGGTCCCAGGTTTGTGGGACAACTGCTAGTAGTCTGACTTTCAAGCATAATATATGAAGCCAAAGCTCATGCTATCATCCATGGCTTGGTAACTGACTGACTGATGACTCTCTCACGAAGTTCACATCCTCTGATTTCTTACAATAACCTGACCGTGAGATAGTTCAAAGATCAAATATCTGGTCGATGCATTTCTGCTGCCATCTCCTGGATGTTCAAAGCGCCAAATAAAATGGATAACTATTGTAAGTTTATAACTATAATTATAAACTTACAAATTCATGTTTCGTGCATCTTTATTTGAACAGAGACAATAGACAAAAACATTAACCTTACATAAAACAAGGAGAGTTGTAATGCACCAGGTATTAGCAAACTGCTATTTTCCACCCATAGTCTCTGAGCAGGTAGGTAGAATAATAAACTAATAACTTACTTTCTTAGATTTGCAAATAAACTAAACCTAAACTTTACCACTTCTCTTCCTACTTACAGACTACTAATGCCAAGACCCTTTCTGGTCTGCCATTTTTTCCGCCACTAAAAAGGGGGACACACATGGCAGTGGGATAGTCCGCATGATTTACAGAGACCAAGAGGCAGCACCTGCTATGTGACTGCATGTCTCACATTCATTCTGAATCTCAATATTCATTTTGGCTTTCCAGGAATGCTGGTGCTCAGACCCTCTGGAAAAAGGTCCAGCAATTCTCAGACACTCAAGAATCAGATCTCAAATGACATGGCACCGAGAAAGCAACAGATATTTGGTTCAGTAGCTTCTACATATAGGTTTCACAGCTTGAGCACCGCCTGGCACATTTCATACATGTCTTCATGCTACACCCTGACAATGCAGTTAAATACTTGATCTGATTTCTTGCATTATGCTGTATTTCTTTGTTTGACAGTGAGTTATAGTCAATCGCTTAGCTGGTAGCCTATAGCAAAATACTGTTAATCTACTTTAAAGATCAGACAATAAATCAGCCAGGCCAATAGATCCATCAGTACCAACATATATGTCAGCCAATAAATGCCAATATGTTTTTAAACAGTATCACCATTCTATTGTTTGTCCAGCAGCAAGTGGTGAAAAGATGTAATATCGCAGAACAAAATACACTGAGTTGCCAGTTGATTAGATACATGTGGCTTAAACTAATGTGATCTAAAACAAGAGCTTTCAACCATATGGTAATTTTGAAGAAGGCAGTATGTGGTGCTGCTAAACTGTACTGCATTATAGTGACAGGCGTTTCTAATATTTCGTCCACCCCATTCATATCAATGAGGACAGGCTAAATAACAGAAACACCTCTGAGTATAAAGTAACTCAGTTCAGTCTAACAGCAGGACAAAGTGCAGCCTACAAAGTGATCGTATGGTTGAATCAACACCTAGTAAAACAGTTTCAGCAAAAACTGAACATTATAATCACCACGGAGGCTGCATTTATTACCAGACTGCTGCATTAGACTGCATTACTTTAAGCTACGTGTACTTAATAAACTGGCAACTGAGTGTAGGTGTTGGGCAAGGTTGAAAGGAGTGATATCACCTCCCAGCTCCTGAAAGGTTGACGTTAAAAGAGCAGCAGGGTGTGTCTTTTGCAAACAGGCTGCATATCAAGCAGTTTGATAACCTAAAATCAGATATTAAAAATGAATAATCTCTACTGATCATGGGAAACTACAGATAACACAAACACTAATGCCAACAGTATTGTAGCTGCCTTCCTAAAAGGGAGCTGAGACAAACCTCACACACTTCAGAGCTGGAAGGAAATTAGTTTTATCACAGCGTTCCTCTTTCAATACTTTAACTACAACACGTGTGCAGTTAAGTGCATTGTATGTGATGTGAAGAGTAGTTAAACAACTTCCTCCTGCACTGATGTACAACACAGACACCCATCCAGTGTGTAAGTAGCCAGTCGGTGGATGTCATGGGTGGTTTATATAAACCAGAGTTCCCCGAGAGACTGAGAGAGGGCTTTGTCTAGCAAACACAGCAGCTGGCAAAACAAATTCTTTACATATTCTTGAGTCCTTTTATAAGTGTACAGCTAGACTCCTGCTGCCAGTGAGTAGAGCCATCAGCTGCCAGCGGAATCAAAGCTTATCCCTCAATATTTTGCAGCTTGATATTTTCACCAGGTGCTAATGGATCATTCCACTGTAATGATGCTTAAATTAAAGTGGTGTCATAAAAAAGTGTTATAAAGTTACACTAATGTATTACAAATCCTAAAGCTTTAAAAGCCAAACAAAGCAACTCTTGGAGCTGCCAGGTTCCCTCCCACCTCTTTCTGCCTGCAGCCAGCTTTAAGCTGCATGTTGCCTAAAGGCTCTAATTGACTATAATAAAGATGTGGAAAAAAACTACATGTATCTCAAATGAGCAAGTGTGCAGAAGTGGTGTGTTTGATGTGGACGACTGAATTAGATGTTTGTGCACCGCCACGCAAATCAAGATCTATTCTAAACTGCGGCCAAGCCCTTGACTGTGGCTGAGAGTGAACAAGATTAAACACATCAACACCATTACACAAAGAGATGTTTATACGTCCTCTAAAATAGCTTTCAAATAGGAAAAATTAGTCCAGACAGTCTAATAGCATTAAATTAAACTAAACTATGCACATTCTGTATCATCTTTCCAAGCACTTTATTAAAGCTATGATGTACAATGTATATATTTTGGCTGTACCAGAATCAATTCATAATCCTTTCATACCATTATATTACACAGACATATTCCAGATGTTTTCTGCATTAACCTGACATACTTGGTATCTCTGGAAAGAATACGCTCTGCACTAGAACCTAAAATGAAGTCAAATGGGTTTGAGCAAAGCTTGGTTACACAGCATGAGTTTGTAATGACTGTCGCACTGGCAGGTCATTGAGGTGTCAGGGGTTAAGCCACTTCTGTCCTGTTGCCCCCTGGTCAGTGCTCAGGAATGTGTGGATGGCTGAAATGTTTCAGTGCACAGAAATCACAAGCTAACTAATGGGACTAATGCACTGAAGAAAACATCTGTACAAACTAGAGCTGCCACAATTAGTCAAATGAGCAATTAAGTTGGCCAATCAAAAGAAAATTAATTCTAAACTAGTTAGATTATCGATTAATCTAACTAGTCTAGTCTTTGGGTCTTGGACTGCAGGCTAGACAAAAGAAGTATCTTGAAAACGTCACGTTGGGTTCTGGGAAATTGTGATGAGCATTTTTCACAATTTTTTTACATTTTATAGACTGAATGACCCATCGCGTAAATAACTGACAGATGAAACAATAATGAAAATAATTGTTAATTACTCTAACTTTTGTAGAGATTAAAGCAAAAATAAATATTAACTAAGTTTCCCACATGTCTGCCATGACTCATTTTGTAAATTGTGTCATTAGGTTGGTATACTGTTAAACTACCACCATATAAGCTGAAATAAATAAATATCCCTGTTTCATTGTTCCTCTCACATACATCTTCTTGAAATTGCTGTGCATTTCTGCTGAAAGAGGATGTTGAAAGGTTTTAACTTCTCTGCTGGCCAGCGCAGTCACATATGTTTATACAGTTTATGGTGCTTTATGGTGCTTGAAAAGTTGGTTCTCTTTTACACAGAATCAACACATCCATAAAAAAGTCTGGGACTGTCCATGAAGCCCAGGCTCATTGCATGAAGAAAGAAGGAAAGATGGAAAATAAACTCAAGAGTTCAGAAAGACACAAAACGTTTCAGTGGTTTGCCTTTATGTAAAAGTTAAAACTATGTTAATGTTACATTATATTAAAGTTAAAAGCCCTGAGGAAATGTATCATGGATGCAACTTAACAATAATGACATTATACATCATAACCTGTAATGTACATCTGAATACTGCAGCTGTACAAATGAAAGAGTTACACAGTGAAGCCAAACGGGACTCGATACCACTTGGTACGTGTCAGCTAACCTTATATAAATCTCACTGGGGTTTAAAAAAGGATAACTTGTGATGTTTATTGATCCATTTCATCCACTCGCTCAGTCAGCTTCATAAAGCTGCTGCTGGGCCTCGGCTTTAAAGAGTTTCTCAAGGTTTAGAAACTCGCTTTATCTGTGAGCTTTTCACCAAACCTTTAACTACACGCTCCCAAATACTTATTTATAAGAAACGAGGAGTTCAGCAACATAAATAAAAAGTCCATTTCGCACATGTATACAGAGTAAGTTAAACAAATCTTCTGATGCCATTGCTTGTTGCTCTTACCTTAGTAGCCTGTTAGCTAGCTAGCAGCGTGCCTCATCTGTATCCACACAATCTGCTCTCCATCGGCTCGCAGTCTCCCAGATTTGAGCTGGAAGTTTATTTCTATTTACACTGACAAAAGAGCCAAAGAAAATAAAACTAAGTTCTCGAGTTACGTTTCTGTGGGCTACACGAGAGGATATATTATAGCACAAACATTAAATTCATATTTTACTCCCCAAACGTAACTTTTGTCGGAGAGGCTACTTCGAGAGCCCAGTAAAGTAAAGCAATGCTGTGTTACCTTCCAGTGCTGTCGGAAATATTAAGAGCTACCGTATATCAAGTCTTAACCATGGTAACCGCGTTTCTGACACGCGGCACATAAATAAGTGACAGGTTACGTTATAAAAGTGAATCACGCCTTGGTGAAAATGGCCAATACAAGGCAATACAAGCACCTTAACTCATGAAGGTATGATTTACTGCTCACTATTGTACTTCTCCACTCTGTTTTTTGCTGTTGCAAATTCTACCCATGTGTCACTGGATTGTTAAACTAAAATAATGACCACCACGTAAAACATTCCCTCTATGGGTGAGTTTGCCAGTATTGTCATTTAGTGGAATTAAAAACGCTTCGAGATATGTTTAACATTATGATGTTAGAAATCACCAGTTTAAGAAGGGCATGTGAACGCCGCACAGATCATCCACTTCTCCAGTGCTGTGTGGGCGGTTTACGGCCAGTAAACAACGTAAGATTTTTTTTGTTTTGACGTCAAAGGCACTTAATCATTTCTCTGACGCTGCTAGAGTTACGTTATTTTTCCATAAACAACGGGGGACAACGTGTATTGAAGAAGATCAAAATTGGCATTGTATTCTTCTTATTTCAGCCACTAGGAGGAAGCAGTGTAGTCGTAGATTTTTAATCCTGTAAACCACGTGATCTTCCACAGAAACACCGTCGGCCGGAGATCAACACATGATCGTAGTGTCACCGATTGGTGCTGCATGAGTGTCCACACTGTCTCTGTGTCTCAAAACCAGTAACTATGCAAAGGAATCAGGATGTAACGAAAATGAAAGAATTGAATATATATGCATCAGATAAATATGAAAAATAAACCAAAGTAGCTCTCTTTGAATAAATACATTCTAAACAATGCAAGTAAATTGTAGCCTCGGCAGATTTAGACATTTACCCTAAAATGACATTAAAAACCTACTGATGATCATTATTAAAGCTAAATGACTCACTTCTATTGTGCATTACCACAACCCAAGGCCGTTCACTCAAATGAACACTTACTGCGGAAATTATCATTTCAAGACTAATTTAATGACAGACAGCAGCTAAAGGGATGAAACTAATCATCAGTGTTTTTCTATTCTAAGTTCCATTAGCTTGACTCTGTAGCGTGTGTGCGTAATGTGCAAAATATAATAAATAACCATTTATTTGTTCTGGTTTGTCAATACATCATTTTTAGTGCTAAATCATTTGTTAATTTTTAGTCTAAATTCTGTGCAGCTCATTGTTGATTAATATATGGTTAACAGTGTTGATAAAGTCATGTTTCCACATGATGAATTCTGATGAAAAAACTAAAACAGAAGTGTTTTTTTTTTCAAAAATAAAACACATTGACTGCCCTGATTTGATATCGAAATTAGGATAAACTTCTGACACTGCTCAAGTTAAAGTCATGTTGTAACAATGTTTTGTCACAATGTGACTGTTGGATCTCCACATATACATCTCATTTTAAACAGTCTTCTGATTAACAGATGATCAAGTCTTCATCTAAAGTAAACAAGGTTTGTTTTCATCAGCACTTCCTTCCTTGTTTCTTGTTTCTTGTCAGAAACAACATTAAACCACATCTGTCGCAGTGTTTTTTTTTTCAAGGCAGTTAGTTGATCTGAAACTATGGTTCAGTCCCTTTGTAATGGCTCTTTTTGTTGTAGAAAGAACTATTCTTTGAAAAAAACTATGCACATTTTAGAAATTTCAGTACAAAATCCTGAATTTATATTAAATCCTGTTCAAGAGATTCTGTCATAGTGAGACATTGAAACCTTTTGGGGTAAAAATAGAAGGGAAGTCATTCATTCAAATGTCCTCAGAGGTGCCAGATGTCAAGTTTTCTCACAGGACAGGCTGAAATGAAATATCTGTTTTAAATACATGCCTTCAAACCTTCAGCATGAACCTTTCTCAGGGAGCCGACTTTGTACAGATCAAGTGTAGCTCATGTAGACTTAAACCTTGGATTGACAACCAATGGCCTGATCTGAGAGTTGCTGTGACATTGCTTGGCATGATCTCTATGTGAATGTTCTGCATGTCGGTGGTTAAACAGTGGAGTGATAATATGCACCACAATTAGGCTGTACTTTACCTCTAAATTGACTGAAGCTGGGCAATGTTAAAAAAAATCAGATATCACTAATGTGACAGTGTCGGGTGTGTGCCGTTTTTCATACTATTAATGTAATTTAACATCAGGTAAGTGATGAAAAAATAACAATATGAACATGGTAGTTATTATCACAGGATGACAATAAATGCTAAAACATAATGTAACAGCAGCATAAGTGAAGAAGAGTCATCAAGCTGGTAAGCTAGCTGAATAATGTTGCAGCAATGCAATGCAAAAATTTCTCTGTGACATAAGCCCCTATTAGCTATGGTCATGCCCATCCAAGTGTTAGCCTGTAGCAGCAGAACCCCTCAGTATGTTAGGTGTGGGTGCAGTTTTGTCATCTATCATCTATCATTGAACACTGATGCAATTATTTGATTTAATAGTTAGAATACTCATTTTTGTAGTTCAAGGTCAGTTCACGTATCGATGAGTACCGCTGATGAAGTTCTGAGAGTTTTGTAATGAGAGACCGACAGCTACAGAAGAGCTGCGATAGCTCTGTGAGAACGTAGCTGATTTGTAGTGTCTGCATTAAACAGTAACAGGAACTGACTGACAGCTCACCCACTGGAAAAGTCTGAGAGCAGAGGTCACACCTTTCACTTTGTGTGCACCAGACTGGCAGAATAACCGTCAAGTCATTCAGTTCACTGACAAATTTTTATTCTTGACAAGTGACCTTTCCTTCATAGCCACTGTGTTTTACTATTAATTAAGAAATTCAGATTATATTTCTACAATGAAGAGTAACCAAATAAGGATCCAACTATATTTTTTGAAAGACTTTAGTTTAAGTCTACAGTTCTTTTATCTAAAGTCTGCATGTTCAATCAAACATTGTATGAGGGACTGATAAAGCTGATCCAACATAAAGCCTGTGTTAAAACCCAGCTCCATTAACAACACGCACTTGCAACATTTGCAACCACCTTAACAATTTTAAGTACTTGTTTTAATCCGCCTGACATATAACATTACTATCACATGGACATCTCTGAACTCATAGATTCAAACCGTTGCATAAATCAGTTCAAAACAAAACAAAGCAAAAATGAATCCATACATATCAACATTATCGCACTCCATCTCCTGACAGCTTTCTTCCCCATTCAGCTAGAAAACACGCAGCCGGTGTCCATTCCTGTCAGGGCCGGTGGTTTGAACCTGCTCCTCGCACGACTGAGTGTGTCCTGTTCACTAAACCAGCGAGCAGCCTGGCATCGCATTTCCCCTGCCATCGGTGTGTGTGTGTGTGTGTGTGTGTGTGTGAAGCTTGAGAACTGCTCTGTTGTCAAGTTAAAAGCGAAATCCATTAGCATGTTCAACTTCACAATAAAGACAAAAAAAGTGAAGATGCATTCTCTTGTGAATGTAAAATAAAGGTGGAAACAGATTTCTTTAAACTTGACCTGCTATCAGAGAATGGAAACCCACACATCCATAACTCTGGGACATTTATTTCAACTTGTAAAAATCAGTGTGTCTTCATCCTGAGGAGGGCTGTTTTCTGAAACGTCAAACTTTACAGCCTTCAGTTTTCTGTTTTTGAGCATCTGTGTGTGTTTTTTGTTAATATGAACCACTGCAAATAGAAATCAACTTAAAATGCTATTCATTTCTCTACTAATAGATCATGTTCTGTAACTGTGTCCCGTCATGCATTCATTTAAGAAGCATGTTGCCAGTCAGCGTACCAGCATAATGCTCATCACCTACATGACCTGCGGGGTGATTTGTGATCGTTGGAGCAGTGTTGTGAGAATAGCTGCTCAGTGTGTCTCTGAAACTGCTTTTTTCAGACAGGAGAGGGGAAATTCCTTACAGCCTGGCACCTAACCTGGTGTCGTCTGCTCACTTGATAAATGACACATACAGCATGGGACTGAAAAACAAGTGGGCACACATGAACGTTTGAACTTTCAAATACCTGACTTCCCCCCATAACACTCATGTGAATACCTTTGATTTCTCGAATGTTACATTCAGCAGTGAAATGTGAGTGACTGCTTATCTGACAGTAAAGAAGTTTGCACGCAGACAAATGTTTTGCATGTAGTCCTCCTGTGAGATCTGAGTTGCCAGTTGTTTGTCTTGCTGTAAGTTGAGACCTGGGAGCTTTTGTTTGATGTTTTTTTTTATTTTTCAAGTAAACCTCATCTGGGTGGCCCCCTTTTCAAGTTTTGAAGCGCTGTCTGACAGCATGAGAAAATTTCTACCCTCTTCCACTCTATTAGCTGTTGTTTCCTGTTGCAGTCAAACGCCTGGTTGATTTTTGGTTGGCAGTCCAGTGTCTTCAGCAAGTGTGACTCTCGTTCTCATGCTCCTCTTTGCATACTTGTTTTCTTTTGCTAAGCTCACGTGTGATAGTTTGAAATCAGAAATTACCTCATATTTCACACCTCCCGTGCAGTTTTCCGGAAGATTCTGCATGATGTATTCATTTACTTAATGTGCCCTATGTGCCTTGGGCGATGCCCAGAAGATACTGAACAATGTCAGTCAAACCACACACAGTGTGCATGAAATGAAACTGTCAGTAGTGAATTTAAAAGATGAGATCAAACCTGAGATGGAGGTCAAGTCACACTACATTCATGGGGAAGTACAGGCTTGAAAATGACATGAAATTTGCAAAAATGTTTTGTCATTGTTACTTTGAATGTGTTGAATCTGTTACTTTTGCAAAGCAGTGTGTATTCAATTTAATCAGTACATCCATAGGCAGAAACAATTAAGTGCGGATACCTGACTGAAATACCTAGGGCTGATACTGTTTTGGTGCATTGTAGCTCTATCAAACCAACACTGGATGTAATTGTGTTAATACTGGGCATTTTTGTAAAAAATGTGAATTGTTGCTTTAAAATTTACAAGTACTGTAAACATCACAATTATCTTCACAGTCGGCCATACAGAAAATTATATCCTAACTTTCTAACTAACTGTACGGCAATTAGAATGCAGGGGTGATGACAAAATTAAGTTTAATAATGCTGCCAACATCTTTAGAATAAAAGTTAACATTCTTTTTCAAAATCTGGAAGCTTGACTAAATTACCTGAATCTTTTTTTTAATTTCAAGACTCAAATACAAACGAATCTCTTAGTAAAAACATGATTGTCTTGGCTGCACGGAGCTGCGGCTCTGTCTGACATGGAAGTAAATGTGGGTGTAGCAGGGCTTTTATGTGTCATGAATGTAGGTGAATGCTTTTTTGTTCCAGAAAAGCTCACTTGAAACTTCCTTTTTGTTTGCTCTTAGTGTGTGATTGCAATAACTCAGTTATTGAATTTGAATTATTGAAAAGCTTTCTTTATATTATAGTATAAATAAATCAGTTGTCAATACACAGTGTGGTGAAACGTGCCAAAAGTCAGATGAGCAGTCCTATTTTAGTGCAAGTCATTAAGGTCTGGTCTTAAATTAATTTTATTGTAATTATTTTTTGATTTTCTAAGGTAACATCTCATCATCATAAAAAATAGTCACAACTTAAAAAAAATTGAAAACAATACTTTTAAGTTACAAATATACAAAATTTTATTTTTGAAATGCAGCCATACATATATTTCATGACATTTTGTAAAATTATTCATACACCGTTGCCTTTGAAATATCAAACAATTCATAAACAAACGCAACGTATCAGTTACTGCACACATTTTAAAATTATGCTTAAACCTGTAAATTAATGCAATTGTACTGTAATGGAGCAAAATGTGGAGGATTTTTATACAAACAAAAGGTATGAGTGAATACTCATACATCACCGCTGTACTATATGGCGTACAATGATAGGTACAAACAGCAGGTTTAATACTTGCAGAATATTAGAAAAAGGGAATATATGACAAACCCCCCCCCCCATCATTGTACCAGCTGGAACAGAACAAAATCAGGCCACAGCGCTTGCCATGTTTTCTTGCCATGTATCTGGTTTTATGTCATATCTAAACATCTCTGCAGAAAAATTTGCAAAAGACACTCATTATGAAAATGAGAATGACAAGTTGTCCGATAGAGCCTAAAGAGGAACAGACAATAATTTTACTACCTTGTGTCTTCTTCTCCTAATCAAACATCTGAACCTGAGTTCTCCCACCAGTTGCTCCAAAGCTCTCTGAAGTGCCAACATTGGTGAATGAAGCTGAAGAGTTGTGGCTCTGCAGTGGCTTTGGCTTTCCCATGCAGGTCTTGTACAGGATCTCTGCCCGTCGTCTGAAGTGGTGGTCCAGGAAAAAATAAATGGCTGGATTCACGCAGCTGTTGAGGAAGGCCAGGCAGCATGAGATGATGAGCCCGTTTCTTTGCCACGACTGAGCTTCACAGCTCAGATCAACATTCAAGAGCTGCGAGCCAATTACGATGACTTTGAAAATGTTGAAGGGAAGCCAGGACACCACAAAGGCCACTATGATCGAGAGGACCATCTTTAGGGAGTGTCTGCGACGGGCTTCAGCTCGAGGATTTGCAGCAGCCACGCAGTGCTTGTTGAGATGCAGGATAATGGTGCCATAGCAGAGCACGATGATCAACACAGGTAAAACAAAGGTGAGTAATGCCATGGTCATGCTCAGGCCAAGAAAAAAAGATGAGTTGTTATCTTCCACGCAGGACAGTCCATCACCAAACAGCTCCACTCTTCTGTACAACAGGGATGGGATGCCGAGCACCAGGGAGCTCAACCACACTGCAGCACAGGTGGCACGAATGCACCGACTGCTCCTGAGGTACCTGGAATCCATCAGTTTCACCACAGCCAGGTAACGATCAACACTCATGCAGGTGAGGAAGAAGATGTTGGAGAAGCGGTTCACAGCAATGATGTAGCTGCTCAGCTTGCACAGCAGGTCCCCAGTTCGCCCAAAGTCCCAGTAGCCGTTCTGGCTGGCAGAGATGGCCCACAGAGGCAGTGTGAGGACAAAAACGAGGTCGGCCAGGGCCAGGTTGACGACAAATGTGTCCACCAGACGCCCACCTCTCCTACCATTTATGCCCACGACTGAGATTACAAAGAGGTTGCCAAAAAAGCCTGTGAAGAAGATGATGTAATACAGTATGGGCAGGAAGATGTTGGAGCCATGGAGATGGGACCTGGGACAATCCATTGTGATATTAAAAGAAAATAATCCGTCATCAGTAACGTTCTCGCTGTAACTGTAGTAATCGTAAGATTGATCATCAGCGTAGGTGTCCATTCTGAGAGATCACAGAGAGGCTCTGCAGTGCAGCTGCTGGGTAGCTTCTTGATATTACATGTGAAAACCACAGAGAAAAATACAGATGCTATTTCAGCTCTCTTCCTCTCACCCCGCAGCACTGCCTTCCTTTGACTGTCTTTGAAAACTTCCTCTCAGTGTCCTTTCACATCAGATTTAAGTGAGTCAGCCGAAGCTCTGATATTACAGCACATTGTGACAACATGGGCACAGCAGGCTGAATGATTGGAGCCAATGCAATCTTTTACACTAATTCATAAAAGTGTGTAAAAGAAGCAGTGTAGAAGTATTCAGTTACAAGTAAAAGCCCTTTTTCCTTTATTTTACTTAAGTAAAAGTTCATAACTTCACTCCAAGTATTCACTGCGCAGAATAATGTATATTAAGATACTGAATAATAATTATTGATGCATTAATATGTACATTATTTCAATGTTGTCAAAATGTCGAAATGTTGTCATTTCAATGTCATGTTGTCGTGGGGACTCCCTTTCCTTATGGGGACAAAACCCAAGTTCCCATTATGTAAATCATTACATTTCATTGTGAAGACTGGGTTTAATGTAAAAGTGAGGTTAGCTTAAGGTAAGTGGTGGTTATTTCTCCAAGAAATCAACGTAAGTCTATGTTATGTCTCCAAAAGTGATGGAAACAGGACTGTGTGTGTGTGTGTGTGTGTGTGTGTGTAGCTACTCAACAGATGTGTGCTCACATGGGCATTACAAATATAGAAGAAGACAGATTTCTACCTTCAATGAATTATCCACCTTTCTAGTAACTTAGTGTATTAAATGTGTGTGACCAGTAGGGGGCAGGTAAGATTTACTTGTGTTTTCTGTGTGACGACCTCCTGCCTGAATTCAGACTGTCTGTGGTTCTGGAGCAAATGACACTGATCTGCAAAAAAAAAAAGCGTTTGATCTGCTGAGAAAGCAGTGAAAACATGCTTCTGCTTCAAGCCAGGAAGGAGCCAGCAGAATTACAGTCAATCTACAACTACTCAACCATTAACATTTCCTCTGCCTATCCATTCATTTCATTCTTATGTATTTACTTATTTTCAACAAATTGTGTATACTTTAATGTGCTGTTTCTGCTCACCTTGTATCAGATAAAATGGATCATGTTGGATTAGTTTTGAAGCTGCAGCATTTGTTGAGAAAGTGATTTCTGGCCCCAATAATTCATTCTTAGCTGCACCATGACAGGGTTGTACTGATGAAAGTGCATGTTTTTTGTTGATTTGGTTTCATTTATACCGCACCACACACAATATTAAGAATGAATAATATCATTTGATGTACCAGAGTTACATTAAAGTCAGTCTTCATCTGCAGTCCCTTGGCAGGTCAGAATTAAAACATATAATTTTGTTGAAGAAACAGGAAGAAATTACGCAGAGCAATATTTGCTTTCACATATAAAAACGAAACTTAACTAACTTTTACTTGTCACTGACTCCATGAGAGCTGGTGACCTTTTGTTAACACTTCATCACTGATTTTTTGTGGTGGTCTCAGTAGTGTATAGTGTATCATTGTACAGAGAAAGCATGATTGTAGCATACTGCTCTGTGTTGTGCACAATGAGTCGGGGGTTATTTCCCCTCCTGAAGTTGTCTGTTCTCCACAGGGTAATTTTTTTTAATTTTTTGTCTAATCTGTACACACATCATCTCCTGCATGTCTTTCCTGGCAGACCCCCCCTGTTTCTTTTCCTGACTTTTCTTCCAATCTTTCCCTCAGAAGTTTTGTTTTTTTCTTACCCAAATTGATGGTCTAAGTACAAAGGAAGTCATAGATTGTGCAGATTATAAAACCCTTCGAGGCAAATTTTTATTTCAGGTCATGTTAAATAAAACTGACTTTGCTGCCAATCTGCTGCCAGGTAGCAAAAACCTGAAGAGGACAGAGAAAGCAAAAAAAAAAAAAAAGTTTAATCTGTGTAGCAGCAGATGACGTTAGTAATAACGTGATGGACAAGCTGTTTTTCTTTAGCAACTGCCTCGCACATGCTGTAAAAAATACCCATCACTACCATGGAAACCAAGCTGAAGCAAGTGCTCCAGAGTGCGACACTGTACATCAGCAGCTCATCTTTACCAGATACTGTACTAGTGTCAGTCCGGATGGCATGACTTGATTCTGCTGAGGCTCATTGCCTCTATGTGAGAGGGTTCACCCTGGTGAAAGATAACAGAGACTGTCAGGACAGAGAAGGCTTTGGCAGTCATTGTTACAGAGAAGGAAACTGCTATTACAGCTACCTCCTCAAGACAGACTAGACCTCAGCAGAAATGAACTCTGCCGTACAGCTCGCCGTTCTTGTGCATGAGCCGGGAGAAGTGAGGTTGGAGGACAGGCCACGTCTTGCAAGAGGCTGGAGAACGCTGCATTGTTCTGCGGGGAGTTTCAGTAAAGAAAGCACGGCCAATGAATGACCTCCTTATAGGATCCCTGCTCCACTTTCTAGCATTGTGCGTTATTCAAACACTCCTTCACTTTGTAGTGTCAAGGTGATGTGTGGATATACTCATCACGGCAGAAAATCCTGTCAGTCAGCATTGTTCGGTTTGACGTCGTTCTCCCTCACGCTCAGCTGTACCTTTTCCTTTAAAAAGTTTTAATTATTTCTTCTGCATTCTTGCTGCTCTGTCAGTGGAACGCTACATTCCTCTCCCCGAATAAGTGCTGTCTCACTCCAATTGAGCAGAGTAAATGTGAGAGCCAGTGAATGGAGCAGCCTCAATAGGAGAAAATAAACAATTGCATTGGTCCATGGGTGCAGCGGGGGAGAGCGGATGAGAGGAAGGGAGAAAGGCCTCCCTAACGTGCTAAGATTCCCATGGATACTTAGTCCTTTTTCTGTTGAGAGGAGGATCTCGTAAAGTACTTCAACAGTGGATGATTTCTCTTTTCCTTTTTACTCTGTTTTTATTTGAGGAGAGAAAGGGTGGTATGCGTCAGGGTGATTGTTAGACATAGGGCACATGCACACACGTGCGCACTTGTATACACACACAGACATGCACACGCACGCACACACCGCGCACACACGTACAATTTGCCCCTCGCTTGTCGAGTGCTAACTTTCAGAAAAGGAGTCCATTGTTGGGGTGTGAAAGGTTCTTGTTTTAGCTGTTTAACTAAATCAAAAGTTCCTTCAACACAAAGGACTGCACAGCCTCAGCCCTTCATTCTGTGTCATTCTAAGTGCTCAGGGGCTTTTAACTGTTCCCCTTTTGTTAAAAAATGTCACAATTTTAACCCACTTTCTGATGACTCCTGCGCTTACATACAACCCACAGGATGTGTTAAATGTGAGCAACGCCTCTGTGCCCATACCACATGATGACAAATATATACAGCGAGTTAAAGAGTGAAGCTGTATCAGCTTGTACACACACAAAAAATGCCAGTGTGAGGATCAAAAAGTTCCTCTGTCATTTTGCTGTCATATTTAAGTTACGGCACTTATTTTAATGTGATGTTTCTGCTGTCTTTTACCTCCCAACATTTTGCCCTGCTCTGCTTAGGCCCCTTTACAAATGCTGCATCAACATGTTGGCAAGGGAGCTCTGTTGCTGTTGTGCATACACCACTACTTTCTTAGTGTACATGCCATTTTTAGAATGAATTTTAATGTTAAATCTGTGACGTAGCAAAAAAAAAAGCTAGTCTATAACAATTTCACAACAGTGCAACAACTTTGAAACATTACGAGTTGATCATTGCAAAACACATTTAAGTGAAAAAAAACAAGGGATGCTTGAGGTTTGATCAGCTTGTTTACAGCCTTTGAAGCTGCGCTGTGGAGGCGATGAAAGATTATGGAGATGGCACAGAAATGAGTTGAGCTCAGCAAGACAGACAAGGTTTGACTGACATACAGTGCAGTCAGCCCTCCTGGTTTGCAAACAATTAAACAGGACTATTTCATCCTTTATTTGTTCATATAAGTAAAGTTTTTCATTCAGTGTGTTTCCTATTTATATCAAAAATATCCTCTTTCTGATTTCTCTTTCTATAAACTTAAAGCTTCTAGTCGGGTGCAGGCTATCGTCCCATCTCAGAGCATTTAGTAAACACACGGCTTATACTCAAAGAGGAGTCATGTTTCATCTGCTGTTGACTCCACATGAGAACTTAATGAGCAGCTTTGAGAGAAGGCAGGAGAAGCCTGTTGGCCTGCGGCTGGATCAGGTTTGTGACGGCTGGTCGATGCAATGGTTGAATTATTAAGCAAGAAAATCATTATTGCTGAAGCGCTGCTGGCAGCTGGTGGCAGGAGTGTGAAAGACCAGGAAACAGAAGACATAAAACTGAAAATTAATTGCGTGAATTTGGCACTATGGAGGGATATGCTCTTTTGTCAGGTGTGATTTGTCATGAGCAATAATAAAACCTAAAATCTGTCTCTTGTAGTCGATAATGTACTCAATGTACTGTTGCATAATCCCACACACAGATCCAAAAGAAAATAATTACAAAATCATAACTTGTTGTAATGCATGCAAATCGTGATATCCAGTGTATTTTACAAACACAGAAGATAAAGATCGTTGCAAACAGTGTTATATGGCTTGTAGATTTGTCTTGCATCCTGCAGTGCCTAGTGAACAGGAACTTGTTGCAGGCTTCTTAAAGAGCTGAAACTGTCAACGATGCCAGCCACACCACAGGCACTGATGTCAATGCAGGTAATTCACCTCAGCAAAACAACAAAAAAGAAGATATTTTTGGCCTCCGTGCAGACGTTTGTGATCTCTAACCACAGTCATGTATACCAGTCAAATGTACAGATTCATTTGTTGAAAAACTGTATGAGTTGGAAACTGTTTGAAACTGTTTTCATGCGTGCTTTTTGCTGGGACATGAGTCAGCAGCGGACATATGCCCACACAAAGCACACGTAAGCAAATACTTCATCAAGGTTCAACCATTAAAGTCTAAAAAAGTTGTAAAACTCTCATAGCATGCAAGGTATGTCTGAATCTACACTTTCTGCATGTCACATACACAACAGTCGTTAGTGTAATAAATGTTATATTGGCTTAATTGTCATGTCATTACCATCACCTACTTAGATCTGGACACTAATGAGTCACGAGGGACCTTTGCTTTGCTACTTTAACATTATTGGTAGCAGGTCGTAACGTCTTACAGCTTTATTACTTTTCATTAACACTTAACATGAACTCCAGTTTATGACCCTCACATAACGAGCTTCAGTGGAGACATATTGTATTTTCAGCAGTAAATATTGTTGTTGCTTTGTCTTTGTTGCCACTCTTACGACGCAAACGTACCTTTTCTCACTGTTTCATGTTGGCGATATGAAACCCGACACAATAATCTTCATGACTGTGGTTATTTTAAACTGGATCCTTAAGGATGCCCATTCAAGTGTGAATAATGGATTAAAACAGTGTGGCAAAAATGCATGAAGACAGCTGATAGCTGAAGTAATAAATACTGACAGTTCTCACATCCTCATTTCGGATGATAATGACGATGAGATCATGGACATTTGCTGGGGCTGAAGACTAGACCAGTCAGTTGATGGGCGTAGTGGTCTTACTGGACTGCCCTCATCTCCCAGGGGAAAGTTTTTGGAGCAGATGGCTGCCTCAGTGGGCAGAGTGTCAGCTGACAGTAAATGATCTTCTCAGCAAGGGGCCACCATGTTATAGCTTGTCCTTGTAAAGAGAAGTACAAGGTTGTACCAAACTGTAACGAAGGATGTGACAAGGCTTTTGATTATTGATCCACAAAGCGGGCTGAGGATTGGTTGACATTGATCCTCCTCATTTGAACCGAGAAGAGCATCTGCTCCTGCCGGGCCCGAGTTGATTAGGCGGGAGATGGTCTTGTCCCGGGGTGATCCTGGGAAGTCTCAGCTGCATTCACAATGAAGGAGCTGATCTCCAGGGGAAGAAGAGCGGGCAGGTTCCCTCTGAAGTCAATCCTCATCTTGATAGTTTTATGCTTGTTTTTGAGGAGTGCTAAAGAAGAGCCCCCCATGTGTTTTTCTTGGCAGGATTCACATCAGTATGGTCACAATCGAAACCTGTCACATGCTATCTTGGTCAGGATGAGCCAGTTGAATCACTTGCACTTCAAACAAATGTGAAGATAATGTGTCTCACCTCCTGCTATGAGTAAGCACTGTGTCTCTCTCGCTCTGCTTTGACTCAGTGGGGCAGGCCACACAGATTTGGTCCTCAGGTTTGTAATTAGCTGTGAGGACCTGTTCACATTTAGAATGTTTTGGGTCAGCAGGTCAGAGGACAGACTCACCAACACCTGGGGGACACTGAGTTCATCACTCAGAGAGCCATTAGGAGCAGAAGGCTGGACCCCGACCAATGATAGACAGGCGTGTCACTTCTAGCTGCAATAAGAGATAATCAGTGAGAACACGCGGTTTGTGCGTGATGTGTTTCGAGGTGTGATTGTGTGCAAATGTGCTTTCAGGGAGTCAGAGGGCACGGACGCACGCAGAGCACAAGCAAGGACGTGTTGTTGGTTTTTGGAGAGGGATTGTTTTTTTCAAGAGAAAGAAAAAAGGGCGGATTCAGCGGCGGGGTTGATGAATGTGTTGATGGTGGCATTTTGATAGGGGTAATTTTGACCTGACAGGGCCCAGGCTCTCTCATGAATCAAAATGTGTCAGCCAGGCGCTGGAGATGGAGGGTCGCTCATTGTGGCTCTGACACCCATGTGAGGGTCTGAGGCTGCTGGGGGTCAAGTGTGACACCTCATTAGGACGATGTTGATTTAGTGTGGCCACAGTGCAACAGACCTCCTCCCATGGGGTATGGAGAGGCGTTTGAGTGAGGGGGTGGGGAGCACCGAGCACCGGACAGAGAATGGGGGCCTACTGCTCTTCATCCGCAAGGCCGTCATCTGACAGCTTGCAAATCATGCACCTACGCCAAACACACCACCCTACCCCCTCTTAAATATTCACCCTGTCTCTAGTTTTTAAACATGCATTTCTTTAACCACAAAGGAGCCATGTGTAATTGTTTTCGAGACATAAATGTGTATCTGAATCTAGTTTTTCTTTTTTCTTTTTTTGATTGAGGGGGGCCCTGGTTTGGTCAGTTGTCCCCCTTAGTGAACCCAATACCCCTGACAGAATAATTTTGACCTTTCACCTTTGATCTTTCGATTTTAAATTGTTTTCTGTAATGTCAAGATTACGTCTGACAACCTGCAGTTGTGCTCTCAGCTCAGGTGCAAACTGTTATTTGCTGATTTTAGGAAAGAGAGTTTGAAGGTGTAGAAGCACATTGTGCATCATTTTAACTTAAACCATTTTAAGTGGGCTGGTATTTACAGAAATTAACCTTTTAAAAACCTTTTTTCTGTCTGATAAACTTCCTAAATTGCTAATTAATCATGTCAAACTACTTGTTTTTAGTTTATTGTTCTCACTGACAGTGTTTTCACTACACACTCAAGCTGTTTGCGGTTGTCGGTTGGTGGTTAACACCACAGAGAGTTCTATAACTGCACAGATTTCCTGGCTTTGTATCTATGTAGCAATTTAAGGTTTTCAAAGATTGCTGTATAATCATGCCTGAGTATTGGGTTTCACAGTATGAATTTGTGCATTTCTGTTGTAAAGTTATGACAGATGTAAAAAAAAAAAAAAAGAGCAATTCCTCAACTTTTGCAGTTAAAACACATGTAGAAATTGATGGCAGAGTGAAGGCAGGATTAAGCAAAAATGAAGAGCGTTTGAGACTCAACTTAAACTTTGATCTTTAGTCGTACTGCCCCCATCTGGCCAACTTATTATACTGCATCCAAAGCTGTGTAGACACAATTCCTACAAGTTACAAAGTTTTATCTCTGCTACTTTATGCAACATTTCACAAGATGCTGAACACAATTGTGCTAAAACAAGACAAACATTAATCTGCAATGTTTACTTGAAGTGTCATTTTTATTGATGGCTAATATGAAAATTATTCAAATGTCAAGAATTTAAATAATGTCAGCAAATGGTTACAAAGTATTGTGATGAATCATCTTCATTATTCTATGATGCTACCTTTTTATTCAGTTGGCTTGACTGATCCATTTATGTCAACTGATTTTCGGTCCCCTAATTTCTTCTCTGTTATTACGTCTCAGTTTTAATTACAGCACAAAGCCACGCGCTGCTGAACTGTCACTGCGTCCCATTGGCTGGGAATTCACTGAGAAAATTAATGTCTGCCTTAATGTCTGTGACTGCTTGAATTTGATTACAATGACTCACAGAAGTGTCCACCAAATGTCATAGTTTGTCACTGTGCAGTTTCCCCCTCTTTCTGCATCACACAAAAGACATTAAGTAACCCTTTTTTGCATTAACTCATCATGCATACTAAAATGTATGAATAATGAATGAATCTTAGTTGATAGAAATGGTCAGATATCATTCAATAAGTGAAGACAATTAGCTTTTTTAGTAAATATTTGGCATGGTGTTATTTGCACTTAGAATTTGAAAAAAAAAAAGCATTTGAATGTAAAACAATATTGTCAATAACCCTGACCTTCTTCATCATCTCTGAGACGTGCAGGCGCATGCGTGCACACACACACACTCAAACACACCCACACACACACATGCACATGCACGCACGCACCCATAAACAAAGGTGCAGAGGGCCATCTGTCTTTTCTGATGGTACAGATCTGGGAAAACAATGAAGGCTGCGTGATATTTCACAGATTTCCCTGTAAATGCATTACACTAGCACCACAGATATCTGCTGTTTTGTTTTGTTTTCTTGTCCCTGCCTTTGTGTTCAATTATTAAAATCTTGCAAATTGCAGAAATGATATTTTGTCACCCTCTTCCTATTAAATCCTTCTTGCCAAGAATGAATGATTTATGAATGCTCTTATAGCCGACGTCACAGTCCACTTTTGTTGCCTTTGAGATTTTACTCATTAGTCTGAATAATAACTGTCACTAATTCAAGCTGTTCTCGAATGGCTTTTTGAATAGAAAGAGAGGGAGAGAGTGCGAGTGAGAGAGAGGCAGCAATAGAGAGGAGAGAGGCCTGAGAGATTAACTCCAGTGAGCTCACTCTGAGAGGCCCAGGAACGGCTGAATATTGTTCTAGTGGTGGGGAGATGGGGAGATGGAGGGGTTGGGGGGGGGGGGGGGGCGAAAGGAAAAAAATCCCTATGCAGCCAGAGAAATGAACTTGATGATCTCAGGGGGGCGGGGGGAGGATCACCATTCCTTGCTCCTGACAATCAAAATTAGATTGGCCAGCACTGTGTCAACACTAGCCTCAGTTAAGGCACGACAGGGGAGGGAGGGAGGGCAACCCCCCCGTGGGTGTTTGAGAGTTTGCCATGTGAACTATGGAGACCCCACAGTGCCTTTCACTGACTGCTCAGGCCTCAAAGAAATCCACAACCCCTTTTTAATGGCCAGCACTGTAACCGACGGCATCTCTGCACCCAGTTTCCTATATTTTGGCAACTCATTATTGCTGTTTTTGCTGCCTTGTTTCAGTGAACCCCAAATCGGCAATACTGGGATTACAATCTGCAAATTTTATGAAACAGAAGAAAAAATATGAATTTTATCTCTGAGCAGTGGAGCATTACTTCTCAGTCTTTCATTTTCTCTTCTCAAATTGAAAGTGCTTTACATGAAATTAAAAGAAAAAGACTTAAAAAGAGTGAATGTAAGAGGGAAAATATTCAACAGTGGTAGATTAGTATTTTAAATTTGATATTTGTGAAGGCCTTTTGCCTTTTCCTACATGTCAACCAAACCAAAAATTGCTAATTCTACAAGCAATTTTGTCTCAAATTATATAAACTAAAAAGCATTCTGAAACTTGACAGACAACAGAGTAACTCATTCATACACGTGTTTATACGGCAAAAATGTATATCAAAGTATGATAACACACATGATATCTGCAGTGTGATGTGAGATCATCATGCCTCTGTTTCTCAGGGTGCATATGGGGCATGGATTACAAGTGCATTAATCACAAAACACTGGAAAGTGTTTGTATGTGTTTGTCATGTTCTTGCACATCAAACTCAGATGTGTGTGACAGAGGCTGAAGGCTGACTTGATCGAGGGTAATGTTTTTGGAGGTTTGATCAGTGACCTGGAATATTTCAGTGTGTCCAGCCCTACCACATTAGAGAGGGAGTGCAGCTGTGTCCTCATATAACCTTCCTGTTTTTTATTGCATCATCCAAATTTGATGTGAAACAACTCAGAAGAAGCACCAACAGCTTTGTCAGCGCTTCACATTATAGAGAAAGAGCATCCTGATGTTTTTGTCTTGTTTTTTCTGTGTCTTTGCATGTGTTTGTTTTCTTCTCCACATGGTTTACCTAATAGCATCATCGATATTAACAGCACTGCATGTGGTAATTCTTGCGGTAATTTAATATGCAGTTATAGTCGTGCTACAGATTGCAGATGTTGTTCCAAAAACAAGGCAGATTTAGGATTATTACCAGGAGGGCAGGACGACAGCGTGGGACAAAAGTTTTTGTTTTTCGCTCTTGGGCTGATTCCTGTTGTTGCCAAAAAAGAGATGTCCGACTGACTTTCAAGTAATCACACACTGCTGTGAGGAGCATTCAAAATAAGTGGACGGAATGTGCAGATTGCTGTGTATTGGCAGAGAAGCTGGTGTTTCATGTTTTCAGTCATCATTAGGATGTACCTGTGTGAAACAGAGAGAGAATTCACTTCTCACATTTGACACGCCTGCATGAAAGATTTTTTTATTATGTGCTCATTGATCAAAAACTTTTGTGTTTTTTTTTTTCTATTCCAAGTTGATGTCCTTTGACTTTTGTGGGTTTAGTATTGCATACATTGCTACATGCCTGCTTCTTTACATACTGATATAAATAAGATAATTGCATGCCACTTTTAAATGCATTCCTCACAACGTATGATACAAGAGATTGAAGATGAGAAAGCCTTCACCTTTTTTTTGTTGCTTTTTAAAGCTGCTCACCATTTGCATGTTTGCATTATTAAATTATTCATGTCACTGATGTTGAGAGAATCAATGTGGAGCTCTGTTATTTTTGATGTATTTTTTGATTTTGATTTTTTGATGTATCAAAACAAAACATTATTGTCACAATAAATCAGGTTATGTGGAAATATCACCTGGTGCTGTAGCTTTAATTATTTACAGATTCAATTTAGACAGATTAAATTTCACCAATATTTTGAAATGAATCTGTTTACCCATTACTATTGGCCATCTATCATAACTAAGATTCAGGTTCAAATAATGTTGAATCTCTAAAATTGTTCCATTAATCAAAACGAAAAAGCCCCACAGCGTAGAAACTGTGAACCAGCAAGAGGATATACAGATGTGAGTGTAATTAAGACCTTTGTTGCTTCCTTTTTTGGGCCTGACCGTCAGAAAGGAAATCCTCCAGGGTAGGGGTGGTCTTCATGCCCTCAGGTATACTCTCAGATCCGTGGGACAGTACAGCAACATGCCCTGGCAAGGCAGGCAGGAGGTCAGCCAGGCCCACCGAACTGCACCTCACCACCATCTGTAACACGGCCAGCAATCGTCAGCTTCAAACCAGATGGTGCACTGGGAGCACAAAAGAGTGACGGCTGTCAGTCATAGGCCATGAGAGCACACACTGGACCACTGCAGTGAACTGGACCAAAACAGCTGGAATGACAGCAAGTTGTGCAAGAGGTGAAACAACATGAAAATGGATCAATATGCAGATTTTCTACTTTGAGATTTCTCAAGTTTGTCCGTGTTAAAAAAATGTTGGCCAATTCCTTCCAGACATCGCGGTGAAACTTCTTATCAGTTTTAGTGCTGCTGCAATGAACAAAAGCCTCCTTCTGGAGCTAAAGACTCTATTCCTAATGCTACAACAACACGGATGTAAAAGGCTGTTTTTTCCTCAATGCTTTCTGTAACATGAGTCACCACAGACTGAAAAACACAGCAGCAAAACACCTGATTCAAGATATAAAGATGATAAATAAGGTGTATAAGTCTAAAGTCATCAATTACAGCTTGTGATGCACTAAAGCAACTTTTGCTGGGAGTTTAGAAACAACACTCAGATACATATGATAGGTGTGAGCTCAGTGACTAGAAATGACTTCTGTGAAACAATACATCTACGCTGAAACAAGTGAGATACTGTTTTCAAAAATAACTTCTAAAATGTAATGTTTATATTGTCATTATTGTCTGAAAACAAATGATTTTCTATCCATTTTAAGAAGGTTAGAGTTAGCTAATTAGATTTTGTTCCAACAAAAAAAATGCCAAAAAAATTATTAACTCTTATTATTTTGAAGCACAATAGAGTGCAAGACAAATCCAACAATCAGTATTTATCGTCCATGCGCTATTATTCCCTGTTGAGGATTTAAACATTTCATAAGCTTTGTCCAGCTGTGTCGACACAATGGGACTCATCATGTCTCCGCGGTTTATTTTATTGTCATGCGAGATTCTTTCATCCCATAAGAGTGCGTGTGATCTTCCCTGAACAGTTCCTCTCTCTAAACACCGGCCAGTCAGTGAGCCAGACAAAAAGGTGTTACTGATGACTGTGTCCAGCAATTTAAGCTATTGAGAGCTGCCCCCAATTCACCTTCTTTCTAAACTTTATGGCTATAATTGCCATAAAGCTCCTCCCAAATCCTCCCAGCCCCCACCGGCCTTTCTTGAGGGCTTTGTAACATGTCCAATATTCCCATTGTACTGTACTTTTTTTTTCCTTCCACAAGTGCCTCCGTGGCATAGTTTAGTCTTTATTTAATGAAGCTGGGTCAGAGTTCATCATGTTAGTAGTCTTAAGGCTTTGGGTGCAGCATTCAGCCTCTAACACTTCATGTCCAACTTGTACAACTACTCCTTATGTGCCAAAACAATAAAAACATCCATCAATGTCCTCCCTTGTCTATGTAGGGCGGGTATGACTGATGATGTGTACGGCACATTGATGCACTTGAGGGGCAGGGGACTGTGTGAATGTTTGTTTATGTCAAGTGAGGATTTGTCAAAAGGTTTATGTCATTGCTGGCATCAGTCTCCTCGAGCTTGTACTGGGTGGTCTTTGTCTGTTTGCATCCGTAAAGAGCTTCGTTCTCACTCTCATTTGTCCCCTATTGATTCTCTAAATTAGGTTGATGAGAGGCCCTCCTATCAGGTGGCATATTAATTGGGTCAGGCTGGATCTTATATGACATCCAAATAATGGCAACCCGAACTCCAACACTAAACCGTTGTCCTCTGAACGCTCTCTTTCACCAATTAGCCTCGCGGTGAATCTGCTTCCTGCCACCTCTGCTGCCTGTTAGTGTTTCCCAAGAATCAGGATGCCACCGGTGGTTTAAGTAAGTGTGTGTGTGTGTGTGTGTGTGTGTGTGTGTGTGTGTGTGTGTGGGCGGGGGGGTTACTCAAACTTGATTATATTATAAAGTGATTCTAGTGACTGAATATATTTAAATTTGACTACTTTAAGGACCGCAAAACAATAAATAATGTTTTACGCAATTCAACCCCAGAAATTGTTTAACTTTCCAACTTTAAACAATTAAATCATGCTGATAACAACTAATTTACAGAAAGTGAACACTTAACTCACAAAAAAATGAAACAAAGAACAACTGATTACAAAAAAAAGAAGAAACTATTGGTTTCTTGTCAGGGAGCAAATATTTTGCAACAAGTAGGCTGTAAATAACATTATGGAAGAAGTTTGGATGGTGCAATGTGATTTAAATTAATAAAATGAACCTTTCCACATTTTCATGCAGTACACCTGAACAAAGCTAAGTCTGAACTTACAAAGAGCAAATGCGACCATAGTGAACTGACAAAGCTAACCATAGCATGCTAATTATGACTTGTTTAGGGTGAAGAGTAAAAGAGATAATAGCTAATCCATCATCTGTTTTCGTTTTCAGTCTTACAAATGTTATCAAGTTAGGTTAGCATGATTGGATAGGTCTCATTCTGAACTGCCTACTTCTAACTCTGACATAAATATTCATATGTATACATTTGCTCAACACAAAGTCATACGTATAGTTATGTTTAACTAGTTATGGCACCTGGTTATTTTTGGAAGTTAACTTACATCTTGCTACAGCAACTTCATGTGGTTGATAGCTTTCGACTGGAGAAAGTCTTTCCTAGCTAAGAAGTTGCTTAAACAATATCTCATAACTGATTTGCGGTCAGTTTGGAGCAGAAACAAACTGTGAAGACAACACTGACATAACACTGACCTTTTAAGTTAATAGAGCTAGCTAACATTGACCTATTTTCATTTGTAGCAGATACAGAGCAACATTAGCATAAATTTGGAGTTTGGAGCCACCTGATGAATGCAAGTTAAATATTATCCCTCCTTACAGCTCTATTTTGTGTTTCCACTAACTTCTGAAGAAAAAATTGGGGGTATACAGTTAAAAGCTCCATTATGTTCACCGCCTAATCTCTTAACTTTGTCTGCTTTTGGGTGAGGGCGGGTTGTGTACGCTACAACAGGTTTATCAGAGATTTTTATGTTGAAAAATCATTTCAATAAGCTAAAATACACAATAAAAGCTTCATAGACGTGTGGGAATCTGCAGAATCAGGTGATAATTTACTCTATTCGTCGGTCTGAGCGACCACTTTCTCATACAAGTAGTGATGTGATTCATTGTTCATAACTAAGAATTTAAGAAGGAATAACTGGTGCAAGCCAGTCCTGGTCTGCAGTAGGTGGAGTTAAACGGATGCACACGAGTCAGTAAATAAACAACAAAGCCCATAAGCTAAATAAATGATTTATTGTACAAAAGAAAAATGACAGTAAATAAACAACAAAAGGCAAAAATAACAATTGAACAGTTATTCATATGCACAACCATTAAACTACAAAGTTGGGGTGATTTTTTACTACACAAAGAACAGAGGAATGAAGGGGAAAGTGAGAAAAACATTAGAAGCGGTGAACCTGTCCAAAACATCATAAATGTCAACATTTGGGTAGGTATTTACATAGAGATTTCTTACTCTCATATATTTATATGAAAACACTCTCACACATACCAGTATACAAACACTAAAATTCAAAATGCAACTTCTCAACAAGCCATAGATGTGGGCACAGCTAATTATTTCTTTTGACCACACATTACCAGAGCCGCTACCATCAGTCACTCTGTCAAATAACTCAATCTGAACCTGAGAGCAAGGGGACCCTGTGGTTTTCATCTACATATTTTTGGGGTTGGGGGGTTCTTATGGGTTAAATGTTTGCACAGATTAATTGATGACAAATTTAAAAAAAGCAAGTTTTTTTTAGAAGGCTAAAGTGAGGTAGACATACTTTGAAATGCATTGTAATTAATATTAATAAATAGACAATTGACCAGTTGAATTACTTCCAACCACTGCCCCTAAACCAGCTTTTTCCTCCCTTTGAAATGTTCTAGCATATTCCTGCGATCACAAAAGTTACAGCACACAACATGTCATCCTCTACTTTGGCTAACAATCCCTGGATACTCCTCCCATACTTACATGGGTGCTTTCACTTAAAATACAAACAAAGGCAAAAACGTGTCCACGCGAGACGGTCGACACGTTGTTTAAGTCAAAAGGACGTAGTCTCTCTAACATGGTAACAGATTGAAGTTGGTGGGCGGGCCATTTCCAGTTAAAGCATTCTATGTTCATTGATCCAGACACTTATTATACACGACTTGTCACCCAAAGTGGGCAAGGAGGCCTTTCAGGCCGCTGGTACAGTACGTCCAGGTTCCAGATTGGATAGAGGTGTGTGAGTGTATGGACAGGCCCCCGCTTCGGACAAAAGTCAGGAAAGCGTGATGGTATCAAAAAGAAGTGATAACCTCCCTAGTTTATGGTTGATCACCAGAAGCTTGAATATTTTTTTTTCTAAATCTTTTTTATCCTATACTGTACAAGCTCTCTTGTGCTTGGTAAAACACAAACAACACTTTACCTCCTCACGCAATGAACGTCCCATAGTGCAAAATTTATTGTTGGTAAGGTAGAGTGCCCCAAAAAAGGTTTTTGTACCCCTTTTTTTAATATATACATATATCATTTATATATAATGTCAGAAGGCTCTTCCTTTATCCAACAGCATAGTGCTTTCGTTTACAACAAAAGGATATCTTTGCTTTGACATCCAGGAGACAAAGACAGACTTCAAGCGTACTAATCTACTCTGTGTTCAAGCACTAACAATATTTTCTCCGTTATGATGCTGACAATACAGTTGAAGTGGAGGTGGATGGGGGCATTTCCAAACGCAATCAAATATGCTCTCTAAACTCAAGTCGGTGGTTGAGTTACATTCTCTTGATTTTCTTTCTATTTTTCAGGTTATGTGGTTTGTTGGGATCTATAAAAGCTATCATTTCTGAGTACAGTACTGCACTTAAAGGATTTTGCATCATTTCCATCTTTTCTGAAACTAGCATTGAGGAAGAAGTGAACAAAGTGGCTCGGTGTGAGCGACGAAGCTACTGCTCTTTTTAAATTTACGCTTGTTTTCTTCAACACAGATGTGAACACTGGTGTCAGAACGAGTGTGTAAACTTCTAGTGGCAATTCTGCAACTACGTTTGTGCTATTTTCTGCTCAATTATTCATTCAGGCTACAGCAGGGTGGACATTTGAGCGTACTGACACCCTGGAGGGTTTTATTTCAGGGTATGGATTCTGCTCTCTGTTAGTTATTACACGCTCAGTCCCACGCCTCTTCAAGTTATGAAACAGTGCATTTACGTCTCTGATTTAAACATTAAATGCAAAAGTTGAAGGAGTTTAAGTGTAATTCCCTTTGTTAGATAGAAGAAAGGAGATCTGTCGGGTTCTTGTCATCCTGCAGGACCCTGCTCCTCCTCCTCTGCCAGGCGGTGCTGAATCACTTCAGAGTGCATCTATGTTACAGTATTGTTTTAGACTTTAGTGTGCAAGTGAAACCTAAATCTGTATTGTCTTCTTTTGCAGAATGGCAGAAATAGCTATACTGGCTTTATCAACCGCTTTGAAAGATAGAGTTAAAATAGTATAACCCCCTCTCTCCCTTTTCCTTTTTGAGTTTTACAAGACTGCAAATAAAAAAAGATCAAAGTAACTGTGAAAGGTTTCGTAGATACTCGGGAATGTCACACTGGGGTGTTATACATTAATAGAGGGTATAGGTTTGGTTTTGGATCTCCTCAACACTTTACATCTCTAGAGCACATCTCTAAACATGTGTAAACAAGATTTTGGATTTATACTAAGAGTATTTCTAACGGTAAACCCTCCTCACATTAGCACGGATTTTGTTCTTTTTGTTAAAGTGATAGATTGCAAAATAATTCTGATCATGCCCCCTTGCAAACATTGTTGTGGATCAAATCTCACCCGTAAGTAAGTGTATCTGTGAAATTAAGTATTTCCAAACTCACTTCAGGACTGAAATTACTTTAAAAATATTGTAAATGCTCATGTCTCCTGTCATCTCAATCCACTAACCTGGACATTTCACAAAGATGCCATTTAAAAAACAAAATCTTTAAAAACCCACAAAACTAACACGTACTCTATAACATAGTTTTGTCTCATTTACCGTTTTCTGAAGCTGCTCCACAAGGACAACCTCTTTAAATCATTCATAATGTACCGTATTTCCATCACTCAGTCCTTTTTTTGATTCATGTTTCATTTATAACTTTTTTCTTTTTTCTTACAGTTAGAATCAATTTATTTACTGGAAAAATGGAAACCCAGTGAAATGATTTTGTGGCTTAGCAAAAGTGAGATCTGGTGCCGAGGAGTGGGTTCTGGTGCCAGGGGAGAGCTCCATAAGGGTTTTGGGTGGTTTGATGCGATGGTGGCTGTACACAAGTGTGCGTCTCCCCTGCAGCCTAAGAGCAGCCACATCTATCCACCACCATCCCTGGGATTTTGCCGTGAATGATCTGCTGCTTGTCATTGAAGTAGAGCATGTTAATGGGGGACATCTTGGTCGGGGTACAGCAGGGCCCTGCGGAGCCTCGGGGGTTGGCGTGCTGCACCAGGTGGGTGTGCGGGTATTTCTGCATGAACATGTACTCGCACTGGCCGGAGCAATAGTTGGCTTTGTAGCGTTTGGGGGCAATGATCCAGTCCCAGCCGAACGCCTCGAAATCCACAGTCAGAGGGTAGCGGCAGCAGCGAGACTCGGTGGAGTGCTCGTCGCAGTCCAGGCCGAGGTTTCTCCGAGAACGTTTGGTCGTCTCAAGAACCTTCACTTCCAGGAACGGCTGCTGGAATCAGGGGGAGGAGGGGCAGGACAGAGAGAAAGAGGTGGTTATAAGAGAACAACAGCAACAGCATGGCTGACAAGGAAACAGGAAAACACAAACATTTGACAATTCTGTCCAAACGACATCACCATTAAATATCCCTTAATGTGCTCAATAACATGTTGCGCTAGGCTACATTCACTTTTGCTACATTGACGCACAGCATCCACACTACTCCAGCATTTTACAACCCCTAAAACATGGCAGACATGCCGCTGACCCCATTTTAGTTTGACCAGGTGAACGATCATGTGATATGTGTTTTCAGGTGTGTATGGATGGAGATTATTTCTGAAACGATGCTAAAACAAACAGCACAACAGAGATCATTTTAGTGTAAATGTAGCCATCTGTACATAAATTGAAGTTTATTTATTTACTTTATTTACCCACCCAGCCCTTCTGTGCCTCTGCTGGTTGCTTGGTTGCTTGCAGCAATGACTGGACTCAGTTACAGATCCCAGCAGGTATTTGCCAAGAAATTGTTGCTACATTTAGGTCTCCTTAAAATCTCAAAAGTTGTTTTTTACAGTTCTGTATGTGTGCCGATTACACGGGCAAGATGCAGCGAGCTAATCTGTGATCTTTAAAGGTGCTGTTAGGTGTATCTTTGCCCACTGCCAGGCTAACTATATTCTCCTGTTTCCAGTCTTTATGCTAATGCTAAGCTAACGGCCTCCCAGCTTTAGCTCTGTATTGATCTCAGTATTCTTTTAATTTCTTACACTCTTGGTGCAAGACTGTTTGCAATGTCCCTCTGGGATTGGACTGTTAATGGCATGAGTGTACCCCTTTTTTCTGATCACTCATGAAATGTGATAGACAAAAACTTCCTTTTGAAAAAGCCTTTTCAAAGCAAACATCTCAACAAAAAACATTTCTTTTAAGACTGAACAAGCAGCGGGTGTTCTCACTGTTGCATTCGCTCAATCACAAAATCACATAAAAGAACTAGCAGGATGGTAATTAATGTCAACAGTGGTCAGTAAACCGTATGACACATATCTGTGTGGTGTGTTGGGACCGTTCCCTCCACATGCATAGGAATAATTCCTGGCCAATTACACCAGTTTTTAAAATGTAGTCCAGGTACAGGCGCAGTCATTATCATGGCTGACTGGGACAGTTGAATAGAAAAGAGCTATTATAAATGCTACTAGAAATACCTGTGCTTGTTGTGTTTCATGTCAGTCCCAATACATCAGCATCAAATCCTGATGGTCTCCTATCGCACCAAGCAGTTAACTGCATCCATGTGACACAGCAGATCACTTCTAGGGTGTATAAAAAACCTTGTACTACTACAGAGCCAGTGATCTTAACCTGTTGATTTCATTTAATTTTACGACTTTACTCAGTTGAACCATCTATAACCCTTTTTCCTTTCACATATGCTAGGCCCAGCTCAGCAGGGATTTGCGTCTCTATTATAACACAGCTGCGTGCTTGAAGGTGAGTCTTTAACTGATGACGCGCTTGTCTTGAGTTAATGATGTTCAAAAGCAGCACACACAGTGCTGTTAACTATTGCACTGTGTAGTGTTGTTGACAGCCTCCTACTTATCATGGATTTTCAGGCAGTTGATACAATTTTGCTCGGCATCTATCGCTTATTACTTGAAAAACGGACGACTGAAACTCATGAAGTATCTGTTATGTCTCGACGAAGCCCATCTCAACTCATCGTGACCCAGTTTTAGGCGGTCGGGCACCATTTGATGCAACTCTATGCATTTTAACAGGTAACGGCAATGCAAATCAGCACAGCATGGTTTGACTCAGTGCAGCCAGAAGTGCAGGTGGAAAAGCCCTAATAGTCACACAGCTAAATGTTTCATAAACCAGGAATCTGCTCCGATTAGTAACCATGACAACAGAATAGATCTGACAGCGGACCTTTTGTCACAGCAGGAAATTCAGGAAGTCAGAGCCAGTATTAGAGTAGTATTTTCGAGCATCTAGTCTCTCTGAAAGTGGCATGAAATTCTGAATAATATGTTTTAACTCTTCCACAAACATTTCCTTGCTCATGTAAGAGCAAATGCTTATGTAAACACAGAGATTAGCCATGTTACAGTGATTTCCGCTGAAGAGAAGTCAAGGATTTATTTCAGTTTGTACAATGGGGTTTACATAGTCAGCCCCGAGGCCTCCAAGCCCCCAAGTTTCTTAATTTTCAATTTCCACTGAAGAGCATCTGAAGTCCACCTACATCTCAGATTAGAGGGAAAAAAAAATTCTCTCCCCGACCCAGCGATCCCTGACCCAGGAGGTCATCTGCAGGCTACCATAACCTTGACCCTTGGGCAAAACAAGCGGATCAAATATTTTACTCCATCATGTTTGTTTTACAAAGCCTTCCTCTCCCCACAGTGATTCCAGCTGGACTCAAGCACAGTTTTTTGTGACGCATTCAAAAGAGGAAATAAGCTGAAAGGCCGACAGGGTGAGACCATGTCAGCTTGGCCTTTAGGGCTTTTGTTGCAGAAAAAAGACCCAGAGGATCAGGGAGAAGCAGAGTTTGACTCTTTCTTTGCTTGTTGTGTTTTGTTTTATTTTGGTACACTTGCCTGTGTTTTTGATCTTTTCCTTTTTTTTGTTCAAGAATAATATTGCACACTGCTGTGTGCTCAGAGGGCAGCGATTTATTGGCCAAGACACCAGAGCTGACCTCTGATATGTGTTGTGAAGATCTGACCCAAATGACCACTTGGTAAATATTTGGCGTTGCTTCACTGCGATGACTTGCCTATATAATTCAACATAGATGTTGTATGTAACTGTCAGTCGCAGTTACTCTGGGATTCCTAACTAGATTAATAGTTCACGGATGGTTTTGCTTTAACACTGAAGTTTGAACTGATCTGTGCAAACCCATCCATTACACCAGACATAAAGCCAGTACATTTTTAAAATCCTGTTCTCAGAGGCCCAGGAGCATCCCTTCAGCATGAGGATAAATGATCCACAGCCTGGGGTGAAAAACTGTTAAGGAACACCCAAACTATTCAGAGGAACATTGAGTTAGGATCCTTTCACATTTTGCAAAACCGTATAATTGTTTATACATTATCTTTTCACTGTGCATGCCGGAATAATTTCAGTTTTCATCGCTGTCACATGGAAAGAAAAAAAGCTGTGCCAGCTACAAAACTGGAAAAAAGTGCACGTGCACAGAAGATGCACATTTAATTTAGGACTTACAAAAGGCAACTATGAAGAAAATGTGACTTGTGCACATTATGATGCAGATCATGCTACTCCAGTATTAGTAGCCTTGAAGATGAGGATTATCTTAGCAGCAGAGGATGTGGTGATGACTTTGGTGAAGGCTGATCCAAACAAAGCAGCTGTGTTTTCTTTGGACTGCACTAAATATAGAGTGGTCATGACTGACATGTTCAAATAGAGTGCTGTGGTACATGACTGGTTTACAACCTCCCCATTTTAAGCTGTATATTATTTTTTGTCTACTGTCAGAATTTTCCACAAATTTAAATGACCCAGACTTCCTGCATCTCTACATGTTAACAGCATCAAAAATAATCTCTTCAACAATTATGACAAACTTAATGTTTGACTTTTGAAGACAGGATAGAGGTTTTTTACTTCCCATCTTGAACACATCATTTGCCCACTGCTGTTTGATGCCTGTAGGCTTAAAATCACCCTTTTTTTTCTGTGCAGATTTAGAATGAGTGTCCTGAAACTAACACAACAAATACATTTCGGTGTTTTAGGTGAACCTGTGACCGAAGGGAGAGGGAAGCTGTTCTCTTTACAGTGTGACTGCGTGATTCAGGCTGTGAAAATGAATGCAGCGCAAAAACACCACTCTGGCTGCCGGTTTGCTTGTTTGTTTGAAATCATTTGTGCTTTTACAGAAGTGTAGCTGCTAGCTGCTTTGGCAGTGGTTCAAATCATGGCTTTTGATGCCAATATGGTGCACACTGAGTTACCTGTCACTACTAATGCCAACGTTCCATCGTCATATTTGCTATTTTAAGTATCTATAATGCAGGTTGATGCTACAGGACAAACACTGTCCTGTTTATGTGGCTCCTACGTCATCCACTGAGAATCTGTTTTATATGAAGCAAATCATTTGTTAGTTTTTAGTTTAAATCTGAATGTGCTTCCCCTCTGTCTGTGCAGCCGCTGGTTTTCATCCATTTCACTGCAATTTGAGAAACATCTTGCACATGCTTAAAACGTAAGCATAAGACGAACGATCCTTTACTGTGAAACTCATGTTTGCTTCAATTTTCATGAAGGCTGTGCACGTGGTGACAGATCTTAGAATCAATCATGCTCATGGTTGCTGTGATGCCTCACTTGACGTAAGCAATTTTCAATGACTTGAAAATTAGTTGCCTGTATTGCATCCTCACTAGCAACTACCAGCTTTTTTAGGGCAATTTTTTAACTCTAACGTTTCTATTTTTAAGTTGACAGTCGTACAGATTGAAAGAAAAAAATGTGGAGAGAGTCAGAAAGTCAACTTTAGTTCAGTTTTCATTACACATCCACATTTCTCTTTGAATCTCGGTGTTTTCTCCCATTTGCTTTCGGCTGCCCTCCCGTGATTGAATTTGCATTTGCATGAATCTGAGCTACAATGGAAGTGATTCCCCCCCTGCCCCAGGGACAGGTCTGAGGGTCCTTACCAGCCCCTCCTCCCCGGGTCGCAGCGAGGTAACTGCCAGGTCATTGCCGCTCTCATCGAAGGCGTTGATGTCGATTCCCCAGTTGGTGTGTGGCTGTTTGAACCAGTTCTGCAACACGTGCTTAAAGTCAATACTTTGCCAGTGGCCGACCCTGGAGTTGAGCTCTATCTTCAGGGAGCGGATGCGGATGTGGCGGCTGCCCTGCTCTGTGACGGGCTTCAGCCGGAGGATCTGCAGGTAGACGGTGGAGGTCTGCTGCAGCGGCCGCAGGTACACCCACAGCTGGGCCTTCAGCACCTTGGTGAACATCAGTTTGGGGCTGAACTTGAAGAAGCAGCAGCTCGGCTTCCCGTTCACCTGCACCAGGGGCTCCGCTGTGGGGAAGAGGACAGTTACATTTACAAATGTAATGTATACGGTCTAAATACCATCAACATCAGCCTCATTCAAATAGGACTTAACACTGCACTGGCCATGAACTGCAACGTTCCCAGTTCTCGTCTAATCAGGGACCGTTGTTCCATGTCATTAGCCATCTCTCTCTCCCCTCATTTCCTGTCATTTTCTTAACTTCCATTATCGAAAAAGGGCAGAAAAATGCCCACAAAAAATAATTCATTCTTTCATACCTGTACGGCAACATGCATTTTGCTTCAATGTGGTGATAAATATTACTGCTAAAACGTTTCTGTTGATGAAATTTGCGGTTCTGCATGTGGAGCTCTTCTCTGTCTGTTCCTGCATCGCTGGCTCCAAACACAGCAGTCACACAGTCCAAAACAGAGTGTTTGGGACAGCGAATGCATAATCTTTCATCCACTCAATGTACGACCCTCGGCCTGACTGGAAATATATATTTAAGGTGACCCACACAAATAAAGATAGAACTTTATTAATCCTGAAGAATCCATGAAAAAAGAGCATCTCTGCACCACACCGGCACCACAACTACACTGCTGCTGCAGAAGTAAACTACAGAGACTGCTGCATCCATGCTCAGTCATCCACCAAAGGAACAAATCACAACACTCTAATTCATGTATTGTTGAGAACTACAATCATATTCAGCCACATAACTGAAAGGGAACCTCTCTAATAGAGCCAAGCAAGGGCTTTTGAAGATAAAAGAGAATTTACTCCCAAACAGGGCACACAGAGTCATCTCTCAGCAGTTGTCTGAGTAAGCGCCATTAGCTTCGACTGTTTGGCACAGCTTTCCTAAATTCACAAAGCAAACAGGAAAGTTTTAGTACTGAACTTTTTCCTCTATAACACTAATAAATACTGTGTTGTGCATGATGTGCCACTGGTGAAGGCAGGCAGAGTGATTGCAAGTGAGGACGCTCTGATTTGACACACGCTGGCTGTGTTTGCTCCATCGCCTGTCATTCTGAGCAACACGGCCCTCAGCACAGTGATGAACAGCTGCTCATGATTTAAAAGAAGATTAAAGAAGTCAATAAGATGCTAAGACTATCTCTTTTCTGACAGTCTGTTTAGTTCATCTGTACCTGACGGCACGACACTTTGGGCCTGGAACATACTTCTCCGAATGTAATAAAGCAGAAATTTTAAAGTAAGCAGTTAACAGTGTTGCGACTCCTCAGCAGGCAGAAATCACAGTTGCAGCTTTTTGGACTCAAGAAAGACGCGCATGTGTTTTTCAAAAACTGATCACCAGAGACGACCTAAGATCTGCACGTCACTGAGGAGTGTTGGCACGTGTTTGTGTGACTCCAGTGTATGAATTAAGGAGGGCTGTGCAGTTTGTAGTTTTGGAATACGCTGCTGTTGTCAACATATGGGATGTTGCTAGTTTCCTAGAAGAAATGCTAGGTTTTTTGATCTGAGATAAATATTAACAAGGATTTAAAATTCCACATAAACCTTAAGTCCATATATTTACAGATATACATCCTAAGCCAGTGGAGGTAATCACTATTTATTTCACAGCATGATATAGTAAAACAGTAGCACCTAAACTGGCTTTTTTGGACACTGCCATTCTGTCATTTTAGCCACATCTGCATGAAGGCTGACGGTTATCATACGTGCACATGGTGCTGTTGTTTTGTCCATTCAGTCAGGTTACACTTGTGATTACATCAAGGTTGGACAAACAGATACATTTGCATATTAAAACAAGGATCAGTAATGGTGGCCAGTGGCCAGATGGTAACCTTAGATTCCCCTGGGTCAGTATAATGAAATGGTCTACCCCTACCTTACAACTGGCAAAATTAAAACATCTCAAGTTTTTTTAATGGCTCACCCTTGGTGGAAATGTATTTGGGGTGTGGATTAAGGGTTATGTCAAATAACACAAGGCGTCTCCTAAAATAGGCAGATTTATTCCTGTCATGATCCTTCGGCTCTGGTGTTTCTGTGATTTGCACCACATGTCAAATCTGCACATGGTTCATTTACATAGACCTCCATCTGATATAATGACATCCATCCATTGCATTCATACATTCATTTCCATGTAAAGCGTTCATTTATTAAGGGAAATTTATTCTGCATCTATCTGGCATAATAATGTGCCAACAGAGTACAATAGAATATCTAATCTGCCCTCTTTCTCGAAGCATATTTGACATATTAAAACCCCAGATTTCTGCAAATAAACTGTCGTTTTCTGTCGTTTATCTCGCAGACGAGTGTTGTTCCTCCATTTAAAAAAAGCAGATTTAAAAAAAACTGTAGGGACCTGCCAATCATTGCTAAATCTGAGGTTGCCCAGGCAACCTGAAAATGCTTCCTGGGTCAAAAGGTTATTTGGCACCTCAGCCTAGTTAAGAAATGGGATCAGGGGTCAAAACCGTCAGCCTCTTTACATCTCAGGGGTGCTGGGGAGGGGCTGCCCTAATAGCCAGATTGAGTTTGAAGGTCAAGGTCGACCCATGGCAATGGTAATATGTCTTTCTTCACAACACGCTTTTGTTTTTTGTTTTTTTTAACCAGAAAATCTTTTAAAAATCTCAGAGACACAACAGCTCTGAATCCGCCACAGTTTGTTTTTGTTTTGATTAGGGTGGAGATTCTCCAGCCAATAGTGAATTGTTTATCAAACCTCAATTGACCAGGAGAGAACACTGCACCACGCTGTTTTTTTTTTTTTTTTTTTTTACACTAAACAAGTGTTGTAATTGAATTATGGGCATGCATTGAGGGATATGAATTCACTGAGGTACAGATGGACTATCCATTAGACGAGTCCTGGGCGAAAATTGAATAAGGGCCAAGCCAGGGACAGACGTGGTCCTTCAGCCTGTATTTCCAGGGACAGTCATTAGTGAGTGTAAATTATACAGTGTCTCACGCTGGACAAACAATATGTCAATGTTCCTTTTGGTGGGTTGCTGGGGTCACGGCAATTAACGTGGGTGGTGTTGTGTTTGCTCATCAGCACAAAACTGGGAATGAATGATTCTGCAGTTTGCTTGGGGTTTGCTTGCGATTACTACTTTTTGTTGTTTTTAATCGCTGCAGATAGGAGACTGACACACAACCAGCTCTTCCTTTGCAAACAGTTTTTCTAGCGCTGTTATTGAGTTCTTGGGGGGGAAACAAACCAGCAAACACTGCAGAGCTGAACCGGTTCAGTTTCTGGAGCAGAGGCCTTTCTTGAGGAGGAGTAATCTGAGAAGCAGGGCCCGTACAGCGTGATCCAGTTAGGACCCCGGTTATTAAACACACATGCACAACATATGAGCTATGTCACGTTAAACAATGCCTGCATTGATAGGTGAAATCAATTTGTGCCTTTATAGATCCTGTAAGTGCACAAGTAAAGAAGCAAACCGTGGAGGATGAATGCCTGCAGCTTAATTACACCCAGCATCTTGGCAGAGCGTTCCACTTGTGCAAAGCGAGCAAAGCTAGCTTGTAAAGATTAGAAAACCAATGGGACATTTAATCCTTCTACCTGCACTAACTTTGCTCCTGCTGCCATAACACATTACTGTTGGAAGAGCTCACACAGTTTTACTGCAGGACTGTTTTTACGGCTTAATTTCCTGAACAATTTGCTCAGTTATAGGTCAGTGTTTTAACACTCTGATTTCAGTCCTGCAGTAAGGATATTAATGATGATTTTGCATTCAGCACCACCTACTGGAGCTGTAACACCTCTTGCCTCAGTCAAACTGAAGGTGAAGCTAGATTCTAGTCTATATGCAGCAGTGCAACTCTTTTTATTTTACTTACAAAAGTAAAAACCAAGTAAAACCCAAAGTAAGTAAGTAAGGACAGAGGCTGTGTTTTTCCAAAGGAAACAGGCTTGTTTGCTTTTCTTCCTCATGTTTCCCGCCTACTTCATTATTACGGCAGCTTATTTCCCTGTGGTATAATTGCAGCATATGCAGCGCATGAATTTTACTGCCAGCACGCAGCAGGCCTGCAGGTGAGCCTATCAAACATCTGGTGGACTCCCTGGGTACCTGTGTCCCATAGTTAGTCCAGAGCCTCCTATACGTGCATGTTGGGGGAGACTTATAGAATATAAGGGTTTATTCAGCATGCCATCTGTCCATTTTAATACAAGCGTGGCCTGTTTCAAAGTTAAATGCTTTGAATAACCAAATGCAGTAACGTTACTGAGGGGTGCAGGAGCATGAGCCAACAGATGGAGAGGGGAAGTTAAGGTGTAGTTCTACAATGAATAGTTAACACGTGTTACCAGTGATGGTGCCTAAATGTTAGCAAAGTGGAAAAAATGGTAGATTATTGATTAGTCAAATGGTTATTTAATTATCTTTGACTTGCACAAGACATATAGAAATAAGGAAATAAGTTCACAAAGATTTCTACGTTTTTTGAAGACTTGATGATTTCCGAACATCCTTGTGCTATAAACTTCAGCAATGAAGAGAAACCTCACTATACTGCAATTATAAGATGCCCATTCCAGTCACCACAACAGAACAAAACACCTCTTGTGTTAGCTTAAGAGTTGAAAACCTAAAACTACTTTGTTGGCAAATATCAGGCAGCAAAGTAAAAAAGTAAAGAAAACTATGAATTTGCTGCACACTGACACTGACTGATTTAAAAATGACCTTCACACTTGTATCCCATATTTGAAAAGAATTTCAATAGAATTCACTCTTTTATCCAAATTCTCATAAGGCAGCCGTGTGCATATTGTTTACACATGCTGTAACTTGTCCCGGTCAGGTGAAAATCTGCTGCTGAAATGGTGCGGGGAGAGAAATGGTCACTTATTGTTAATGTCCAAATGGATAATGCATAATGGTATAATTCTAGATAGGAGTTTCATTTGCATATATATCTATATTTTCTTTTCTTAATGGGAAATGCAAATGTGCCATTTTGTGGTGAGTGTGTGTTTGGGAGCCTTCATGTTGAATAAATGTGACTCTAGGGTATCCCCACGCACCTCGGCATATTAATCATCGTGACACGTTCACGACCCTTCTAATAAGACAGGGGCCACAGTGCACCCCCTCAAACATCCCATCCCACCCCAGCCCCACTCCCTCTTTGTCTCTCGGCCAGTCCCAAGGGACGGGAGAGGGTGGTGGGGGAGGCCGGGCTCGAGCTGGGGATGGAGGAGGAGCGGGGGGGTGTGTGAAGTTAGACCCCCTCATTCAGAAGCCCTCCCCTGGGACAACGGCAGGCACAAGACTCCTATTAGGACTGAGCACAGTAGCCCCCCAGGAGCAACAAAAGACACCTCCTAATGCTCCCTGTTCTAGCTCAGTGAACACACACACACACACACACACGCACACACACACACACACACACACAAACACACACTCACACACACACAGAGGGAAATATGCAACCACACATAAACACACAACATACACAAGCTCCAAACTGACCGTCCTCAGCCAACAGCTCAGTGTTTTTAGTGTTGGGGTTATGGTATTTGTCTGTATTATAAGGGGAACGTCCGTGGGACATCTTCAGCAGGACAGAGGATAAAAAGAGCGAGCGTGCAGTGAACTGCAATAAGGTGGACAGCTGGACAGCAGGAAGCATGCTGGGGTCTCACCGCTTGTGTCTGTGTGCATCCACACATGCACACAAGACACTAACGTCAGAGGACAATGTTCTGTTTGCAAAAGTTCAAACCCAAAACTTTTGACTCCTCAACAGATTTCTAAACAAGACTGTGAATGACTACTAAGACGTGTGAATTCAGCGCTGCCATCAGGTTCTTTTTTATTGTATTTACGGGGAACAACACTGCCAGATGATGTCTAAGACACCAGTGATCAGGCATTGTATTTCAAAACTATCACAGCTGAGGGATACTCATGTTTGAACTAAGAGCAGCACTAGCTTTGTGGACTCACACCAACCCAAAGTAGCAACTCTAATCTTGTTATTATTAAGCTTTTATATGGTATTTGTTGCATTGTGGGGTTTTTTTTTTAAAGCATTTCTGCTTTATTTATGATTGTGACAGCTGGAGAGAGTCAGGAAAGGCAGGGAGAAAGAGAGAGAAAGAGGGAGGGGGACGACATGCGGCAAACAGCCCTGGGCTGCTGGGGTAAGGACTTGATAAGCCTTGATACATGGTACACGCTCTACCAGGTGAGCTACTGCAGTGCCTCTGTATTGTGGTTATCAATACAGATTTCACAGTTATTTACTCACCTACGGAGAGTTTCAGCCAAGGTTCCAAAAATACATCAGAGTGGTGTTGTTGCATCTACTCTCTAAAAATCACAAACTACAATTTAGTTGATAGACATCAGTTGTATCTCTTAGTCTTGGACTCTCTCTGAAATGTGCTGCAGTGTGTTAGTTTATCCAAGTGTCTCTGGCATTCAATTTGGCAGTGACCCTCCAGAGAGATAATTGTTTCACAAATGGCTGAAGCCCCAAGGCAAGGGCTTCAGCGGGAACGTAGCACAGCGGCACCCGATTTGACTGCCTGTTCAATGGCCTGACAACAGTCACATCGGGTGCCCAGAGGTGACTGATGGAAAACGGAAGACAGAGAATAAACACTTGAGTAATTATATGGTTAGAATTACAGCTATTATTATTCATGATGACAGACATTTAAATCTATTGCAGATGTAACACACAGATCATGTCTTCATCTGCAGGCTGACCATATGTCACTGAGTAAGTTGATCTTAGTTATTTCATTGGTTAACATGGTCATCAAGTCGTGCCCTGCAGAATAACGTGATCAAAGAAGTCTGCAAAACTGTGCAGGGCTATAACCTGACTGGCCCACAGAAATACAACAGCTATGATTTAATCATCAGACTCAGTTTTGGACTATTGCTCAGTGTAACAAGGACCAATAACCCAACATATAAACTCCGCCACAACATTTGCACAAATAAGCGACAGAGTACGATTTTACTCTGAAACAGCTTGCTGGTTGTTAACTTGGTTTGTTCATCTCGGCAGTTAAAGAAAAACTTGTATCAGAAGGATGAGTGCCGATCCTCTGTTGTGATCTTGTTTGAGCAGAATCCCCAAAAAGTTGGCTGAATTCATTCATTGCTTGTACGATGGAGCAAAATTTCTACAACTCTGCCTTCCCATTTTTAAGCCTGTTCCACAATATAACAAACTACAAATGACCCACAACACATGTACTGGATAACCACCGGCTAACACATTTTGTAGGTCAGGTTTCTCTCTGGCAGATATGGTCACTGATGTTTTATCCAATGTTACTTCTTAGAGAGTTGCACATTTATAGGATAAACACAAACAGAATTAAGAATAGCAACTCAGTTGTTAATTTAAGATCTTATCAAGGAAAACATGCACTGAGATCAGCACTAATGCAGATCAATGAAACCAGAGTAGGAACCAGGTCCGATTCTCCATAGATCATCTGAGAACAGCTCCATGAATTTATATTGCTGTGCATATGTGACACTGAGGACCAGTGGGTTTGATCCTTGTCCGTCGTGCATTGACAAAGATGTGATCCCTCACCGGCTTCCCAGCCATTTGTGTTTGCTGGAATGAACGACCAACCAGGAGGTACCTACCGGGAACAGAGGTGAGAAATCTGTCCCTGTGCCACAAATGTTCTTGACATTTGACATATACTTTACACACAAAATAATAAAAACACTTCTACTAAATATGCAGATGACACCCACATTTATCTCTCTGTCCAAGTGATAACGCGCCCTTAGACTCAGCAACCAGTGTACTCAACAAATCAATGATCAGATACAGACAAAACTTGGATTACTTTCTCCTCTTTGTCTTGTATCATATGAGACATCATAAGCTTCTCTGGTAGCAGTCTGATAACAGTTCCAAACCAATCACGGAGAAGCACCATTTAGTTATGATGCTCCACATAGCGAGAACAAACTTCCAAAATATATAAGACAATGATTGTGTCTAAAAGCAGGTTAAAAACTAGTTTTCTCACCAATATTCACACTAGACTTTGATTCTACATTAATCTCTGTTTGATTTTTCTAATTCAATTAGTCTTTCAGTTTTTTTCCCTGTTACGTAATGTCTCTCATGTGTAAACTGTGTTTCATGTGTTTCGATAAGCCTTCCTGGACTTCATGTATTTGTTGTTGCAGGTCAGAGCTGCTTTCTTAAAAATATTGTCCTTAAATCTCTTTTCATACAAGAACACATTCACATGCTATAGTCTCAAACACACACACACACACACACACACACACACACACACTGACTGCTGAATACTGCTGATCACCTTATAGCATGTAAAAATGTGTCATATCTCTCCCTGGAAGTCTTTCTGTTTGGGCACACTCACTTACTACCGGAAAAAAAAATCCCTGAAGCCTCCAAAATCTGTCAGAGTCTCCGCCAAGAGTTTTCTCTAAAGACAAAGTTAGCGTGACCTGATCGTGCCAACCCTCCCTGTGGGCAGCATTTTCTGCATACACGGTTGTTTGATGCAACATAAAAATATCTATCGTTCCGTTTATGGGCTTCTCTTTATCCATCTGCGCTGTATGTTATATAAATCAAATGTGGCTCTTGTCCCTAAAGAAATCACTTCTGTGCATTTTCATAACTGCCATAATGAACTTCCTGGGGTGATGTGGGTATGGCAGGCAGAAATACAACCACAGGTGATAAATACAGCGAGAAGCTGCTCTCCTTTGCAGGAGAAAAGAGGCTAATTAAATTTTCATGTAGATAATTGTGAGGTAATCCACTGTTAATTGTGCTTCTTTCCGACACAGTGGCTCCCTCATGGGATCCTGCATTATGCCCATGCAGCATTTCCTTTGCTTAAACGCCTCTTAGATTTAATGGACTCTTCCATAAACTGATCCTCAGCAGCTCCTCGCACACGACCACACAGAGCCTGAACGCATCCATCAACAATAATCCCCTCAATGATCTCCATTTTATCTTTTCACTCCCCTCCTCCTCCTCCTCCTCCTCACTCATGTCCCTACACAGGGCTTAATTACTGGTGTGAAGTAATTATTTCCTTTATTAGTGAAACGTAACATCTGTTTCAGGTCTTTTTAATTGTACCTATAAAACCCTTCCATGATTTCTGTCCCTTTAGGATAGGACAGGGCTGCTTGTTGCTCCCTGCGGACTCACTCCCTTCTTCTCTCCACCCCCCATTCATGGAGCCGCGGTGCACCTAACTCAACCACACTCTTTGAAATCCTTTCAAGAAGCAGCCAGGAGCTCACCAGTGCTCACAAGCAGATCATCTTTTTTTTTTATAAGGAGACAAAAAAATATCCCTGCACAGCCATGCCTCCAAATTAACATTAATGCACTCTTACATCCCAACTTCTCTGTGTTGTATTTTTGGTAAAGCATGCATTAAATTCCAAAGCAACATATTCCCAGATGCCAAGAGAAAAGACCGGCTGCAGGGACTGGTACACGGGAGCGTGGGAATAGAGGAAGGAGGGTGGAAGGAGTGAGATTCCTGAGGTCCTGGGGAAATTTTGTCCCCGTATTAATAGACTTTGGTCCCTTTGAAATTTTATTACCCATAAAGTTGACAGTATGTTGTGCAATTTCTACAGTCCTACAGACCTTTCTTTCTTAAGTTTTTACTTCTTTTCAAACAAAGCGGTCGTGCCCCCCAGCGTCCAAACAATTCAACACCAACGTTTATCTTTCCCTCAACTGATGCTAGCAACTACACAGGGAGAACAGGTGTCATCGTCAAACTGAGACCTCCACGGAATGAATAAATCTATAAAAACCTCACATAGTCATCAACTTCCAGCAAACACTGGCCAGTGAGCTGAAGACAGTCCGACTTCTGCTGCTCTGTCCTTTTAGCGCTCTCCCTCTTAATTTTTATGGTTCCTGCACCTTCAGGAAATGACCCTTTTATAGGGTCAACACTATAAAAGACTTGTTTTTTTGTGGGAGTGGTTAGTGGATGTGTGTGTGTGTGTGTGTGTGTGTGTGTGTGTGTGTGTGTGTGTGTGTGTGTTTGTGTGTGTGTGTGTGGTGGGGGATAAGTGTTCAAGTTACTACCGGTTCGTCTTTGCTGCCAAAGAAAGAGACCCGATGAGGTTAATAGTCTCCTCTTCCAATATATCACATAGCTGTGAACTCTGTGACCCTTTTTGTCAATAGGAGAACTTTTCTCTGGAGTGTGTGTGTGACTGTGAGAGTGTGTGTGAGGGTGCGTGTGTGAGAGAGAGAGCATCCTCATGTGTCTACACAAGTGTGCACATGTGGAAATTTGTATAGATCTGTACACATGTGTGTAGACGTTCATTTTCATGTACTCAGGAGTTGTGTAAGCCTGTGCTTGAACTGAATGTGCTTCATCTTAACAGGATTACATAATAATACCAGTATAGCACTTCCTAATGTTAGCCTACACACAATCATGATGGACAGGATGAAATGTGGGTATAAAATAGTTCAACAAAGTGAAAAGCTTCAAGTGCAGCTGAGTGGTCATTAGAAATGTGTCAAATGTGGAATAAAGGTAAAGTTTCTCCTTGCAGACAGCCATGATTTCCTGTGTTGTGGACATGTGTCAGTGCCTGGAATAAAATTTAAACATGGAATGAAGGTTTGAAGGGAGGGTAAGCGAGTGCTGCTCTCTGCTGGATTCTCCGCTACTGGACAATATTGATGAATATGTACTCAAAACCTCTCAAAATGTCACTGAAGAGAAAATAAGTAAAAGGCAAAGATGATGAAGGAAGCTTTTCACAAACAACCTAAACTAAGTTCTTGTGCAACAGATGATGTAACCAGGAGTACTCTTAGTCCACAGAGGTGCCACTTCTCTTTCATATTTTTCCTGGCGTGCTCTGGCAGAATAAATTGTTTTTTAGTATTTGCTCGAACAGTTGAATAGTGGGCAGTTAATCAGCTTCAAAACATCCATAGAGCAACAGAGAGAATGAAAGAGGAGCAGGTCAGTGATGGCGGAGGAAGGTCTGCTCTAAATGTCTTGGACAGGTGACAAATGGGAGACTAGTGGGGTCAAATCCTCACCCCACCTCAAGCGAAACACACTGAGCTCCAAAGTACATGCTTTGCACGCTCGCTCACGCACAATTACACACACAAATCAATCAATATACAAACAATTCTGCTCATATGTTAATGCAAATAGGTTTGTTAATAAAAATCAACACTTGTTCACAATGCTGCACTAGAAAATGACCCTGATAAACTCCAAACAGAGTCTTTTTTATGCATGAACAGCGAGCGGAGCTGTTACCTACACAACACACTGTATGGAGGGAGATGTTTTAGTGCCGCACTATGATATAAATAGCTGTACTTTTCCATGAAATTTCATAGTAATTAGAGACCAGGAAGCATGGACCCTCTCAACCCCCACTGCGGCACCCACGTACCTTGAGTGAATACTAAGAAGCAACTCTGGCACGGGTCCAGTTCAGTATGTACTGTGTGAACCCACATGGCCCATCAAAGGCAGTGTGCACGACCGTGAAAGGGTGATTGGGTTCGAGGTGCACAGGGAATAGTGTTTGAAGTCCTCCTTCTATCAGAGAGACAGAAAAGGCACTTTTAATCCTGTGGGATCACTAAGGCGCCACAGGCAAACGAGATGCACTCATTCTCTCAACTCTTCCATGAGTACCGGAGAAAAGAAGAGGAAGGAGAGCGGGGGCTAACGGGGAGGAAGGTGGGGGGGTGGTTGTTGAGGGAGGGGGTGAGGGGTGGGAGAGAGAGGAGCAGATGATAAAAACTGCAGCTGACGTAAAGAGATGAGGCAAACAGAACAGAGAGGAAGTGCTGTAACATGACAGATTCAGCAGTAATGTCAGTCATTAGCTCCTCTGGCTGGCATGAGGCCGTTAGAAATACGCAATTAGCCCGCGTCATGCATAATGCCCTTTTCTGGCTCGAGAAGGTATCGAATCACTTTGCATGCTGTTCTGTGTGTGTGTGAGAGAGAGAGTGTGGCGGTGCTAAGGACGGGAGGCAAACAGTCAGAAACATAGTTCGAGGATGTTGTTGATTTGCCGTGTGATGTACAGATGAGTGTCTTTCATCTCGTCTGTATTTACAGGTGGAGAGGGAATCATCCAATGAAGGAGTGAGCTAGATAGATAGATAGATAGATAGATAGATAGATAGATAGATAGATAGATAGATAGATAGATAGATAGATAGGGCTTTAGCATGAGATTGCATTAGAACTTGAAGCGCTAATTTGACGATTATTTTGTGGAAATGTCCAAAAAATAACGGACTGTTATTTTTTCTGACCCGACAAATGCTTCACGACGCCTCCTTAATTCACCTGTAAGGTACAAGACATCGCTGAGCCCGTTCTCCTTTAGGATGGACTGAACAGCATCACTCACATCAGGCCAGAGCAAAAACAACGGTCAGAGGGAACTTTTTCTACAACATGCACAAGATTCATGTAGATTTTTGCATGTGGCAATCTGTAAAAGAACAAATGTTTAAAAGCGTTGATAGAGGAATGGGAAAGATGGAGATCATATAGATGACATTTGAGCCTGCACTTATACTTCAAGTGAGGGTTGATTTGCTATAACAGGTGGGGGCTGTCAGGTCAGGTGACAGGAAGTGTTATTAAACTGCAAGATATTAAAATACACCCCAACCAGATAGATAGATATTAAAATGAGGCAATAATAAATGCAACACAGGGCCAGAGACTCCTGGAGCCAGGCATATCTTTGTTCACTCCTGCAGTAAAAAAAAAAAAACCCTGATTATTTGGAGTGTGTTTTATCCGCCTTGTGCAGAATATATTACGTGTGTAAATGTTGTTGAACCCCACGATTCGCCAGGAAAAGGTCACACACTCCCCTCGACCCTAAGTGATTCTCTGTCTTTGTGTACTCGTGGTGAAAAAAAAAACGAGCTGCGCCCATAAACTTCGCATTTAAAAGGCAAGTGCGGCCGAGGGGGGCCGCTGCATGAGGGGAACAATAGCAGCTTTTTGGACACACTTTTTCTCACTGCGATGAACAGCAGGGAGACCGGTAGAGCCTCCTATAAAAGAGCGATAGAGCACAGCTGCCAGGGTTCAACAGTAATTTTATAAAATGTCTCCAAGGGGCCTGCCTGTGGTTTATCTGTGGATTTATGGGAAACTATAAGAGGGTGAGCAAATTGGGGCAGTGATCAGAGGGCCTCACGACCTGATCATAACTCCGGATTTCAGGGCCTTTACGCAGAAAAAAGACATAAAGGATAAAGTAATGCGGCTGCCAGCCAAATGCTGCATTATCATTAATAATGCACTTGACATTCAAACGGGTCTGTCACGCGTTTAGTCCCTGTCAAACACACACACACGCACACACACAATCATCGGATAGAGGGAAAGTTTGAACATGACAGCAGGTGGACTGAGGAGTTCTGCAGCTCAATATTCAGGCACTTCTCCAGCAGGACTCAGCCCTCCATCATCATCATCATGAAAACAAAAGTTCATCAGGCCATATTGGAGCTGTCTGTCTCAGAGTGACGAGGCTGCTGGTTATTGATCTATCAGCTTCACGCGTAATCCCTAGCCTATTTTGACAGCCGTGGCCAAGCTGACCAGAGACATTTATCCAGTTTTATCAGTCCACTTCAGACCCACAGAGTGGACACCCAATATGAATCTCAAAAAGTAGGTTAGGTCACGGACTTGAATGAGGCTCCGCTGTCCACGCAGCAGGCCTGCTCCGCAATTACGCGCATGACGCATTTGGAGACAATATTGTTGGGTTGTAAACTATTACTCACGCTCAGAGGCCATGGTGATCACGGACTCCGTGGTGGCGTGGTACTCATCCTCCTCCATAAACTCATCCTGGGACGACGCGTCTCCCTGGAAGTCGTGATGGTCCAGGAGCTGCTGGAGCGGAGGCGCCTTGGGCAGCAGCTGATTGACCACCTCTCGGCTGATGTTGGGCGCCTGCTTCAGACGCAGCTTGCTCAGGATCTGGGACTTGATGGTCTCCAGTCTCAGCACTTTGCTCTGCTCCCTCCAAACGCAGGCGGAGCACTCGTGGGAACCGGCGTCCTCGTCCAGCAGGGACAGCCCGGCATCCGTGGGCGTCTCGCTGGCAGAAGGCAGCAGCAGATTGGGCTCATCGCTCCCCGACTGTCCCAGGGAGATGAGCACCATCAAGCACAGTAAGAAGTTGTACCTCGGCATGACGATGCGTGGACACCAGGCAATGCAACTTTTTTCTTTCGCTTTCTTGTCTTTTTACTCGCTTTATCCCGTTATATCCCCTCTCTCGGATGCGCGCCGCTCCTTGCCTTATCCTACAAAAGGCAGGGAATCGGTGACATGCATCAAATCCAATACGATCACCCCTAAGTTGCCTTTTTTTCAGCAGCAGGAGGTTTTGCAATCAATTTTCAAACAAACAAAAAAAGTACGTTCCAGTGTGTCTCGGTACGGGCTGGTTTGATTGAAAGTTAACAAATTATCTGTCTGATGAATGCATAGCCCGCTCACGTGTAGTATAATGGTTGTTTTGGGCTCTTCTGTACAATTTAGTCCATGGAGGTGTGTGAATGTTCAGAAGTGTCACTGAAAAATGTGCAAGTGCGGTCAAAAAGGGGCTCTTTATATATCTCAGCTGCCCGGTGTCGTAATCCGTCTCCATTGGCTAAGATTGCAACAAAAGGCTTTTAGGTCTGTCACCAAGTCAAGAGGGACAGAGCGAAGGGAGGGTGCGCGCACTGTTATGAGAGTATAAATGTTTTTACAGTGCTCAAACAATGTCTCACATTAGAAACATAGCCCAATTAGGTTATTAGGATGATGACATAAACTATGGCTCACTGCGTCTGCGGTTACAAATGGTTTATTATGGCGTAAATTGAAAAAATAAAAAAATAAAAAAGCTTCATAAATCCCTCCCGAATTCTCCACATCCACTCCTAAATCTCACACATTTAAACATTTTGACAACCAAGCCACTGAAGGGGAACCTTCACGTTGACCTACCTGGTGATTAGACGCAGATTTATTTAGAAGTTGCACGAGCTCGTCCAATGAAAACTGAGGTCAAAGTCCTCACATGACATAGTCATAACAGGTCTTTTCATTTAAAATAATGAGCTCTCCAATGCGCAAACGTGGTTTTAATAATGATAGCTAACAATAATAAGTGAAATAATACTAAAATTGTATGTTTATATTATTAGACTGAAGTCATGCAGCAGCAGCAGGTCTGCATTCACTTCTTATGTGTCTAGACTTTATAATGTGTGCAGGCCTGCCTGAAATTTCATTCATGCTAATCAGTGCAGTTGCTATGAGCCTTATGAAAATGGCACACACTTTTAAATTGCCCCACCATGAATTGCCGTGAATTGTACAGCTTTAAATCTTCTGTGTGTCACGTTTGATCTATACGTCCACAGTTTGTCAACATGTTACAGGATCTGATCAAACTGTAGGCCGACCACACACCATGTACAGATACCACGTCTATGACCGTATGTGTGCTTAATAAAAGTTGTAATATTCCTGGAGCAGATTTCTACATGAACAAACAATGAGCTCTACTGCTCTCAGTGAGCTTATCACTGACCCACTGGTGTCATCTGCTGGAGGGAAACACAGCTGCAGGGTAGCTGCAGAACAGATCTTGTTGGGAGCCTTAACATGTGCTTTCACTTCTTACTGAGGTCAAAGTGTGGTGCTTAATTTCAAGACTCAGCGGACTAGCTCATGTAGTTTTGGCAGGATTGAATCTATACAGTTCAAATACTGATATGATTGAAAACTGCACAAAGGATAAAGCATCAATGCACCTGAAATGAATCCTGCTCACTGTTGTCTCTTGATGTACTTGGCTGGAGCCTCACAGACATTTAGATTTGGGAAACACTGATGCTGCTGTTTTCCAGTTTAATGGCATGGACCGCAGGAAGCTGTGTTAACTAGCAAAAACCTCTGAAACTTCAAGAATCAAAAATGTTTTGAGTGACCAGCTATAAACTAGTGAGTCCTCAAGGGATAAGACAAGACACTCATTGGTTGGTTTTATTGTGGCACAAACAGAGGTTGCATGTTCTTACTGTATATTTGTGGGTTTTTGTATTTATATATGCAGGTTGACAGTTAATAATTGATATTAAATTTCCCAAAACCAATCCATCAGCTCAGATAAGAGTGACACCAAACCTAAACCTAAGTACTGAAGCTCAAACTCTCCATCTCTCGAAGCTAGAGCCTGGAGATTGTAAGCCTAGCTTAGCATAAAGACTGGAAACAGAGGGAAACAGCTAGCCTCTCTGTCTCCAAAGGTAATAAAACCCACCAGCTCCTCTAAAGCTCACTAATTAGCAAGTTATATCTCAATGGTTTAATGTTGCTTCCAGTCTTTATGCTAAGCTAAGATAACCAGCTGATGGCAGTAACTTCTTATTTACCGTAAAAACGTAAGCATGGTGTCAATCTTCTCATCTAACTCAAAGCAAGAAGGCAAACAAGCTAATTTGGCAAAATGTTGAACAAATGCTTTATGGTACACATTGAATGGATAAAAAGTAATGCTTGTTAAAGAGCTGCAGGCAGCAAATCCAGGGTTGATAATAGAGAACAGCTTTAGGTTTTTTCCTTCACTGTGTCATCCGCTGCCATCTGCTGCTGTAACTGTATGAATACTAGACCAAATACTCACCACAGTCTGGTCTGCACAGCTTCTGATTCTGAGAACCAGGACCTTCCTCCCAGAAAGGAAAGGCCCATTCTGAGTCTGAGATAAAGGCTTCAGGAGCGGCAGGACTTTTTGACCTTCAGTCCAACCTTCTGATGCTGGGCTCTTATCTGCCATGATTATCAAGAAATAGAAAGAACGTTTAGTGCTTCAGCAGTCCACCGGTTTCAGGTGTGATGATAATCCTGTGGAACAAGGGGAGAGTTGTAAAGTGGTTCTTCATATGAATAAACTCAATTAAATTGACAGCTCTCAAGTCAGTGCATCCACCCTGATAAACTTATGATACCCCAATGAAATAAAAAAGGATGTGGTACACTGTGGATCAGTTCATACCTTGTAAAGAAGTATTTTTTACATTGCACTTGTTGATAATGTAATTAGGTGCTTTCAAGAGCAGATGCTTAATGAATAAATGTTTTGTGTTTTTTCTTAAAATGTCTTTTTAAGAAATATACTATATAGCTATACTGCTGATGTGTCACATGGCCTGTACACTTTGTATCTACTTGTTTCAGTTTTCCTTTGAAACTGAGGCAGAAACTGAGTGAAACCCCAGTTTTCATCATTATGTCAGACAGAAAAATGATGAGCATAATTTGTTAGTAATTTCTATCTAATTCAGCCTTTATTTATCATCTTTGTGATTTGGGCAAAATAAAATCCATTTTTTTGTGTGTGTGGATTTGTGCAGTGCTTGGCTGTGATTTGTGGTTTTTTGTGTAACTGTAATTTGTGATTAAGCGTAAGAAGTTTTTTACTGTGCCTACTTACCCTAAACTTCCGCCATCGCTTCCATGTGTCAACAAAACAGACACAAACCGTATAGCTCACCTGGAAATACTGAGCCGGTTGTCATCGACGAGTTTCGGCACGTTTTACCTGACATGCGCCACAGCGCTTATCTGAACCTTAAAACAAACACGAACTCATTTATTTTTGACTCTCCACAGTTGCAAAAATGATGCAAAGGCTGATCTTTGACTCCTCTGTGCGTGTGGGCGGAGTGAGGGCGGTGTTCAAGGCAGTTTGGCCCCCGTGGCTTTCCGTAGATCACGGCCTGGGCGTCGGCAGTTCAGTAAGTGCTGCTGCGTAGGAAGCAACACCAAACACCACTTCACCTACACCCTGAGGGTCTGGAGGTGTCTCTTACATAAACGAAAACTTAATATAAAACATAAAAAATGCATTCAGTCACTCTGGACAGCAGTGGTTCGCCAAAGAAACGGACGTTTTCTCGGGGAATCAGCGAGGATGAGTCCCTCCGCAGCATTATAAAAGAGGTGAGCGGAGAAATCACAGCGTCGTTAGTCCGTGTGTAAAGCTAAAGCTAACGCTATATTTGTGTTACCGACTAGAATTTGATTTTTTTAAGCAATTAACGCTAGAAATGCTGTCAGTGTGAAGTTAGGCCATTTTGTTAAATGTTTAAGACCGAACAACGTCTCCAGTGAGCCAGCGGACGCGTTTTCTCAGACTCGTAGCTTCAGGTCACTTCCCCATTGCTAGCTGGCTAGCGGTGTTTGTGCTGTGTATGTGATGTCAGGCTCCACCTGAGCTGTAGGTTTTGTCTCCTTAACAGACCGACAGTTCATCCAGGCGTCTGACACGGAGCGACAGCCGACCAGGCACCCTGAAGAAGAGGAGTGACAGTCAGGTAGGAGCCAGATAACCTGAGCTGGAGCCAGGAGTGAACGAGAAAATCAAAGCACATTAATGTTTAGCTGGCTCTGGATATCAACACTTAGTGTTTCTCATTTCATCATCAAAGTAATGATTATACATAAGCAGCAGTGGAAAGTAACGAAGGATATTTACTGAAATACTCATCTGAAGGACAGTTTTGAGGTAATTCCAGTTTATGCTGCTTTATAATTCCCCTCCACTACAGATCAGAGCTTTACGCCTTTTTTTAGAGCAGCAACGATTAATCAATTGGTCGTCAATGATTAAATTATTCAGCAACTATTTTGATGAGCGACTTATTGGTTTGAATACTCTTTTAAGAAAAAAGTCAAAATTCTGATTCAAGCTTGTTTAATGTGAATATTTTCTCTTTTCTTCACTCCTCTCTGACAGTAAGCAGAATATCTTTAAGCTGTGGACAAAACATGACATTTGAGGACATCTTGGGCTTTGGGAAACAATTGGTCTAGAAACTAATTGACAGATTAGTCGACAATAAAAATAATTATTAGTGGCAGCCTTATACTTTTTACTCCACTAACTACAGGTACAGCTGATGGCTCTGGTCAGATTAAAACTTCACATAAAGAAACATCTGATACATTTATAAAATCCCATTCAGTTACATGTTAAACCAGCGATATTCCAATCTTTTTGGCTTGTGACCCTTTACAAGACAGCACTGTCGAGTCAGGGCCCTTTGTTGCTGTTCAGATGTCTATGAGTCACAAAAAGTAGAAAAAGATACAAATTTGTCTTGCAGAGTCTTGTTGTTTCTTCTTTCCTACCTTGTTAATCGTTTCACAGTCTCTCGGATTTATCTTGTAGACCTTTGCTGGACTGAACTAGCAAACAGCTCCATCTCCTCCAGTTACAAAGTAAAATGCTGCTTACATATTGTTTCTATGGTATTGATAAAATTATAATGTCAAGTCGAATAATCTAACAGTTACATCGGGGCATTTTCCTGCAGAATTAGTCATTGATTTGATACTTGAAGTGCACTTTAATGATAATACTTCTTTACGTTTACTGAAGTACAGTTTTAAGAACTTGTAATGGAGTGTTATTTAGATGATGCTACTGGTGCTTCTTATGTAAAGGATCTGAGTACATCTTCCTCCATTGCACTAATGAGGCTTGAGCTCGGAGCTGATATACAGCTTCATATTTGTCTGGTGTCTCATGTTACGAAGGCTGTTTTTAAAGGTTAATTTACTGGAAGTCCAATCCTACATTCAGTCAACTTTTTGGGACAAAGTGTGTTGCTATCAGGACCTGATTTCTTATCCTTGAGTATCTTTAAATATATATAGCTATCTCTCTGTCTGACACGCTTTTCCATTTTCTAAATTTACCACTACTGAGGTAAAAACAAACAAAAAAAACCCGCTGGAAATAGTCTGATGCAAACAAATCCCCATAAGCTGGTGTTGCACCAAATTTTGTGACCCGTTCAGTTTCTCTGACCTGATAGAATATGACCTAGGAATGGCAACTATATCTCCGCTGCAAGTGTTTTTATCACACTTAAGCACATACATACACACACACTGTGTTCTGAGAGCTGTTAACAAACATGGTGCCTCCGTATTTCCACAAGGTCATACATTTGATAGCTGGGATTTCAGCGTACCAAAGTCTTCTGTGACGTTAAAAGATTTACAGGAAAATGAACTAAAAACAAAGGTCAGACAGGTTTAATTGTTGGGTTAACTGTATCATCTGCATAGCCACACACAGGTTTAGAAAAATTGCAGTTTCTGCTGCTTCAGCTTTGAATGTTTTTTAAATATCTAAATACTGTGGATTCCTTATTTTTAAGCACACATAATTTTGACTTATTTACAATGTATAGAACATGTGGTGATTTATCTCTTTTCTTATCAGGGCTCATATACAATCCAGTTCCACAGTCCTCCAGCGCACGCTACTCTATTTAGCTTATTATGATTTAATATGTGAATTAATTCTGCTAATTTTTAATGCTACAATTTGCAGATAATGTGTTATACAAATGTTCATGTCTTTTTGTGTAAATGAGAGAACATAAGGAAAAAGGCTTATAGGGCCTTTTGGAATATGTTTGTCTTCATTTAACTTTATTGAAAAGACTCAAGTGTTTTTTGTTTTTTTTTTGTCCTTTCAGCAGTCTGACCAGGACCTCTTCATGGGACTCCCAGAAATGGTTTGTATTTCTTACTGCTATTATAGTTGTGACTATTTTCATCACTGGGAGTCTTCTTCACAGTCCTGTCAGGTCTAATAGATCACTGCAGTGATACATATTCCTTTCCATATGGGGGGATTGTCATGCTTCCAGATAAGGCCACCCACTGCTGCCTCTGAGAGCTTGTTAGCACGTGCCCACCCACTGACTGGCATGCTCTCCTCTAAAGTTGCCCACGCTGATTTGTAACTGTGTTTATGGTGTAGCTGGAGCTGCAGGCCAGCTATGACGAGGTGGTGCAGGAGCTGCGTGGGCTGGAGGTCGAGCGAGAGGCTCTGTTGTTCCAGGTGGACGTCCTGCAGGACACGCTGGAGGGTGTGGAGGAGCTGCTGGCTGAGGCTCAGAGGGAAGCTGGACAGGCTAGTTCTGTACGTCAGATTCACATATAGACGCCTTTTAGTCTTCATCCTTCCTAGTGAGGAGTTTGTTAATAAATAAGTATGACACTAACAAGCTGCTGGTCCTCTCATTATGCCAACGTTTCTCTCTCTTTGTAGGAGCTGGAACGAGAAAGGGAGGCCAAGAGGAAACTAGAGAGTATGGTCTGCTCTCTGATGCAAGAGGTGGAGAGATTAAAAGAGGTAATGTGACAACTGAACGGAGATCGTTATGTAACGCTAGAGAGACACACGTTTCTTGAGTTAATCTATAAAGATGTAAAGTCTTATGGAACCTGTTATGTAACAGTTTGTCACCACCTCCTGTTGAGTGGGACTAATGAAGATGGTGCATGTTTTGTTTTTCTAAGATAGTCTTAACCTTTCTCTGTGTGTACTGTAAAATTGCGCTCACTTCTTCATGGGACATTATGAGTAAATATTGTAAAGTTGAAACCTTTCTCACTTGGAAGGCCAATCTGTATTCAGCATTCAGTAATAATCAATTTACAGTGACAATCATTCAGGGGGCATAACCCATCTTTTCCCTGACACTACACAGTGAATTCACAGTGTTATGAGTCAGTGTTAAATTCGGCGTGTATCTGATCCTCTAAGCAGAGTGTCTTTTGCTCAGAAATCTCATTTGTTAAAGGGTTCGTCTCTCTTTTCCCACCGGCTTCTCCCACTGAAATAGCGCAGATAACCAATGGAGGCTGGTAGGGAGTTGAGGCGACAAAATCCCAAATCTGTCACATTTGTACAGAAACACAGTTTATCTTTATTGATAATATTGATGCTGAATCAACAAGAAAACAGTTGCCTTGCCCTAAAAATGAATTAATTCTAGACCTAGTCTTTGTGGAAAAAGTCATACAGTGTTACATTTCAGTATAAACAAATGATATTTAAACATTTAAACAAAATAAGACCAAAAAAACAGTGCGACTATGTTTTGTTTGATCTGAAAGGACATTTAAGTTTGTTATAGACAGTTAAATTTCTCTTTGCAGGAAAGGAATAACAAACCATCAGCTCTAGCAGAGACACATGGAATGGTGGACGAGGTAATAAGACAAGGACACCAACTGAGAAATGCCGCATGCAGAGAAGACAAAGACTCGTCGCCGTGCGAAAGCAGAGGCCGAGCATCAGTGGAAGTCGGACCGAGTGACGAGGCGGAGGATGAAGGATGTGTCCTGACGAAGCTGCGGAAGATGGTCAGTAAGCCCCTGAGCCACATACCCTCTCTTGCACTAGACGGCCCAGTCTCTGAGGAAGGAGTCCTGCGGAGGCCTTGCGAGAACAGCGTCGAGGGCGGACGAGATCCTTCTCCGGACAGGAACGACTCAGACAGCATAAGTGCCTACGAAGATGCATCTGCTGAGACTCCGGAGCAGGACAGGATGTTTCTGGGTGAAGCAGACGCTTTGGAGCTGCCGGATGATTCAGAAAATAAAGAGAGAAGTTTGACTAACAACTACCAGATCAATGACAGCGAGACCCAAGACCCCAGAAACCCTGAACTTTGTGTCGTGTCTTAACTAACGTGTCTCATCTGCGTCTGGGCAAAAGCTCGAAGGTCATTATTGAGCAATTGGTGTAATTCAAGAGCGCTTTGATTTGCAGTTTACACACATCTGATATTTATGTTCTTAGAAAAGTTTGATGCCAGTGATAACAGTTGCAGTTAGAGCTCCAACAAGTTGTCGATTCACTAAATAGTTGACGGAAAGAAAATTAATCTTTGAGTAATTTGTATAAAACATGCCAAAAAGTTTGCTCATTTTAGCTTCTCAAATGTGAGGATTTGCTGCTTTTCTTTTTCTTTGTTATCTTTGTAATTCGGGCCAAAACAAATGATTTGAAGATGTCACTCTGGGCTCTGGGAAACGCATGACGATTTTTCACAATTCTATACCATTTTAAAACTATACGATTAATTAAGAAATTGAACGTCTTCTGAATTGATAATGAACGTAATGGTTAGTTGCAGCCATAGTTCTAATGCACTGTAGTAGAGTTGTACATTTCAGTTTTAAATTAACAACAAAGGAACTCAGGATCCAGGTGGTTTACTAGCTGGAATTCCACTGATGACTACTTAATATTGATTGCCAATTATTTCTTTTAGATGTCTTAAGTTTTTGTTTTTTATATACTAGGATAGACATGGAAAGAAGTCCATGATGCTTTGACCATTTACCTCTTTGGTAATCTTTTAAGAAGGGTGGTTTTATATACCAACAGCTGCCAGCACACAAATCAGGATTTACCTGTGGACAAAACACGGTGAGCTCTGTTCGTGTTCAGCTGCTTTGTCTCCAGTCAGACCTGCACATGAGGAAGACAGGAATTTAGAGATGCAGTCTAAGGATTTCAGCCAGTCAACAGCTGGTAGCTGCATGTAAAGCTGTGTGAGCTGCAGAGCTCACTGTCAGGGACATGTGTGGCATCCATCTTTGGAAGCTTGGATCAGACACAGGTGATCAAAGGCAGTCTGTAATGAGGTTTTAAGGTACAGATTTTTTAAGAAAGGGACAATGCCATCTGTTTACTGCCTTGCTGACCTTCACAGGAACATTTATTTTTTTTATCTTTCATATACGGCCCTTTTTCCTGTTTATTATTGATTTTAGGGAAATTGATTTAGCTGCATTTGCACTTTTTAAAGTTCTTGTAATGTGGCATAAATTTGTCAGATTACATTAGAAACAACATTCCCTTTACAACCAAACACGTCAGCGAGAAACAGTTGTCTGACCTGCTGCGGGCTGTATTCTCTGCGCCTGCATGGTAATACTGTATGTTTGCACATTTGCAGTGAAACTTGCTGAAATTAGTCTCTTTTGGATGTCTCTGATTGCTGTATACACTTTGTATTTAATTGCCATTTTTGTATGCTTATTTTTTTACAATCTTGAATTTCTTTTTTATGCTTGAGACAGAGATAGACCATTTCACGTCATTTGAGATAGTTTGCATGAACACCTAAGAATGTATATTGATTTCCAAACTGTACATGAAGTGATCTGTCACTTATTAGTAGTTTTGCACGCAGTACTTTCACACATGTATCGAAGTTATTTACTGCAAACTTTGTTGTTTTGAAGAAATTTTCTTGTTTGCAAATAATCATTCATACCCTGGTTTTAGCTAAATTAACATTTTCAAGTTTGAGGGGACGTATCATGTGACACAACATTATTTTAAAATAAAAATCACAATCTTGATCCCTGATGCTGTCACATGGAAAACAAAAGTGGAACAATATTAATACATTTATGGAAGTTAGAATTGCTGTTACTGCATGTAGCTGCATATCATTTTGTGGGTTTGAGGCAGAATATTAATGTTCGTATGAACCCATTTGTCTTTTGTATTTTTAGCTTACTTTGATCACTCAGTCCTGTTTGAACATTATCCTGGTTCACGTGCTAATATTTGCTCTGGCTGGCCACGATGCATAAGCAGCTCACATGATGTGCTTTTTCCTTTCCACAAAATGAGCTGATGGGAAGCAATACTGTTACTGTAGTGCTGTTAATGTAGTACTGTTACTGTGGTACTGCTGCTGTAGTGCTGTGTGGTGGCATTTGGTCAGCTCTTGAACAATCAGGTCATTTCAACATGACAAAATCATTGGTTGTTCATGTTGTCGTCAGCAATTCATTTTATTTTCTGTTTAGTTTCCCGTCAGGTGAAAGGATTCACATTACACAACTTAGACAATGTTTAACTGATGAAACGTCACATTTCAGTGCACAACAGTGACTTTTGACAATTTGTTAAGCTATCAAGTTGTTTTTGTGTTTTTCTCTCCCACAACAATGCAAAAAACTGTTCTTACTGCATTTTGATGCATTTTATGGGTCTAGATATTTTTGACTTGTTCTCAGCTTTCTATTAAATATTCAGATGTAACAGTAAATGACATGAATTTATACTTGTAACCGAAATGACATTCCAGACATATCAAAATAAAAATGAGTGAATAAAGCTTGATTAGTCACTTGTTTTGACTGGTATTTGACGTGTTCTGCTGCCATAATAAAGGAATCTCCATCATAAGCAGCTTTAATGTGGCTTTGCATTTAAAACTAAGTATCTGGAGCCTGAGCAGGGATGTGGGGGGAATCTCTTACAAGACGCCTCATCAACTTTGCAGACGTTGGTGAAGAACATGCAAGGTGTAGCTGACATCTGGGTTAAGCTTTCTGAAGTTATGAGTAGATGAGTACCATAGCATGCTTTGTTTTAACTGGTGTCTTCAGAGAAACAGTCATGTAACTGAAGGGATGGATATTAAGGCACTGATGGTAACTATGGAAACCTTTAAATCACATGTCACTTCCCCGTTTGAAAGATTGGTGATATTCTCACTTTTAAAATGCGACAACAGTTCAGAAGTAAAATGCTCCAGAAGTTTTTCTTTTTGTCCCTGAAGTGTTTTAATCTGACATGTTGTTCCATTATTTGTCCAACAGGTGGCTCTATTGTAAAATATGACTCCATTCTCACAAGTTAATAAAAAGCTGCGTGAAGGTTTGTTATTGTGCTCAGTTTGATAGTACACGCATTTTACCCATTTACTTTAGTTCTGTTTTAATGCTCTGATCCTAGTGTCTCTCAATAGTTTTTAAATAAAGTTTGTTGTTTCATCAGGATTGAAGTTCTCCACCACAGGATTAATGTGATGTGTTATTTCAGTAGAGCAGTGAAAGACTTCACACACAGCAGAATGAGCGATACAGTTTACTCTTTCCTCTATCAGTACAAGAGCTCTTAATCTTATGGTGTCAATTGTACAAAATAAGCACAGGTTAAAAAATAATAACGTATTCACAACTTGTATTCCAGTGATTTGAAACAAATGTGTGAAACAAAATAAAACCAGATGTACAATCACATGATCAAAAATGAGACCTGCCCTCAAATACATTAACAAGGACACTGAGCTAAAGTATGGGGGACACACAGAGACCCTTCCTGCTGTCTTTGAACAGTAAAAGCCTGTTTGAAGTGCAGAAAAGGTTTGATCAGAACATTCCCTTTTCTTTCTTCATGTTCAGCTGTCTCCACCGTGGCAGGCTCGCAAAGTCGTCTTTGGTCATCCCAAATACGACGCTGAAGTCCGAGTCAGACAGGTGTTTCTGAAAACAAGTGATTCAGCTTTATCTAACTTGAGGTGATGAAGCATGCCTCAAACTATCGCTAATATCACTTACACTATACAGTGTATAGCAGCAAAGCATCATGGTTAATGAGCAGCTCCTGAATGACAATAACTGAATCAAACAAAGTGCATAATGATACTCACTTGAGGTCTGGAGATAAATTTAATGGTAGAGTTTTGTTTTATGTAATTTTCAAATAATTTCCCAGGAAGTTTCTTAGAAAAAATGATGAAATTTCTTACTAATTACAGAGAAAATAGAGACAGCAGATCAACCAAAGCTACAAAAAAATTACAAAAATTTACAGCCTACAAGCCAACATATAAGGGAGAATGAAGTTTCCAATAATTAAGGAAAGGAAATATTTTTTTCTGGGTTTCAATCAAAAATAAAGCATTACCAAATTCATAATTTACACTCTGGGTAATTTACATGTGACATTCGGAGGCAACTGCTTACTTTTATTTTTTGATCGTTTATTGATGTAAATTTCTAGACAATAGTGTAAAAGTTCCAAATAAAGCTTCAGCTTTGATCTTCTGATGAGAGAATGTGTAATTCTCTGTTTCCTGTGAATAGAGGGGTATGATTCATTCTATAAGACACCAAAATACATAATCCTGTTGTTTGGCTTTACAAACCATCAAGGTTTTTTATTTCTCACTAGTGGATTTATACAGAAGGTACATCAGAAGATTTCACTGTTCCAGGGACAAAGTGCACAAACAGGGCGACTTGCTGGACGTGTATCACTGTTAAACTTCATGTTAGACCCACACTTCATTCACCTGTTCCACACACACACACACACACACACACACACACACACACACACACACACACACACACCTACCTCCTTCTCGGTTGGGTCAACACCTTCAGGCAGCTCGCTGGTGAGCTTGTTGACCAGATCGTCGGGTGAAAAAGGCTGATAATAACTTTCAACACAGTTGTGCTCCTAGAAAAAGACATTACGGTTCATGTTACATTAAGTTAAATAGGTTAAAAATTCATCATGATCAGTGATGTTGAAGATTTAACTGTCCCTCCTGTCTCTCCCCTCACTTCCTACCACCTTTACATGTCCACATTCAAAACAAAGGAAAATGATCATGGATAAACGTTTTAGTTGATGATATTTTAAAGTTACTGCATGTCATTCAGTAGCAGCTCTACAGGGGGAATCACTATGATGCTGTTAATGCACGAGGCAAGGCAGGATGTTTGTATATCTGCGTAAAATCTAACAATAACTGATAAAAACATTAAACTGAATGTAACATGTGCATGAAGGAGAATGGGAACATTTGGTAACATGTTAAAAGAGACTTAACATACAGTCGTGACGTTAACAGGTGACACTACATCTCCCAGCTCCATCTTCAACTCCTCGTAGCTCTTTCCTCCCTGCAGAAGACAGACAGCGAACATGTCTTTAATCACCAGTCTGCACGTTGATGCTCTATTTCAAAAGCAAACCACTCACACTCCATTTGGAGGGGTCCCAGGCTGTGAACCACCCAGTGAAGGTGGGCGGCTCAAAGCCTTGCTTGATCAAGATGACGGGGGTGTCTGGGTCTCTGGTGCCCGGGTGGGTGCGCAGGTACTCCCGGCTCGTAACCACTGCTTCCTTGCGCTCCACTTCATTTGCCTCTTTGCCGATCCAGAGAAACACCTGAGACCAACAATGAGAGAAGGTGAGATTTCTCTCTGTTACATGGCAGTTTCTCCGTTTTCTTGTATATATATATACATATGACAAACTGTGTCACCTCATACCTGGTCCCATGTGTCCAGCAGCATGACATCATCCTCACTGAGGTCGTCCTGCGTGAACAGGGTCACCTCGGCCACGATGAAACGGCCTGTCTTATTGGAGCATTCGAACAGGCGCGGCTGGTGGTCTGGAACCGTCTGCTGTAATCTGGAGTCAACAGGCGTGAGCGTTACCTTCGCTGTAACATTAATGAAGCTTATTTGCAAATATTAGATTTGAATCACCTCTTGTCACTCGCATAGGGAGCCCTCCCTCCAAGCAACTCCCAGAATTCAATGGGCTCCTGACCCTCCGCCACAATCTCCTCACAGCCTCTCTGTGACTTCTGGCCAATCACAGAGCTGACCTCCTTTGCCATGGCTCTCTCATCGCCACTTGACCCCTGGTGACAAAATCACATTTCACATTCTTGCTTCATAGAAGACTTCAGTTACTCAGCAGACCGGAGCCTCTGTTGTTCTTTTTTTCCCTCATAATGCACCTCACATATTCAATAGGAGTGAGATCTGGACTGCAGCAGGTCAGTCCAGTACCTGCACTCATGCTAAGAAGCCACACTGCTGTAACACGTGCAGAACATGGCTCAGCATTGTCCTGCTGGAATAACAAGGGACGTCCATGGAAAGACTTCGTCTGGATGGCTGCATATGAGGCTCCAAAAGCTTATGTAGCTTTCAGCATTAATATTGCCTTCGCAGATGTGTATGCTACCCCTGCCATGGAAACTAACACACCCCCATTCCATCACATATGCTGGCTTTTGGACATATGCTGGCTTTTGGAGATTTTTCCCTCTCTGTGCCAACCCATCTTAGACGAGCTCGGGCTCAGAGAAGCCCAGCTTCTCTGGATGTTGTTCATACTGCATATGGCTTTCACTTTGCATGGTAGACTCTTCATTTGCATTTGTAGTTGGGTGGTTGTGTTTACTGACAATGTTTTTCCAAAGTGTTCCCGATTCCATGTAGCAACATTCTTTATACAATCATCAGTTTGTAACGTAGCACCAGAGGGGTCAAAGGTCACAGGAAATTAATGTTGGTTTTCTACCTCATCCCTTATAGGCAGGGATTTCTCCAGATTCTCTGATTTATTTTGGGATATCATGGGTTATAGAAGGTGAAGTCCTCCAATTCCATTGCAAACGTGCATTGAAAAACATTGTTCTTAAGTTCTTGGACTATTTGACGGCACAGTTTTGAACCTCACTCCATCCTCGCTTGCGAACGACTGAGCCTTTCTAGGATGCTGCTTTCATACCCAATCATGACACTATCACCTGTTACCAATCAACCTGTTTACCTGTGGAATGATGCAAACAGGTGTTTTTGGAGCGTTCCACAACTTTCCCAGCCTTTTGTTGCTCCTGTCCCAACTTGCTTGAAATGTGCTGCAGCATCAAATTCAGAATGAGTGTGTATTTAGAAGCTTATCAGTGTGAACATTACATATCTTGTCTTTGCACTGTTTTGATTTGAATATAGGTCAGAGGTCAGGCACTGATATTGAGCCTAAGGCCTCGCTCACAGCCTGCGTTCCAGTTCATACCAAAGCTGTTGGATGGGGATGAGCTCAGGGCTGTTTTTGGACCTGGTGCTTTGTCATATTAAAACAGGAAAGGGCCTCTCTGTGTTTTACCTTTATGACCACAGATACACAGATGTGAACAAACATACAAAAGTACATAAAATAGTACCAGAAAAAGTTCCATGAAAGTTATAATTGTCTTTACCTTTCCACACCACAGATAAATTCCTGATTGGCCCTTTAGTAAAAACACATCATTGGAGTTCAGGGAGGTGGCCAGGGCTGGAACCTCAAAGGCTTTTGTGTTGGATGGTTCAGAACCGTGGACCTGAAACAACCTTATCGGCGGTTCTGGGTCAGAAGACCCTTTTCTAGATGTGCCCCCCTAGCAGAAGAAAGAGAAATATTCTGCAGTGACATAAAAACTGTGTATACCTGCCAGAAATAACATTTAAACAGAGATTAACATCCTCTTGTCGATGAAGTCTGTGGAAAAATAAATCATCAGCTTGTTTCCAAAGAAATTATTGTAAGTAGTCAACAGTCCTACCTCAAAAATGACCATTTTACCCTTGAAAATCGCCATAAAGTGTCTTGGTTCTTTGCCCATTGTTATTCTCACTTGGACTGGCTCGCCACCATGCCTCTGATCCAAGTCCACAGCCTGAAATGCTGAGGCTGCCACTTCATCCTGTGTGGCATGACGCCCCTGAAAGATGAAGTGGTGAAGTAGTCTCATTTCATCCTAGAAAACAGTGATTTTGTAAGCAACTCACAGCTCACCTGCCATATGTAGAGCAGGTAACACTTCTTGCTGTTAACCAGGTACGTGTAGAGGATCAGGTAGCAGTCTCCCCCGTAGAAGTATCCGTAGCATTCAGGGTCCACAGGGACGAGCTCCAGATTCTCGATTCTCCACACCTGAGCACATCAAAACGGTAAATTAACACTGAACGACAAATGGAAGAGCGCTGCTACTGCTGCACTGTTGTATGTGTGGCTGTCAAGGCAGTAGAAGTGTGACCTTGCCGGCACTGGAAGTTATCACTGGATGCTACATATAGCACATCAACATTAGCATGTTCTATTTCACATGTAAAGTAATGTTATTACTTTTTATTACTGAGCATTGAGCATGTCACCGTTAACATGGTAACACTATCACTTTTAACATGTCATTGTAACATTCCTGCATTTAACATGTTTGCACGCTGACTTTAGTATATTATCACATTGTGTTAGCATTGATCTCAATGTACAGCTGAAACTGACAGTGTTCATTAGCGTTTGGACCTGCTGACACAGTAGATAATAAAGTGATCCTCCTCAAAGTGAATTCAGATTCGGTTGGCACAGATACCTCCACTTGACCTCTGCCGTTGTCCACCATTCGCTCCTGTGCAGCGACCTCCGGCATCACGTGCATCAGAGAGGCATCAAATTTTTCCTGTGTGATGTGAGCTACGGCAGAATGTGGTCACAAAAGAAGCCAAGTGAATGTTTGGGGTTTTTTTTTTTAAGAAAACGTTTTTTTTTTGTTTTTTTTTCAGAAGCAATAGGAAGCAATTTTGTGAATTGAAGACACACACCTACTTTCCCTCTTGTATGCACTTTGCCCAGACCTTGAGTCTGGTCCTTCACAGTCCACCTCTGGAACAGCTGCTTGAAGAGAGCTGACTCCGCCCCGTCATTCACCGTCTCCACATTTGTGGTGATCGGGTAGTTTTTTGCTTTGATGAACTCCTATAATAGCCAGTCAAAAAATAAAAATAAAATGACACGGGAAATACACCCGCTTGCTAGTTTATTGGGAACACCTTGCTAAAACTAAGGCAGTCTAATACAACAGTATTGCAATAAATCCAACCTGTCAGGGGTAACTGAGTGCAGTGGAGTGTACGCTGAAGACCTGATCACTCACCAAAGCTCTGCTCATAGCAGCCTGTCTCTCAGCTTTGTTTGCTTTCTTCCCCTTCCACACAAAGAGTTTCGTTCCCCCCTGATCCAGGAAGTAGCAGTCCTAAATAGATGATTACATTAAATATACTTGACCAAATAATTTCATACCATCAGTAAATAATTTATCTTCACCTTCAGCCATTTGAGGCCAAAGAGTTCAAGTGTCAAGACAATAAAGCCCTCAGTGAGTGTGGCAGCAAATTTTATAATGGTAGTGGCCTCCATGTTGATGTGGCCATCAGAGTGCTACATCTTTTGTTTGGTCAATCTTGCAACAACTTACATCATGGTTGAGGAGATCCTGGATCAGTGGCCTGGTAGCGACCTCTGTGACCTTCATCTGACCATCAGCATCTGACACGCTGTGAAACGAAGGCAAAAACAAATAAGAGACTACATACAACGCTTAAACTGGACGTAGATGATTCGTCATCGCAGTCAAGGAGCAGCTCACTGGTAAAGTGTGAGTTTTGACTTCTGCTCCTGGTCAGTCGTTTCATCTGGAGGTCCCTCCGTCAGCTCGGAGGTTCGTTCTCCAAGAACGCCATTCAGCATCTCCATGTTCTGAGGTGAGTCTCTCTCTGCTTCACCCTCCACCACCCGGATCTCTGCACGACCTCCTCTCTCTCTGTCCCGGATGTCTTTGGCCAACAACATGCCCTGAGCATCAGAGGCACAACAAAGACAGACTACGCAATGCAGAAATCTCAGAATAAAAATTACAACCAGATGTTAAAGAAATATGCTGAAACATTTTAAAACCGTTTCCAAATCCAAGTGAGGTGTCATCATTGTTGTGACAGTCTCATTGCTGCTTGTTGTACCATAATTATTGTGTTACTAGTGTTACTAGCTAATTTTGGCAAAAATATATGTGCAGTTTTCATCACACATAAACATCCAATCTCAGAATCCATCGGCTGTTATCTGACAACAATTAATCGCCTCTGGGGGCAACGGCCAATGATTTGAGCCTTCCTGTGTAGCCATCAGATATCCAGATAACTGTTAATGGATATCCGGGCCAAGTCTTCCTCTTCCGTGTGTCAGTCATTGTTTATAGCTAATAAAAAGCTAAATTGTCATCAGATGATAGTCAGTGGGTTCTGAGATTTCATTTCAGCCAATCGTTCATTCTCTTTCCACACAGACAGTTTCACTGCATACAGCTGAAGCCCGCTCAAACAACGCTTCTGGTACCAAAATCCTGTCCCTTGGCTACAGATTACTGGCTCTGACACCACCACTGGTGTACCTGATGTCCTCCGGCTGCTCTGCCTCGACTCTGGATAATTAGCTTTACTTGCTGCTAAAGTAGCCGCTAACTGCGCTAACTGTTGCTGCCGTGCAGCTAGCTGATGCTGCCCGGACTGGATGGGAGCTCAGAGCACCGCAGGAGTGTTGATGATTACACCACCAGCACAGGAGCTTTGGACTGCCGGGAAGAGGACTTTCTCCGGCCTGGCGAATGGCCACCGGAGCCAGGCAAGTGGCCAAATAGAGAGTAAGCACGAGGCGAAAGATTAGTAAATCTCAGACTGGCTTTTAATCATTGCCGAGATCTCCGGCCATCTTGCTTTTGCACTATTAACTATTATTAGCTGGCTTGCTCATTCACATCTTGTGTTTTTGCGCTCACTCATTGTTTGGCTGTGTTAGCAAAGTTGTCAGCTCGCTAGTTTTTGATCATAAGTAAACATAACAAATGCATGTGTGCAGTTGTCCATATTTACAACAGTGGCTTATAAGTGAGTTGCACTAGGTAACTGTAAAAAAAAAAAAAAAGGAAACAATTTTTGCATAATGTTGCTTTAAATATGTGGCAGAAAAAAACACCTAAAATACAGACATCAATGACCTTAAAGTTCCAGTCCTCAGTGCACTGCTGTTATATGGTTTTGAACTGTGTGTGTGGTGGGATAATGAATCATTCAGACCCTCCAGCCTTTTTGTGGGAAGAAGGAAATGAGCTTCGACTGTGCACTCCCACAACTTTCCATAAAGGTTTAATGATGATATTTAGATCTGGTGACAGCAGGACTGACACCATCCAACTTACTGTCAGACTTGATTCAGGGTACACCTCAAATATATATATCATCCAGATACACCCAGATTAAACGCTGCACATTGAAGGCGGGGAAGCAGGTATATTGGGGTTAAAGCCCCCAAAGCAATGGAAGTGTCTGTTCATGGAACTTTTCCATTCACATGATCATAAAACATCTTGTCATTAGATGAGATTTGTTACTAAGAGGTGGAAAGTATGCTCATGTTTTTTCTTTCTTGTTTCCATATGAATTCTGCACCCAACAATACACACAAGCACCCACATGCTTACAAAAATCTTACTTTAAGCTTCTCCTGTTTGTTACTCTTGGGTCCGTTCCACTGAACGATGGTCTTGCCAATATCTAACAAAAACACATCTCCGAGGTTGAAGCTCTTCCAGCTCATCTCCACCTGAAACAAATTCACAAACATAAAGCACCCTCTCATACACCTTATCCTCTGTCCCATGGTGTTACATAACCACTGAGAAGTGTGGCTCACCTCCTTTGCAGTCACTCTTTTCTTCCCTTTGACATGAAGCAGCCTCTTAACATCATAGGTGTTGGTTTCCATGTGCCTCATGCCTGATGCAACGCCACCTTTCTTAAAGCTTAACAAGACAGGATCATGATTGTTATGGTTTCTTTTAGCATCTGTACATGGGGGGCCGACTGTGATGTCATTTTCACTCACATTATTCCTTGTTTGAAGTAGCCCTTAAAGGTATCAGACTCATGGTTCTGAACCTCGCGGTGCTGGACGGGAGTGGAACCCAAAAATTCGTCGAGCTGGATGGTGTAAACAGCAGCTGCACCCTGTTCGTCCTGGGTGGAGTGTGAGCCGATCCAGTAGTGGATATCATAAGACAGAGAGCTGCTCACCTTCTTCGTCTGGAGGCATACAGAAGTGGAGAAACAGTGGGGGTGGGGGCGGAGTTAGCCGATATGCTAAAAGACTAAAGGAAAAAGCATTTTGACTCTTTATTATACTAAACGCATATCCAAGGGGCAAAGGCTACAAATACAACAGTGGGTTTTACTAAACAAACAAACAGCCCTGGCATTCAAAACCACAATGATCCATTAGTCACGTCCGCAGACTTACAGACAGGAGAACGTAGCAGTCACCCTCATAAAAGTTTCCATGAGATTTCTCAGGGAGTTGAACCAGCTCCATTTTCTGTTGCACAGAGAAGAGATTTACTTTTATGTCCACCCCCCCCAAAAAAGTACGTTGAGGAATACCGCTTTTTTTCTTTCAGTTTTTACATCATTGCAGCTGTTTCTGTCATTTGCTCCTGGACTAGCAGCCTTCTTTTTATTCTCTCTTCAGTCCACAGTCACGACTGAAGCAACAACTGTCAAATCAAATTACCTCAATTCTCCAGATTATAATCCCGGGCCTGTGAGTTACTGCTCTGAATGTGTACTCCATGTTTCCGGGATGCGCTCAGATTCAGTGACACTTCTGTTGCTTGGTTTTCTTTTTCTGGAAGAGGAAATCGTTATGTAATCACTGATGCAAAACTCCATTATTATTGTTCTTCTTATTATTATTATTAGAAAAAGAAAATAACACACAGTTTCCTTGTACAGACCTACAACAACACAAACATTTGCATTGTTTGAAAAAAGTTAAAAAGATATTTTATGCACAAAAGATTTATATCTGACTGAAATAGAAACCTACACCGATGCTCACATTTCAAATGTAATCAAACAGAACATACCTGGTATTCTTGTTTGAAGACTTTCCTGCAAGCCTCTATGATGGTCCAACAGCTGATTTTCTGTCTGATAACGAGAGGCCCTCTTCCCATCAGCGCCCCTCACAGATTTGCGTGTGTTTGCATGTTTCAGGACCGTCCACTGTGTCCTGCCAATCACTGAGGAAGACACAAAATCCTGTAGGCAAATGTGCTGAAAAAAAAAAAAGACTGACTCATATTCAAATGCACACACACACACACACACACACACACACACACACATACACACTGATCATGTCCATTCATTCTCCAGCCCACTTGGCCCTGTAGCACCGCAACTGCACCATACATGGATATACAGCTGTGAGTAAATAGACTGTCTATAAATTATTTGTTGTAGTTATTAATAACCATGACAACTACAGCGTATTTACATTATTAGCATTAGTATTAGCCATAGCATGTATCAACTGTGCATGCTATGAATACGCTGATGCACACTTTTACCCATTCATACACACGAAGGCAGATGAAGTTTGAAAGTGAAAAAAAATATCTGGGGTGTAGAGTTAGAAAGAAGTGTGTTTATCAGACCCCTGTAGCCCACTCCTCATCATATAACACACACACGCACAAACACACACACACACACAAATATCTGATTGAACTGTCGTCTCCAGTTGCATTGTGGGTAATGAAGGCATCAGGTTTTGACAAGAAGAAAACAATGTGGAATGAAAAAGATGATATCTCTAGTTATGCTGCATCAGTGCTCACTGTTTGAATCAGACAATGTTACAGAAGTAAGTAATACTATCATTTTATCATATTATCATACAGGCAGAGCCATGTGTCATGTGTTGAACCATGTCATAATCATCTTACTCTGTTTTCACAGAAATAAAACACACAAAAAAAAAACAGTCTGATTCAGTGTTTCAGAGTGTTTTATTAAAAGGAAAATTGAATGAATAATAATAAACACTCCTATTCAAATAAACACATCCTTATACAAACAAACCTCAACCACTCATGGTGGAAAGTGAGATAAAGGAAAGTCAGAAACTTGCCTCGCACTACCATCAATACAGTGACCATATTGTAAATAATGATAATAATTTGTGTGTATAAGGATGAGATGGCATGAGAGCCCACTGGCAGATGAGTTACAACCCTACACAACAGAGAACTGTTGGCAGGAGGAAATGGCTTGGCCAAGAAAAAGATCTTCAGAAGTCACCAGAACTCAACACACACACACACACACACACACACACACACTAACACACACTGATGCAACTCCACCTCAACCTCACCTGCAACCTGGTTTTGGAGATAACTCTTCAACAGAAGGCCTGCATTACTAGCTACAGCAAGGAGTGTGAAAGGTTGCGATGCAGTGCCATATAGGCTGCCCTACATAGAAAAAGGTTTGGAACTGTTTCACCAGAAATGCACCCAACCACATGCAGCTGGTGCCTAATTTTTCTCTAAAAAACAGCCAACAGAAGCCAAAGGAATGTGTCTCGGAGAGATGAGAGTTCAGAGCATATGCCATCTTTCACAGTTCCTGGTTTGATTGCATCAGTTAGTTATATTGCGAGGACGGAGGCCGCCATGCTGTCAGTGGTGATAGTGCCAATGGACAGTGTGTAGGCAGACACACTCGAGCGGTGCTGGAAATATGAAAATGCAAAGCAATTGCATTGGATTGAAAATAATACTGTTTTGATTTGCAAAATCAATGTACTTTTACAGGACATGAAATCATACGAGAGAGAGCATGAATGAAAGTCAGGCAGAACTAAAACTTAAAAACATCTTTCATCATGTCTGCAGATGTGTCTCTATCGGAAACTATGCCCTGTAGTTCAAAACAGCCAAAATTGAATTAATTAGAAACCTGTGACACTCAAAAGGACAGGAAGAGTATTGTGCTATAAATTATAGCCTGTTTGGCTCAGAGTGAGTTTTAGAGCTGACTGGAAAAACCACAGTAGAACGAAGCCTGCTGTAAAGGAGGTGTGCAGTGATGTCAACACTGACTCCTGTATGGCAAGGTGGACTTATAATTACAAGTGAGACAGCATGAACACTATTCCCCATTTCCCCCATAATTCACCGCTGGCCAAGCTAACTACTGTTTTTTCTATGCGACAGACACGAGCCCATTGTTACAGCTGTTCCTGCGTATGAACAGCTGGAAAACTGCTGTAAGGCGACCAAAAAATCCTCATGAATGAAGTTCTCAAAGAAACTTCTTACATATGTTTCATATAATAGTTTGAATTTCTTCACAGCTTGTTTACATCAGATGGATCCTCAAGGTTATTCTGGGCTGTTGTATTTTGGTGCAGCAACGTTATTGGCAATGATAGGAGCCGCATTAACTGTGTGAATATTTAGTGTTTTTAGTGGTCTATGAAAGGATGTTGATTGGCTGGTTAACGATTCTAAGATGTTCCACAGATGATTTCGAAGGTCCTTTGTTCCCACAGCTGTGAAACCTTTGAATGACATGTGATACTTGCCTGTTTCCTGAGAGGTCAGTTGTATTTTTGGATATGATTTGCAAGGTTACATTTCATATGTGCTGTTTTTAAAATTGTTCATTTTGAAGGTTTTAGTTTTCTATTCATTGCCTGTGGTATTGAGCCTGTTTTCAGAATAATAAAGACACCTGTTTGGATTCGAGCTCAGGACAGCATCTAAGAAATTCATCTGTTGGAATAGTTCATATCTTGCGCCACAGAGCTTTTCATTCTGACTTTGGTACAGAGTCTAAACCATGGATGACTTTCTGAAGCTGTCCACAGTCCATGGTATTCCCCTTCATACAGGAGTTCAGTCCCTCGCTGACTCCCACTCACATTACGTTTCCTCCTCCTACGTAACTCGTGGTCCGGCACCACATTAACGTGTGGCGCAGGACCACGCATTAAAAACTTCCGACCCCGTCACACATACATTCAAACACCGGACTGTATATTTTGGGGTTTTTTTTCAGTTTGTCATTCAGACAGAAGGTGAAGCAGAGATAAAAACGCTGTCTTTCTTAAAGACTGTATGCTTCCATCCACACCAGATGTTTTTGGCTCCTCCCAGACAGCTTAGTAAAACATTCCAGCCCACCTCTGGGAATCTGCTGGCTCCTCCACACTTTCTCACTGAACTCCAGTCAAACCTTTACAGGAGCTAAAGAGACTGAGCTGACACAAAATGAGAGGACTTGTTGTCTTGGTTACTTTGGCCTGCTTCGCCACTGCTCAGCACCAAGCACTGATTGACTACTTGGAGCGGAGGCTGCTTGCTATTGAGGTAAGACTCCCTTTACCTCCCTGCCGAGCCCTGTGCTCCAGAGTCCCTCTGAAAGGAAACTTCCAGGGACAGGGCAAAGGCAATGGAATGCAGATGTGGGCAAATCCTGAGGAAAATGCTGGAAAATACAGCTCTGTGAGACGTATGGTGGATTATGAGCTTCGTGTCTGAGTTAAGAGACTGAGATGAAAATGGAGTGTTTAAAAGTTTGACCAGTCCAGATATTTGTATATATTATGTAAAAAAATGACACAATGCATACAAAAACTGCTGTTTGTCACAGTTATATTATTGCAAATTCTAAAATTAAATGAATTGAACACCTTTCAGATAATTTTCTGAAAGTGTGGAAGCTAATTTTTGTGATGGATAAAATATACATCTCACTTGGTGCCCAAGGAGCAGACCGCTGCTGCATTAACAGTAATGTTGCTATTCAGTTATTCTGTCTTAATATTGTGGTTTTGTTTGTATGAAAAGATGAAAGGTAAAACATGTTCAGCCGTTAGCCATTTTAACAGAGTTTATCAAATAGCGTTAGACTCCCCGATCACCTGTAGAGACAATCTCTTCTCATTTTTCTCCTCCACAGCGAGGTCAGGGGTCAGGGTATGCCGCAGAGTGAGCTGCTAGGATTTTGTGTTTTGCTAAAGGACATTTGAGCAGGGTGGATACTTGCCACGTGTGGTCTGAACCTGGTTGTTTGAAGGATGAGTTTCCTACTTATTATGCCCTTCTGTCCCGGTCTATTTACTGAGCCTGAATAGAACACAAAATTATGGCCTTTTCAAAGCTTTCTAGAACTGCATTTATAGTTCCTGTAAAACAAATATACATGTTTTGCTAACATTACTGAAGTACAAACTGGTAAGATGGAGTGTGAACACTTGCCCTTGTATAAAACAGCACACATAACTAATCTTATGTCACCTTTTAAAACAGGACCGCATCTCTCTGTGGCACGAACAGACCACCCGCTACGCCTCAGAGCTGCGGGAATTGAAGCAACAGATGGTTTCCCAGCTGGAGAACCTGGATAAGGAGAAGGAGACACTGCGGACGAATCTGGACAGCGTGGGGACGCGGGTGGACCGGGTGGAGCGTGAGCTGGACTACCTGGAGACTCAGAACGGAGCTCAGCCATGTGTGGATGTGGACGACAAGCTGATCGAGCAGCAGGTGACGCTGGTGAAGGAGAAGCAGAAGGCCAAGTATTCAAAATTATCAGGTGAGGCATGCAACTGTCTACATGAGCTTTGTCATTACAGAACAGTTATATAACAACTGATCACTCATCAGCTACTTAAAATAAATTCATTTGTCTTAAATTTGTGATAAATCTGTGATACTCAACACTTTTGCTGGTGAGTCAGTGACTTACAAAAAGCCTTTTTTCCTACTTTTTAGCTTGTTTATATATACAGTGACGTATTTCTGAGATTAACATAGATTAACACACATCATTTGTGCTTGTGTTTTTTGTCACTGATATGAGTGAACACACCTGTAAGTCGGCCCACTAGTCTTTGTGTAACTTCTTTCCGACTTTCCACCCTGTCTGTGGCGCGTAGCTCCAACCCTGTTGGTTCTGAAGACATTAAAAACTACTCACAAATAAATACAGCATATCGTTTCTTTTATGAATTCATTTTTCAAAATAATGTCCTCAATCAGCCAGGCACTGTAGTTGGTAGCAGGTGTAACTCAAACAGGAGTAAATAGTGCTTTGTTGGGAACTATTTTCAGCAGCGGATTGATGCATATTTGGTGTGCTGCTGAGTATTTAGTGCAGCAGGTCAGTGTATGTGGGATTAATTTAAGGCAAACTATGGTCATCTTTATCATAATGAGGGAACGTCCAGAGCAGCAGTGCAACTCATTAAGGTTTTATTCTCCATTGTGGGTGGGTGGGAAGCACATCATAGAATCTGTCAGTAAACAGTTAACATGTCAGAAAGGTGTTTCCCACCATATAAAGTTCGTCAATCCTTCACTTTCAGACTGCAGCGACATGATCTCCAGCATAAAAGCCATGAAGATCTTGAAGCGAGTCGGAGGGCCAAAGGGCATGTGGACCAGAGACACCAGCAGGGCCTCTGGGAAGGTTTACATTTTTAACGGGACGGATGAAGACACCGTCCACGAGTTCGCCACCATGCAAGACTTCGCCCGCTCGCTGGGCATGTCTCAGTCCAAGAGCCTGAAGCTGCCATCTGCCTGGATGGGAACAGGACACATTGTCTACAACAATCACGCGTATTACACAAGCCAGGCTGAGGAGATCATGTTGGTTAAGTATGACATGAAGAACAGCTCTGTGACTGACACCGCAGTGTTCCCGGCGCAGGACCATGTCCCAGTGTACGGCCTGACCCCCGAGACGGTGATGGACCTGGCTGTGGACGAGGAAGGCCTGTGGGCCATTTATGCCACGCGGCAGAACGAGAGGCACATCTCTCTGGCTAAAATGGACGCCAACTCGCTGGACATTGAGCAGATGTGGGACACGAACTGCCCGAGAGAGAACGCAGAGGCGGCGTTCGTCATCTGTGGCACTTTGTATGTAGTGTACAACACCAAGCAGCCCGGCCGCTCCCGCGTCCAGTGTGTGTTTGACGTCAATGATATGGTGACCAACGAAGATGCACCACTGATTTACTTTCCCAAGCGTTACGGGGCCCACTCCAGTCTGAAGTACAACCCACAGGAGCAGCTGCTGTACGCCTGGGACGATGGCTACCAGATCCTGTACAAGCTTGTCATGAAAAAGAAACTGGAAGTCTGAGCTGAAGAATCCACTGCACCATCCTCACGTAAAATGTCCACAAACACACCCAAACCCCCTTCAAGGACCATACCATTGATTTTACATGTTAGAGCTCCTTAACTACATATCATGTGCACTTTATATCACTGCTGACCAAAGCATGCTGCAGAATGTCAGATTCTTGAATGTTTTCTTGCACAGTACAGAAATACACTAGCACACTTACTTTAACTGTACGATCCAGTGACATCAAGCCTACTTTTTTATGCTTTCCTCATTGTGACGTTGTAAAACAGCTGGAGTCCATTTTGATTTTAAAGGTCTCAACAATTACATGACATTTTAGAAAAACTAGCGCAGATCTGATGTTCACTGTGACACATTCAACAAGTTGAGCAAGTGTCTGCGCCATGGTTTTCATCAGCAATGGAGGGTCAGAAAAATTCATTCAAAACACTCCAACATGGCACGCAGTGACGTTTAGTACTGATTAGCTGTTACATGCAGCATCACTGGTACGGTCCTGAAGTCCGAATCACCAAAAGCCAAAAACAGTGCAGAAGTGCTGGACTGTCAGACTGTATCTGTAGACTTTCACACACTTTCAGATGTGAGCATTCAACACATTTCCAGATTTTTGACAGCTGTTACACTATTTCTAATGAGACTGCACTGCACACAGTCATCGCTGTGTCTACTGGTGCCTCAACTCACTGTACTTACCTGTGATCTCTTGTGCTACTGTCAAAGTTTCTAAAGGTGTTCCAAGGCGAGGCTACTTTAGGTTATGGTGTTAAGCGCTTGTTTCGTTTTGGTCATGCTACAAATATAGGACACATCCTACTTTAGTGTGATTATGATAGAATAATTGTATAATTAGTATGATTTACAACACCACTGACTTTGATCGCTCTAACAAAATCTGTCCATCTTTTTATACTTCACGTTACATTTTGTTGTCTGAATAAATGTTGATGACATGAATCTTTGTAGCATTGTGTGAAAACACTCGTTTGTTGTTTAGTTTAATTCAACCTTAGCTCTTTGCTCCTGCAGTCATTAAAGCCAGGGTGGGGGCATGAGGTTGAAATGAGATGTAAGATGTGTAGCATCTATGATAATTGCATCTAAACCCAGGCTTTAGTGTTGCTGAACTTGTCAGTATATAACATTCATTATATTGTATAAAAGGCTTAGTTCGGGAGATAGCATTAAAACATGTATACTTTGCTGCTTTATTAATTTATCATCCATCATGCAGAGACTGATTAAAAAAACAACATATGTCATAATCCAAATCTCAACAGTGTCACTTGCAATGCAATCCCAGCAATGTGGTCACAATAGCCTCAGAGCATCAGTAAATATAACTGGGATACGTGCGAGACACAGCTAGCTGGCTAGCACTGTTATCATTCTGCCTGCTTTCCCCACACACTGAGCACATATGTATTCTGTGGTGTTTTATTTCACTTTCATTGAATGAAATCACCAAAATTAACAAAGAGCACCACTGTTTGAATTACACACATGTAATGCATATTAATTTATATCTGAATATGACACATCTATTTATGATATAATCATTTCCCCACAATTATCTGTTCCTATTTCTGCCTCTACTTATTGTTCGTTATGAAAATAAACCACAACTGTTAACACGAGGAGTCTGTTTCTGTGTAGAGATACAAACATGTCAAAGCCTACATGTGTAAGATTGAAACATTTGACTTTGGCGCCCCCAGTGGCAGCATCAAAAAAGACACTGAGGCAGACAGCAGTGCATGTTAGTACCGTCTCTGTGATTCTGACTTTCTCTGCTCATTTTCTGTCGCTGTTATTTAATGTTTGACCTCATCATCTTCATTGATTTGGAAATATCTGCTTATTCTGAATTTGATGCAGCAACTCACTACACCACCTACTTTAAAAACAGGTTAATAAAATGTTCATTAATGTGTCTGACAAGGTGGCAACTGTAGAAGTGGGCTGTGTTCATCTCGCCTAAGAATAATGGAATGTAACAGTAATTGGATTTAACAATGTGAGACATCGTTGACTCTGGTATGCAAGTCTTTTTGGCATGAATAGCTTCACTTGGCTCCAGAGCTGTAGAACACATTCACTCTGTTGACCCTTGAAATTAAGCAGTTGTCGTGCAAACTTGAGGCCAAAATGACCCTCACATGAACAAACGATGACAGTTATTTAAACAAGTTTATTTTTTCAAACTGTAAATAAACAATATCCATAAAAAAACACTTCATTGAGTCTGAATAAAATCAAGAGTAAGAAAGATGCAACAGCACATTAAATTCTGTAAAATCTGAATTACAACAGGGAACATTTGTATTACTGTCTGTGCAAAGCTGAGAACTTCAGTGTGGAGAGTAATCCTGACTGCAAACCTGAAGTATCAATTCACTTTTTGTGTAAACCAACTAAAAAGTGCTGCTTTAAAATCACTTTTACACCGAAATTTTGAATTTCAAAATCTTTCAGAAATCAACCTGAAAGAACATAACTGTAATCTTGATCTTTTAGCAACGGCTGTTGTGTGACAATTTGTGCTGAGAGCCGTCACGACCATTCAGCTGACGCTCAGTCTTACAAAGCACGACATCTGTTATTTGCACTATCCCACAAACTTATTTAATTCTAACTACTAGAGTATTTGAATTTGGACATCCAAAAGCCAACATACCGTTTAAATTGGGAAATTTAATGGTAGGTAACTAAAATGTGTCATGCTGGTCGGAGGACCATCCCAATCAAAAGTAACATTTACATCAAATATGGCAGCTGCACATAAATATGCAAAATAATGATATTGAAAATTACAGTTAAACATTCATAACTATCATGACACCACGGCTGAAAAAACAGCAACACCCTCGGGACATCTATCGTCTAGAAAGCTGGTTTTAGGTATTAACAAATATCCATTAAAGGATCCAACGTATCCTGTAGTGTCCACATTTTCTGTCCATTCCACTCGCAGACATGAAGCGAGGTGAGGAGGTCCTTATTGCTTCGACACTGTCTGCGTTAAAGCGGCCGGATATTATGCTTGACTCAGAGTCGCAGGTGAGGAACTGGCATGGTGACGTCGCGGAAGAATCTGTGTACAAGGGCGTTTTTGGCAGACAACCTTTTGTTTGGATCATAATTCAGCAATTCCTGCAAGAGCAATAACAGAAACGGAGAAACACTGTCAAACAATGTGTCGTTTCTTTTCTCCATCAATCAATCTGCCTATAGGATGTCAGAAAACAGTGAAAAACATTCCCAGAGTGTGTCTGATTTTGTTTCACGTGTGTGCAGTAATTCATGAGAAGAAATTATTCATGGATCCACACAAAGAAGAAAAACTTGTTGCTCGACTCTGTAGCCTTTCCAACAAATACAAAAATGTTACTGTTTTATCTTTGCCAACTAACATGCGAGCCAGAGTCACAGGTAATTCATGCTGAATGAATGAAAGACAAATGTTCTCACCCCAAGCAGTTCTCTTCCATCCTCATCAAGAAGAGGCACCACTTTGGATAAATCCTGCTGGGCCCACTTAGGGAACGATGGTTTGTAGTCGGGCATTAATGTGACTCCTGGCCAGACGGTCTCATCGGGTGTGCCCAAGGTGCGGAAGATTCGGAACAACTGATCGATCTCCGAGTCGCCGGGGAATAAGGCCCTCCTGGTGATCTGTGCAACAGTGGACAGTGAGGTCAGTCTGCTGCTTACATGTTACATTTGATCCATCAACATCACAGAAAATGTGTTTGTTTTTTCTTAGTAGATCACAATATTCATGTGGACAACCAGTTCTGATGGGTCTGTAGCCCTGCTTAATATGAAAGGCGAAACTGAGGGCATTACCATTTCAGCAAAGATGCACCCCAGACTCCAGATGTCGACAGCTGTGGAGTAGTATTTACAGCCCAGGAGAATTTCTGGTGCTCTGTACCAAAGTGTCACCACCTAAGAAACAGCACAGAGGCAATCTTTTAATTAGGAAAACACAATTCTTCAGGAAAAAGTATCAACAAAAACCTTCTGAAACAGCTTTGTTCAATGACATGAAACCCAAGAAATAAACACTATAAATTTAGCCATTAGCTGATGTTAGCTACACTAGAGCACTCCTTTTCTTAGAGAAAGTATGATGGGAGTGCACTTCTGCTGGTTCACAGTAATGAATACACACTTCAAATCATACAACACTGTATTTTTCTTCAGATGCCTGCTGACATGTATTAATGTGGTGGCCATACACATTACCTCATGTGTGTATGAGCGGACAGGCACACCGAAGGCTCTTGCCAGGCCAAAGTCTGCGAGCTTGATCTCTCCCTGGGCGTTGATGAGGAGGTTCTGGGGCTTCAGGTCCCGATGAAGAACCCTGTGAGAGTGGCAGAAGGCCAGGCCTTGCAGCAGCTGGAAAAGATAACTCTACACACACAAGAACAAAATGTACCCAGGTAAGTCCATTTATTTTTGATTTTGTACAGATCAAGACAGATGTGTTTTACGGATCTAGCTGAGGTTTACCTTAACCAGAGGCAATGGGATACCGGTGACAGAGGAGGAGTCCATGAACTTTTTTAGATCCTGATGAAGGAACTCAAAAACAAGGTAGAGCTTGTTCTCGGTGTGGATGACATCCCGCAATCTGAAACACGTTAAAACAGACAGGCTGCCTTAAAAACTGACAGAAACAAGTAACATGAGAATCTTGAAAGCAGGATTTAGCTCAAAGTTGTAACAATAGGAACTTACTTGACAATATTTGGGTGGCTGAGTTCTTTGAGAAGTGAAATCTCTCGGATGGCAGTGCTTGGTACACCCTCTGTTTCCCTGCATGAAACACATGGCAAATTAACTCCTTATGCTACTCAAGTTCATTCACTGAACCTGAGCAACAATAATGTTAGTATATTTACTTCAGCTTGGTTAAGGGATTCGTAACATTTGCTGGATTCAGTACAATTTTCAAAGGTATTTTATTCTTTTGTATATCTTCATGGGCCAAACAGCCAAAGCATTCACAATAAAAGTAACTTGAGCCTCATGTGAGACGTCCAGTGGGGAAAGATGACCAGAGCTCGACAATCAGCAGCCTCTCTTATAGTGGTTCTATAAATACATCACTGCCAGCACACAAACATATCAGCCAACAAAAGCACAGCAATGCTTTTCTTCCTTTGGACTGACACAAAGGTCAGAAAACACTGGATAAACAGAGTCACTGGTGGAAACTGCTAAAGCCCAGGAATAGGTGTTCCAACATGGCATCAAATGAATGTTCCATAAATAAATAACAATAAATGACTTTGAACGTATGCTTACACAAAGTTTTTTTTGTGTGTTTTTGCACAATGCACTTGACTACAGCTACAACAATTAATCGATTCTTGACTATTAAATTAATGACCAATGATTTTGACAATTGATTAATTGGTTTGAGTCATTTTTTTAAGAACAAAAAAGTGAAAAATCTGATTCCAGCTTCTTAAATGTGTATATTTTGTAGTTCATAACTCTTCTATGACAGTAAAATGAACATCTTTGGGTTGTTGATAAAACTGATCAACTAAATGAGGAATGATCGACAGATTAATAGATAATGAAAATTAGCATCGAGGCAGCTGATTTTAGGTATTAACAAATATCCTTTAAAGGATCCAACAAATCCAGTGGCATCCACTTCTTCTGCCCAAAATAACACACAAGTTCTGAGCAGTTCAACCACAAAGTAATTTCTCCTTTACAGACTGTGTGAGTGAGAGGATCTTTAAAGAGGTGGCCAACAGAAAAACCTTCACAAGGAAAAAACTAAACTTCACAGTCAGAAAAATATATTTTTTTGCAACCGAGAGCCACTCAGGCTTATCTTAGGACCCCTGACCACCAGGTTGGGATCCACTACAAATACATCTATCATAGATTGTGTGACCTTTTTTTTTTTATAACATTTATCATTTTTATATGTACTGAGCATAGTAAACTACTAACTGGCTGTGGTAAAATGTCCAGAAGTTATCAAATGTCAAATATAAGTGCTTTTTATGTGTATGGCTCATATGAGTAATGTTAGTATGTAACTGTAGCTGAGAATGCAGTTTTAAAGACTGCAGGTAAAAAAAATACACAGTATTTCTATTTCTATATGTCAAACACTGCAGGAGTGATGGGAGGAAGCTGCAAATCACCGCGAGCTGTGTGCAGCTAAATAGCGTTTAGCTGTCACACCCTGGTGGAGCTCTGAGGAGGGCGAGACTTCTCTCAAATCTGCAGTAAAGCAACAGCAACAGTTAGCACCCACAACGTTAGCTTGGCCTCCCGTCGCGCCCGGATGATAACAAAACAACAATCTTATCTCCACTTACGTCTCTAGCCTGATTTTCTTGAGGGCAACAGTTTCTCCGGTGACTTTGTTCTTGGCTTTGTAGACCACTCCATACGTCCCTTCTCCTATCTTTTCCACCTTCTGAAACGTATCCATTCTTTTAGAAAGAGAAAAGACGGGGTGGTTTGTTGGTTGTTTAGCTAGTTAGCAAGACTCTCCTCTTTGTGTGTGAGCTAACTGCTCGGTGGCTACAGAGACAAACGTTAACGAGCAGCGCGAGGACCGACATATAATTAACTCCTCCGCGGGGTTATTTCAGATGGTCCGGGTAAAATGCAGCTGGAGGGCAGCGGTCCTTTGGAGGAGAAACTTTCTCAGTTCAAAACAGCCTAAACACTGTCGGATCAGGACAGTTGTTGGCTTTGATAATGATAATATCCGTTCATATGTGGATTAGCGTGGCGGGTGCTCCTCTGTGGAAAACACTGAACCAACACAGCAGCGTTTCCCGCGTTACTCCGGCGGCGTTAGTTTTTGTGTTCAAGACACACCGACTGTAGTAGCCGGGCGGTATGTCAAAGTTTGTCGAATTGGTCCCTCAAAAGCATTCTTCGTCGGGAATGGTTGTGTAGGGGACTGGTGCCTAGAAGGACTTAAATGTCTTTTTAAAAATTCTGCCTGTTGAGTTTAATTCTTGGTTTGAATGTCAGTGGTTGCAATTCGAGAGATGGAGTCTTGACGTATCGGGCTGAAACGTAATAGTCCTACGAACACATCTCAAAGGTCACAGGGTGAGACGCATTGACGTTTACGCTTACGTAAAGCACGTCTGAGACGGAAGCGGCAGCGTGACAAAAAATATATTAGCAGAGGTGGAAAGTAACTAAGAAAATTTATTTTCTCAAGTACTAAGAACAAGTTTGATTTGTTTGTACTTTATTTGAGTGTTTCCATTTTCTGCTACTTTATACTTTTACATTTCAAAGGGAAATACTGTACTTTTTCTCCACTACATTTATTGATTATCTGTGGTCATCAGTTACTTTGTCGCCTCAGATTAATAATGCAAAATCTAATTAAATAAAAACAAATAAATTTCTATGTATTATTCATAGGTTAAGATTAGACTTTATTGATTCCTGGGACAGCTTTACCAGATGCAACATTAAAGTGATGTACACATTAATGCATCAAATTCATTATTAATAGTTATAATCTAGAAATATAATATACATTATTCTAAAATGTAATAGGTTGGTATGTTGGTAAATGTCAAATAATAAAGTAAATGGCCCCACAGTGTACTAAACAGGGCAGAACGAAGGAGAAACACAGTTGCTCCCTCAAGTGGCAGAACGTGTATCTATGCAGTCCCTCATTAGTTGCACCTGCATTTCCGTCAGATCTGATAGACTAGATAAATACCATTATCATCGTCATTGTGAATGTTAGTAGCACCTGTGATTTCCCTGCTATGACAAGTCAAAATGTCTGCTGTGACAAAGGCCTATGTTAATCTAAAAATATAGAGCAGGATTGGTCATGAGGCACTGGCATCCTGCAATGCTGCATGAATAAACCACCTCTGTTGGTCTCGACATCTATCCACCCAGCAGATTTATATCTGAAGCGTTTGTCCACAACAAAGAAAGGATTTCTCATTTGATGGTGATTATTATAAGGGTATGCGAGTTAAAAGCATGAGTACGGGCTAAAATGCTGCTCTGTCTAGATGCTGGTGTTGTGTGATGTGATTGTTTTTTTGAACAGTTTTGTCTAATTTTGATGAATGTTTCTGAAAGTGATGCCTATCATTATCCTTTCTGGCTACTAGTACACATCCTAAAGTGTTGATTACTAATGATAATCTGTGTGAACATTGTTAATCGTGCCCTTTAAGAGGATTTACAACACCAGAAATGTACCCTGATGAAAGTTACACACAAAAGTTTTGCTTTGTGTTTGCAGAAGGCAAATTTAGGTGAATCTTTTAATGGATTTTTGAGCGCTGGGGTTAATGACAACGAGGAAATCAAATGACCAACACACTAAGAATCAGGACCACTGGAAAAAGTGAGGGAAGCTTGTTTACGTTGCCGTCTGCTGTATTGCTGTATTCATGCACTCAGTTGCCTGTCTGGTCTGATCTCGTAGTGGCATTTCAAAACCAGATGGCCGTATTGATCTGGCATTTGGCCAATAATAATCCACAATCCTCATTTTCTGTGAGCTGGTGTTTGAAAACTGAAAGCTTGTTTGTGTGTGTGTGTGTGTGTGTGTGTGTGTGTGTGTGTGTGTGTGTGTGTTTGACTGCAGATGAAGGACAGGCTGTGTGTTTGTTGTTTATGAATTTTAAGGTATCCAAGTTTAGCTTTGGACCTGATGTTAAATTCAGTTCACTTCCATAACTTTTTACGTCACCTTTGTTCCACAAGTTAGAAATGGGACAATGCCCTACTTTGCTAATATTGTATTTTTGAACCCTGACAGATTTTACAATGGAAAATCATTTCATTTTGGCTTTTTTCCCCAGATGCAACCAGTCTGTGCAGTACATTAAGTGAATCCAGAAATATTCCTGAAAAGTGAGCAGCTGCAAAATTCCCCTTTTTTTCTATCATTTCCTCCATCTGAAATCCAACTCTCTAAATTCTGTATTAATTCCAGAAATCCCCCAGACTTCAGGGACAATGTTATTAAGATATGAGACAGCAGAGACTAACGAGGAAAGAAGCTAACGGTCGACTATTTGTGGTATGTTAAGTCAGGTGCTGTGTGGGAAGGATTTATTTCCTCCTGAACTCTGCTGTGAGCACATGAGGGGTCACATGTAGTGCAGCCTGAGCAGCCTCACAGGCATGAGACAACATCACTGGGAAAACCAGCAACCACTGTGGTAGCAGAGCTCCTGCTGGCTCTGTCTTCAGAGTCAAGACGTTTATTATTACTTTATAACCTTATCTCTATCTAACTTTATATCTTTTTTCAAGTTATTATAGATTTTCCTTTTAATTTGCTCAGCAGTTTATTCAGAACCATTTTATGACGCACTTTTTAAATATCTGGATATTAGCTGATCCGTCCTCTTTTGTAGCAGCTGCTTTCATATTATGTTACTTTTTATTCTGTAATGGAGTATAAATATAAACATGTCCTTTTTTCCAAATGTTTTTTTATTATATAATTCAATCTTTGAATTATATAATTCTAACTTTGCTTTTGTATTTTCCAGCTTTATAGGCCATGAACCAAGGCAATCCCAAATAACATAAATAATTCATTGCGATGTATCAGTGATATCTTGTTTCAGGGTTTATTGATGTAATTTGCCTTGTGTTGCTTGAAGATGCTAAATGTGGGACGCTTCATTAGATTAGATGTGACTCATATTTACTGAGAAAACAAAGAATAAGAAAGTAACAGTTCTGGAAATCGATACAAAGTCTGTACACTCAATAATATGACACTGAGTTTTTTTATGACTTCGACGATCAATGAGCTCATTCATTGAACCGCATTCCTGTCCTCATCGGACTAAACTTTGGCCTATGAAGGATAATAATAATAATACAGCTGTACAGCACCTTTTATACACAAAATGCAGCTCAAAGTGCAAAGAAAGTGAAAGTAAGCGCTTCACATAGAGAAGACATAGGAGAGATAGGAGATCGGGAATCAATGGCAAATAAGATGGAAAATAAAACCCACTTGATGAAATTAGGAAAAAAAAGATAAAATAAGGATGAAAGTAGAATGAAGAGAAGGCTTAACATTAGATGGAAAATAAAACCCTCTCAATAACAATAATAATAAAGCTAGAGCATCTAGAATGCATTAAATCAGGAAGCGCAGCAGTGCTCATGAAGAGAACTTTGCGCCTCGCTTCACACATATCTCATAAACTGAGCACGGGTGCGTCTGCGTTGCTGGGGGCACGGATTCTTCGAGCTGCAGCAGCCTGAGGTGGACAGCAGCATACAGGGGAACGGCTGAGGAAATGAAAGGATGCTATTGATTTGCCATCCACACACTCATCTTGTGACGCCCATGCACACATAGCTGTAAAGTCATACGTCAAGAGCAGGCATGACTCGAGCTTTGCTCACAGTTCTCACCGCTCTAAAGCAGCCATGGCGTACAACATTTTCATTCATGTTGTGCGGAAAGCAGCCATTGATTTTTCTATAATGCACTTCGAAAAATATTGTCCCACGTGAGGGATGTCTGCTCATTTGAATTATTTACATGCACTATATGCGTCATTCGAGGCCTTTTTTCTGCGTTCAGTGAGTGTACAACTTCCCTGAGCAGTCAGTCAGATAGAGGAGATTAAAAGTAGGATTAAATTTGCTTCACAAGTAAAAACACGCAGCACACATGAAGTAAAATCATTGTTAGCTCTGGTGAGAATATAAAATCTAATAGAAAGGCAGTTGCAATGTCAAGAGGTATGCCTTAACACAACATTTCCTGTAAAGCACAACAAAAGTTAGCAAAACAGGGCTCATATGTGTTCATCAGAGGGGGTGGTGCCAGTTTGCACTCCCAGTGATGTCAGAGGTGAGAGCAAACTTTATGGTAATTCAAGTCCGAGGCCCTCTTAAAGAGAGTGAGGAGACATTTGTTAAGTCTCTCTGGGAGTGGTGTTGGGGTTCAGGACTGCCGGGTGAGGATCGGGGCTCAGAGAGAGGAGACACACAACCAAATACAGGATGGCGACTCTGACACTGGTGCTGCTGGTTTTGGCTTTTACATCTGCCACTGCGATAAGTGAGTACACCTGCAGCAGCATTCAGTCCGGCAGGTGGTTTTATGATTGTGTTTCCTGTCAGTTGAGCTGCAGGTGAATTTTCTGACAAGACGATAACAGATTAATGTTTTAATTCTTATTTATTCTGCAGTACAAGGATAAACACATGGCTTTATATGAAGTGATCACAGTTCTGCAATTACGAAAGTGGAAAAAAACAATGCAGTGTTAGCTTTTTCCATCAGGTGACAACTTGTCTCAAAGACTTGAGTCTAAATCTTTAGTTAAGGTGGAGTGTTTATTGTTTGTTTTAAGGCTTTTATGCAAACACAGTTTAGTATCAGGGGAAGTGATTGATTTTAACTTTTGTAACCAGTGTAAATCAACACTTTTCTGCTTTCCTACCAATTACAAGTTCTCATCTTTGAGTTAGTATTTCTTTGTTTGGACTACAAATTGAACAGCACATGGACTGACTGCGATTTTACACTTATTTAATACTTACACACTCCCCACTCTGTTAAACAGCAGCAACTGTTACATGCCAATTTTACGCTTGTACAGTTTTTTTTATGCCACTTTGCATTCATGACCGTAGGCTCAAATATTTCCAAGGTGTGTGCTTTAATTCAGAATGATGTCTTTCATAATCTTTTCTTTTCCTACTTGGAAATGTGAAAATAATCTGTCATATTATTGTGAAGGGATTTCATGAAATAACATTTACAGACACACACTCACACACACACACCTCACTGGCTGAGAGAAAACCCAGTGAGCCGGTTGTCTGGGATCCCTCATTCCTCACACTGGGATTACTGATGTTGCTGCTCAGCTGAGAGTCACATGAAAGGGATTGAGGGGGATTGTAGGTCGTGTGACTCCCACCACCAAGGACCCCGACGCTCCTCACTTCTCCTCAACACCACTAACATATACCTGCTCTGAGTCACACTAACATCTCTATTATTGTGTTCAAATCCTGATTGATTATCATGTGAAATATAGGCATGTTTAAAAAAAACATAAATATGTGATCAGTGGTATGACCACGCTTAACCTGGCACGGACAAAAGTATAACCCTGATTCCAAAAATGTTGGAACGCTATAAAAAAATATAAATAAAACAGATAATTTGGTAATCCTCTTCTGACATACACTTCATGAAAACATTTTAAAGATGTTTGTAAATATTTGCTTATACTGAATTTGATGCAGCAACATGGTTCCACAGGTAAACAGGTTGATTGGTCACAGGTGATATTATTGGTTGTTGATGATAGTTGGGAGAATAACACGAGTTGCTTGATGTGGCTTGTTTTCCTGAAGAGTTTGTTACATTTCTTCCAGAGCCGAGAAGCCAGTTCACACGTTACCGCTCGTGGAACTCACGGATGTATCCGGTGTGGAAAGACGGAGACCCGAGGTTCAGGAACTGTTGGTCTGGTGAGGCTCATTCCTCTTTTTCTAAAAACAGAAATGTTACAGAATATTGTCTGCCACTCAGTCTAAAGATGCTAAACTGCGTATAATCTGCTTTCCAGGCGGTGAAGTAACTTTTGATTTGAAAAACGACGCTCCCACTCTGACTGGAGCAAGAGCAACCTTCTCTATTAACCTTAATTTCCCACCAAACCAGACAGTGCTCTCTGATGGGCAGGTGGTCTGGGCACAAAACTGCACCATCAACGGTAAGAGACCCTTTCCAGTAGCATCATATACAAAAACACTGTGGAGGGCGGTCCTCTAGGTTAATATGCAACCTATTGTGCTGAAAACCACAAGTAATAATAAGCTGCTATGAACAGACAGCTGATCATTTTATCAGGGACATGATTACAAAATGATCTTCATCTTGGATAAATAGTTGACACAATAGTTTTTAAGAATTTCTATATCAGGAAATCAGATTTATTTTCATTAAATAATTGATCAATGATTATGAAAAAGGACAAATCCTTCTGTTAACAATTTATCATAATCAGTGAATCAAAGTGATTTTGAAATTGTGCTAGTTTCATTTGACAGGAAAAACACTTGTTTCGTTTCACCTGTGCTGCCTCATCTGCAGAGTTACAGTTTAAATGATCACATGAATTATTGCTATTGGTGCGTGATCTACGGCCCTCGTCTCCTCCAGGACAACAGTACCAGCAGGGTCAGCCCGTGTATCCCGACCAGGACACCGAGAGGACCGGAGTCTTCCCTGATGGCACACCGTTCAACAGGAGCCAGAATAAGAAACCCCACTACGTGTTTGTGTGGAAGACATGGGGTAAAGACACTTCATTTCAAATGAAGCTATCGCTACATTACACACACACACACACACACACTCTCTCTCTCTCTCTCTCTCTCTCTCTCTCTCTCTCTCTCTTACATCAAGACAAAGAACAGACCATAAAGTGGCTGTAAAAGAATAGAGGAGTTTCTCCTGCAGCCAAAAGTTCCCCAGGCTCAATCAACAAACAAAGCCTTTTAGTGAACATCTTGTCTCTGATCTTTTGTCTCTGATCTTTTATATATCTCAGAAAAAATTTTCCTTTTAACATCAGAAGACACTGTAGCAGAAAATACATGTTGGACTTAAATTGTGCTGTTAAATCAGTGAATAATCACTATTATGTGGATTAAAGGTACAGTGAGTAGATTTGGAGGGAGCTATTGGCAGGAATGTGATTTAATATTCATAATTACATTAGTTCATTATTGTATCGTCACCTGAAAATATGAGTTCTTGTGTTTTAGTCACCTTAGAATGAGCTCTTTATACCTACAGAGGGGGCGGGTCCTCTTTAACATGCTGTGTTGCACCGCCATGTTTCTACAGTAGCCCAGAACAGACAAAACAAACACAGATCTGTACCAAATTTCACAATGGAGACTTTCTTTGCAGAATTTTTTAACTAAAAGTCTGTTCCTCAGAAAAGGAAAGTCCACTTCATTGTGGTGCTGCTTATCTTCCACAACACGTCAAACACAGGCCATTACATCATCTCAAAGTGATGAAAGCTGGAGTTTCTCCAAAATGTGTGAATGGAATGATTTTTGCTGTTATTAGCAGACCACTCTAAGCAATCACAATGTCGCTCTGTTGAAGGGCGTTACTGGCAGGTGGCAGATGGGCCGTCCTCCTCCCTCTCTATTGGAACAGACAACATCCCCCTGGGCTCCTACAACATGGAGGTTGTCATCTATCACTGCCGTGGCAAAGACAAGTTCATCCCTCTCGGCTACGCCTCCACAGTCTTCACCATCACAGGTGGCCTATCAAATAATTTCTAGTCTAACTTGAAAATTATAAATTATTCTACACTATTTGGATTTCTTTAACATCCTCATCATTAACGGCTCTACATCTTTTGCTCCATCACCAGACCAGGTTCCCTTCACCATATCACTCGCCCAAGTCAATGATGTAAACCAGGACGACCAGAACTTCATCCAGAACCGAGCCATTGCTTTTAGTGTCAAGCTCCACGATCCCAGCCAGTATCTCAAAAGTGCAGACATCAGCTTCAGCTGGGACTTTGGTGACAGCACTGGTACTCTGATCTCCAGAGACCTGACTGTCACACACACATACCTCTCCGTCGGGAGCTTCAAACCTCAGGTGGTCCTCATGGCAAGCATCCCCAACGGCTGCGGAAACCCCACCGCTGGTGAGATTTGAATGAGTTTCTTATGTATGGTTTGTGTCATATAAGATGTCAGAACATGATTTTTACTCAATTGTTTTAAATTTTTCTTCCAGTTGTTCCAATTGATGCCTCTGATGTTCCAGCAGTAGTTGTGATGGCCTCCACTCCTGCAGCAGCACCAGCCGAGGGAGGAGATGCAATTGCTCTGGATGTTCCCGCTTCTGATGCCACTCCACTTGATGCTTCTGTGCAGCCAGCTGAAGCAGCCACAAACACAGAAGATGGAGAAACAGCCATTGAGACAGACACAGGGGTAGTAGAGGTTGCTTCTGTCGCACCTGCAGGAGTTGATGCAGCAGTTGTCCCAGAGGAACAAGATCCCGCCGACACGGCTGCCCCTGCAGCTGGTGAGGAGGCCGCTGCTGCCTCTGTCGCGCCTGCAGCCGAAGAGCCGGCAGATGCTGCTGCAGCTGTTGCAGATGAGACCGCTGTGATTACAGATGCAGCTGAAGAAAATGTACCTGTGATTGAGGATGCTGCTTCAGTTGCCCCCGTCGCTGAGGGGGAAGAAGGTGCAGCTGAGGTCACCGACACTGTCACTGTTGCTCCTGTGGCAGAAGTAGCCGCAGAGGGAGAAGCTGCTGTTGTGGATGCTGATGCTGAAGCTGATGCTGAAGCTGCTGCTGAAGCTGAAGCTGCTGCTGATGCTGAAGCTGCTGCTGATACTGATGCTGCTGCTGATACCAACGCTGCTGCTGATGCTGCTGCTGCTGAACCTGCTGCTGCTGCTGCTGCTGCTGCTGAAGCTGCTGCTGATACTGATGCTGCTGCTGATACTGATGCTGCTGCTGATACTGATGCTGCTGCTGATACCAACGCTGCTGATGATGCTGCTGCTGCTGCTGAACCTGCTGCTGCTGCTGATGCTGATGCTGCTGATGCTGCTGCTGTTGATGCTGCTGTAGAGGTTGCCCCAGCTGTAACAGAAGCCCCTGCTGATAACGTCATAGCCCCTGCTGCCACTGAGACCACAACTGTAGAAGAGGCAGCACCAGCTGCAGATACAGAGGCAGAAGTGCAGGCAACAGAGAATGAAGTTACCGCTACTGCAGCTCCTGCAGGTGAGTATTTACTGTAAACTAAAATAAGCAGACACAAATAATAAGATGGCTCTTGTAACGACAGTATTAGGACAGAATCTCTCTTACTTTTCTAGAGCAAGCAGCAGGTGATGAAGAGGCTGTTCCAGCTGAAGGTGAAGTTCAAGCAGAGGTGGAAACAGATCCAGCACAGGTTGCCCTGGTTGTGGCCAAAAGACAAGCACCAGAGCTGGCAGCTGACTGCATGGTCTACCGTTACGGCTCCCTCGCCACCTCTGTAGACGTTATCCGTAAGTCAATACAGCTTTTGGAATTATGGCAATTTAAACCTTGACAGATTATGTTATTCTTCAACTGAAGCAGTCTGATTTAAGAGTGTTAATATCTGTCTTTCTGCCTCTTTCAACCCTGCAGAGGGTATTGAAAGTGTAGAGATTGTACAAGTGTCCAATGTTGTATCAATGGCGACCGAGTTGGATCAGAATGCTGTGGACGTCACCATTACCTGTCAGGGGAGGTGAGCAATGACATTTATCTATTAAACATGTTATTTTTATGTTAGTACACTTGTTGTCATGGCTGTTAATGTATCTCAGTCTAGACTAACACAACTCAAACAAATTGTCCTCATTCAAACATTAATCGAATCACTGGTGTTTGAAAAATCCTGTAAAGTTTGAGTTTAACCATCTGCCAAATAAAAAAAAGGCCTACAAGTCAAGCGCAACATAAAGCACACTTACTGTTCAGTTTAACATTAGAAGTGTATTGATTTGGACATCTCTGTCTTGATGGTCTTTATAACTAATACAGCAAACATCTTTGAGTTAACCAACATGGAAACTGTAATGTCTTATTATGTATTATGTTTAGTACAGAAAAACACACATTCATGACAAGAACATATCCACTTCTGATTGTTCTTCTTGTAACTATGTCTCTGCATCTTCACTACCCTTCCTTCAGTCTACCAAGTGAGGTGTGCACCGTCATTTCGGATGCTGACTGTATCACACCAGTGGAAACGGTCTGTAGCACAGCGACACCCTCTCCAGACTGTCAGATGATCCTTCGCCAGTTCTTCAATGACTCTGGAGTATTTTGCATCAATGTCTCTTTGACCAATGATGTCAGTCTTGCTGTGGCAAGCGCAAGAGTCAGTGTGACCGTAGGTGGGTGGAAGAAAAATTAATTAATAGCCACCAAAGTACTTAATCTATAGACCTTTCTCTCATTCATATCATGCGCTTCAATTTCAGCTTCTGGTGGTTCCCCAGCTGGAACTGCAGCCACAGTCCTGGGTGTTATGGTTCTTGCCTGTGTTGTCTGTTGTATTGGTTTGATGTACAGGTGAGTACCTCATTTGTTAACCTAATTAAAAATAAAAAGTTGCAAGCAAAGGTACTGTAATTATGGTCAAAGGTTTATCAAGGTTTCATTGTGTAAAACATGATTCCCCGACTCTTATCAATCAGCATCAGTATTTTCATACTTTGACCTCATTTTAATGTGGGTCCTTCAGACCTTTCTCACATGGGATTGTTTCAGCTGTAGTAGCACGAAAAGCTCAGGTGATGGCTCATCACAGTTCAACTCTGTCAGACCCCAGGTGTGTAAGCCTGCATGCACAATACCAAAACATAACTTGAAGTGACCAGAAAAACTGAATCATGAGGAAGAGTAAATGTCCAGGGATTGATCCCTGTGGAACGCCCACACAGAGCAGATCCTGATCTGATCCTGATCAAAGTTTATACAGCAGTGCTTTGAGCTAACATCAGCATTCTGACATGCTCGTAATGACATTAAAACATGCATGTTAACATTAGAATGCATGTTAACATTGTCAGTGTTAGCATGCTAATATTTACTAATGAGCACTTTAAAAAGTATTATGTAGTATTACTTCTAGGTATTTAGTCACAAACCAATGTCTGCATAAATAAAAAAATTGACCTGATGTGGTGCTGGATAAAAATCAAGGAATCACCAAAGTGATTACAGTTCATCCTGAGGGGGACATGAATGTGGCTATCACATGTCCTGGAAAGCTATCCAATAATGACAATTCACTAAAACCACAAATGTCAACCTCATGGTGGTGCTAGAGGACAAGTCAGGGCATCAGCGGGATTCATCCTCTGGGAACCACGAATCTGTGTAATAAACATTGAATGTCCACGACAAAGCATCCAGTTGTTGACAGGCTGATTTTGCCATCCTTGAAGCCATGTCACTAGTGTTACGGTACTTGATTTTTGACATAGAAATCTTATCCTTCTCTATACTCTATATTTTTTTTAAGATTTTGTTTGTTGTTGACAGACGTTTTCTGCTTTTATTTCATGCCATATAAACTCATACATTTCACTGGGAGCCTCCTCACCTGTCTCACCTATTTCATGTTTCTAAACAGGCGGTTTAAGCAGTACCAGCCACTAAGAGAAGACAGCGCTGACAATAATGGAGGCAGCTCAGTGGTAACGTCAGTGCCTTTGTTGTTGTGGAACTTGTTGAGCAGACAGTCACCAGGAGAGAGTCGTCCATTACTCCAGGGGAGGATTGTGTGAATATCATCATCAGCTCATGCAGCTATAATCTACAACATCCGCTAAAATATCGGCTTTATACACATACTGCTTTAACTGTAGCAATATTAGAGCTCCCAGTCAATGTATTGAACCTGAACCGATTAAGTCTGTCAAGTTAAGTGAACCAGCCTGTGTACGATGACGTGTAGAAATAGAAAGGAGTCAAGTGTGTAATAAAAAAGTGGAATAAAAATGTTGAAGCATTTGTAGAGGAAAGTGATATTTATTTTGACCTACAATATTTTTTAATTGGCACTAATAGTGTATACAAGCCATAACGTATTCTCTTTTTTGTGGCCTACTTATACTGAACTAATGGAAAATCAATGTTAACACATTTCAGTTCAAATTCTTTGCAATGTAATTTAAATCACTTACATCACAGAACATTAATATGTTTGCTACCCTGAAACGAATAAAATGAAACTTTATCACCACACATTTACTTTTCCCCAATTATTTCCTTTTCATTTGCATGTGATATTTATGTGATTTTCCTGAACAGTTAAAGCAGATGAAAGTGGCAACATTTGGTTCATTTATTAAATCACACAATCAATACAATGGCAGTGACAATAAGAAATTGGTTAATCAAGTCACCAATAGAAAATGTTTGATTTTTACAGTATAGTTAGTTATCATTTTACTTCTCCTTTTCTGTTGTTGTTAAAGCTCCAATCAAATTTTTTTATTAATAAAGGATCAAATGACAATGTGTAATAAGAAAGCGGTTGTTCATAGTGATGAAACTAATCACCCGACTCTGTTTTCTTTCACTGTCATTAAAGTTGTTTTCAGATGCAGAAAAAAAAAAATCCATATTCCCACAGGAGTTGATGGACACAACAACTGAAAAGTTTATCAGAGAACAAAAATACACCTCCAAGTGAATGTTAATGTTGCTGCCTGTCTGCAGGATGTCTAAATTGACAACTGTGCCAACACTTTTACTATATTTATAAGGTGAAGTTGTTGCATGCCACCAAGTGGCCAATTCAATTACTGTAGATAATTTCCACCTTAAAAATCATTACAGTGAAACATCCATCAGGGCTAATCTGCCAGAACACTTAATGCTAAAGTGTTGTATTTTTAGCTTCTAATTGCTTAATTATGGCCCACAAAGAAAAGCCCAAATAAATAGAGTAGTGAAATTTAAATGTATTTAAGAGAGAAAACATTTAGACAAAACAGCAACACATAGCACAGAAAAATCTGTCCTATAATAATAGAAAGTAGAATAATCTAAAAACAACAAACTGTGACAATCCACAACTTTATAGGCATGTCACGAATGTTTCACATGGCTTCAGCCGGCATTTAGGTGGAGTAGAGCCGCGGTCAGAGAGTGGTGTGGTTATAGGCACGCTGCTGCTGACTGTACTAAAAAATATTACCATCACGCTCTGCTCTCTGCTCAGTTAAATTGATTTATCAACATGTTACAGGCTACCCTAATGCACTGGCCTGACAAAGAGCGGCTGATAGTAACATGTACATTATATGACACACTGCAGTGCAGGAAGATAGGCTGACGTCACTGCAGCAAAATCTTATTGGAAGGAGCTATGGCCTGGCCTTCGCAGAGGAAACAAAGAAGTGGGGTGATGGGGAAGTAAAGGAAAAGATGGCGCTTGATTACGTGTTTTATATTTATGAATCAGAGTGAAGTTCAAGTGCACATGGCTCTGTTTTTGTAAAGGCTACTGCATTATATTTGTCTTAACTCACAGGTTTTAAAATTAAGTCTGTATTTGCACTCATCTAAGCAGCAGAATGTGATAAAGTAGATTCATGCGCTGCACCTTTCTTCAATGAAACCTTTCGGGTTATTTATGCCAATTTGTGTTGGTTTCACTCACGTATGCACCGCTTCACAATGTCCTTTCTCTTTCTCTCTGTTTACTTACATACACAAGTTTTCCAAATTAATATCCTCCCAACAGACTTGTGTTACACTGCAGTGCTCCATTACAGTAATTACCAAACACATCCATTAATCATCCTTGGCCGTTAACATGTCTCTCTGTCACATGTACCAAGTGTTGTTCAACCATCTGCATTAAGTCTGGACGTGCACTGGAGCCGAGATAAAACCCCATAGTGCCCCTGAAAGGCCATTATTTGTCACAGATGATCTCTGTCTTGGACCTAACAGCCGTCCTGGATCTCACCAGGCCTGCAGCTTTTAATAGGTCACAGCACAGTAGCTCTTGGCCACTTGTCCCAGTCAAAGCACACCAGCATTACTGGCTGAGCTTCAGGAATTGGCTTCTCTTTTCAAGATAAGCTGGCGAGGCTCTCATAATTCCTCAAGTCCTCTCTGGACTGTGAACCTGAAGATGAGTCAGTCGGTGACACCACCCAAGCAGCTACGCAGCTCTGATTAATGTGAACGACTTCTTATTGCCCACCACTCCCTGGCAACCGATCTTAAAAAAAATGCATTTTCCTTCATCTGTCCTCTGCACTGCAGAAATCTACCACCCTCAAGGACGCAGCATTGAGTCTCGCTGCAGCCCACAATTAACATGAGCAACAATAGTCATCTGTACTTACTCTGTACTTTTATTTAATGCCACTATATGTAGAATTTAAACAATCCAGCTCGTACTATAAATTTTATATCAAAGACTGTTGCTTGTTCCCATTTTCAACTATTACAGGACCAGTCAGTGACAAATCTGAATTTGCAGCACTGAACATGGCAGATTAGTGTACTGACAGCAGCCAGGAAGCAGGTTCACACAGTGGCTATTACAGTGTAATCCTGCCCAAAGAAATGTCTGCCCTGCATTAATCAGATGAGCTGGGACAAACTGGATTACTTTTCAGCCTTCATGTATGATTGTGAACATATTGTGAATAGTGACTTTTCTACAATGATCCAATTACATCTTTTTTTCGATTTTTAAATTCTTGCAGGATTATTTGAGAAGATATGGACTTTTTTCCAATCACCGGGAGCCATTTTTCATGTTGCACTGTCTCAGTGCGTAAAGCATTCTGGGAAATCTTCTTCTTCCACTCTGTTTGGTGTTTTCTGAAAACGCTCCATGTGGAGGGCCATTTGGATAACCTCTACCCCTCCATCCCCAAAAGAAACAGGACACCGTGCCGTGCACGACCACACACAAAATGGAATTGGGATTGGGCCATAGTCCATTTGCTGAAACCACCAGTTTCCCATAACCTTAACCTACCATAGCCCACATGCACAGATATATCAGATAGTGAGGATTTGGAAAAATGTTAACTTTAGATGTAAAAATAAAAACAAAAAACAAAAATGCCGCTGTGAATGGCATAAAATGAGAGCTGAAATGCTGCTGTCGGCTCGGTTTCCTGAGCAGCAATGCTCTGTGCTGCTCTCACTGCTGACTGCTGTGTAAGACACAAGTTTGATCAAGTTTCTCATCAGAGACCACACCCAAGATATGAACTCTACTATATGAAAATGGAGTGAGCTTATTCCCTATTATCCCAGAAGGCTGAGATATCGGAATGCCTGCCTAGATTTGCAACATGACACACACACCGTGAGTTCAATAAGTGGAAATGGGAACAGATATTCTAGCCTGATACTGTCGAGGAGGCATTATTGAATTTATGGCCCCTCGGGAATTCTCAGAGAGACCTGAAGGATCAATCGCTAATGGCAACATCTGGCTGATGGTTAGTATTACTGACACGCTCCAGTTAGAAATCATTCAGCTGTGGGTTTTTTGTATGTGCGAGCGTGTGTTTGTGTGTTGGACATGAATGTTGATAATTTAAGTGTAGAAATGCAGATTTGGCCTTTACACTGATAAGAAGGCTTGACATAGGTGCAGATTGGAGCAAGATCTGGTGAAGAAACTGAAAGTGAGATGTGCTCTGAGCAGAGAGAGGGGGGGGGGGGGGGGGGGGGGAGGGCGGGAGGAGAGAGTTACTGACTATGAAGCAGGTTGATTAGATTACAGAGCTCAGACTAACATGGGCCATTTATTACACAGAGAACCAGAGCTCGGCAGTAGCAGCCATACAAACCTACAAGGAGGAAAATCAAGTGTCTGTTTGTGAATGTAAAAAAGATAACTGTATTTCTACAACACTGTGGTCCACATGCTCCATGAGGAAGAGGAACCCGAAGATTAATTTAATCAGTGCTGAGTACAGTTTAAAATAAAGGCTGTTGATTGGTGAGTAACCGTGTGTGTGTGGACATGTATAACTCATGTTGTGGGGATATAAACCTGTTTACACCATCACATTGAGCAGACAAAATGGAAGTTGCCATAATGTAAATCGTTAAATTTTCGAGTGAAGACTTGGGTTAAGGTTAGGGTAAGGTCAAATAAGATGCAGACTAGTAGTGGTTATAGTTATGGTTATGGTGGGTGTCCAGGAAATGAATGTAAATCAATGTAACGTCCCCAAATGTAATGGAAACCATATGTGTGTGTGTGGGTGTGCGAGTGTGTGTGTGTTTGACAGACAAACGAATATGACAGAACCTGTTATACTCAGTATTACATTAGACACTGGAGAGCATGGGGATGGACAGGCTTAAAGGCACTAAGTGTGGCGGGGACACAAAGGAAAGAAAGCGCCACGCCCAGTCACTACAGAGCATGCTCAGCATTACGTCAACTTTTCATGAGATTGGTAGCCTGTCTGCGGACATCAATTAAAATCACTATAGACCTTACACACACACACACACACACACACAAACATGCTGCACAATCTACAGAAGGATTTGAAGGTGCTGCCTGACAGAAAAACATTAACATTAATGTCACATTTTCTCATCATTTGAAGCTATTGTCCATAACAATGCATGTAAAAACAGCAACAATAAGCATAGAATAGTGTTTACTGTTGCCATGTGCGTCTGAATTAAGACCCCCTTAGTGGCTGATTTAGTAATATAATAGTCCTTGCACTTCATCATTTATCAACCTTGCAAGTAGGATTCACACATCTCTACAGAAAAAGAAACTAATACATTATTAATGGTTTCATAGCACAGTCTCTTTTTCCCTGGTTGAAAAGCAGCTTCAACTGATGTCTGGAAAAAAAAAATCTTAATAACATTATATGTTGAGAGCAAAGTACATTCCTTCAGAGTTAAAGCTGATATAAATTTTGATATTGTGATTATTGGCTGGTTAAGAGAGCATCATATTAAGTTTGACTGTGTTCAGTTGGCTATGCTGCAACTGCTAATTATATTATAAGTGACAATAGACTCGAAACAATGTACCATTTAGATCATTTCTTTCTACACTGGTAATAATTTGTGCGTGGTAAGTCCCAGGACCTGCTTTAACCACAGTCACAATTGTTTGACCCCTGTCATCTATATGACTTTGCCAAAAAAAAAAAAATCCATTGTTCACCAGAAACACCGACAAAGTTATTTGACAACTTTTACTCTGACAGGGATTACTGGATCTAGTGAATTTCAAAAGGATGGAATAACTGCGGAGTCATGGCTCTGCCCCAGACGCCCAGAATATCAATAAAGTATTCCATTACTGTAAAAGGAGAGAGAGACAGAGAGGCAGGGAGACAGATGGAGGGGGAAAAGAATCAAATCAATGTATCCATGTGATTCAATTTAGGCCACAATTTCACAGTTTCTTATTGAGAACCAGGTAACAGGATCCTTGACATGTACATTTGATGGTAAAGTTAAGATGTGCATGTAAGAGTGAAACCATGTATAGGAATCATGTGGAGAAACAACAATCAAAACTGAGTAAGAACCATTGCAAAGTGTCAGCAAGGGCATGAATCAGGGTGAGGAGAGGTGGGCATGAGGAGCCATCTTTCAGAATCAAAGCAACAATGTGGAAGCCGGACTGGCCCCGTGCCAAGTGTTCTGGTTAAAAGGGTGGAACTGTCGAGACAGAGAGTAAGACAGAGCGCCGGTGAAAGCACAGAGGGAGAGAGAGAGGCAGGGTCTGTCTCTGAAGGGTAGGGAGTGGCCAGAGCCTGTGTGCTGATGAGTGATTGAGAAAGGAAGGGTTCATGTGGGTGGGGTGAGGAGAAATGAGGGAGGGGGAGGCGTGAGGATGATGGGATAGCCAGCTCGTGTGCATAAAAACCCCCGGTGCTCTTCAGTCTGATGTCCTGTTGCCTCACGAGCATCTCCAAGAATCCAGCTCTCCATCTTTCCACAGCGATAAAGAACAGAACAAGACCAGCCATGAGCCACTCTTCAATGCATACCTCCACCTCCTACAGGCGCACCTTTGGAAGCCCACACCCCATCTCCATGTCCTCTTACTCCTCCGTGTCTTCCCGTATGCCCGTTTCCGGAGGGCGCTATATGCGTTCAATGTCACCTGTGGTTACGTCCCGCGCCACCACCTACCAACAACAGCGTTCCCGCTCCAGCACCCAGCCCCCTCGCGTCTCCTACGACAAGGTGGACTTCACCCTGGCTGAAGCCATCAACCAGGAGTTCCTAACCACCCGCAGCAACGAGAAGGCCGAGCTGCAGGAGCTCAATGACCGCTTCGCCAGCTTCATCGAGAAGGTGCGCTACCTGGAGCAGCAGAATGGTGCGCTGCAACAGGAGCTCAACCAGTTCAAGGGCCAGCAGCAGCATGGTCAGCCCAACCGCGCCACCGACCTGTTCCAGGAGGAGCTGAGGGAGATGCGGCGCCAGATGGACGCCATCGGAAAGGACAGGGACCAGTACCTACTGGAGAGGGACAACCTGGCTGAGGACCTGGCCCTGCTCAAGCAGAGGTTGGTACCAACAGAGTGATGAATGACTGCTTGTATTGAGATAGAAGGATAAGGAGGGTGTAGAGTTCATGCATGGGTGATATGGTGAGATATTTTGGGTGAAGGGTATTTGGGTGAAGGGTAAGAGCACATTGAAAAAAGAATAGAGTAGTTTAAGAAATTGTTGGGCCTTGCTTCAGGAAAACAATAGAACCATTAGAGAACAGCTATGGAGAAGCTGCTGATCAGATGAACCATATTGTCCCAACAAAGTCAACAGTTTTCTCTCCTCTTCATTCCAGTGTTTCTCGGTCGTGAGCGTGTCATACGTTGAGCCCTGCGTGTGGGCTACTACTTACCACCAATGCCACAATCACATCACTCACTGACACTGTTGTTTTTCATGGTCCACTTTAAGCACAGAGAAGGCAGATAGTCCCAGAACATTTGCCACTTGAGTCCAATAGTGATGGTGGTGTAGGGCGTGGCACATCAGCACACATGGACAGAGAGCGTGATGCAGGACACTGCCCTGCTTCTTGTGCATGAGACTGTTTCCATGTATGCGTGTGTATGTTTATTGCGTTGCCTTACTAGCAGGATTCAACATAAAGGAGAAGAGCCAAGGACAACAAAGTCACCCACAGAAAACTATGGCATACCACTTGATGTCAAATTAGGCAAGGAGGTGTTGAATGATTCCTTTAAATAACACAAATGTATTCACTTTTAGGAACACAGACAATCATGGGTGCACACATTAGGATGGAGAGGAGACAGGAGGAGGATGGATGGGGCAGACACAGGGTGGGGCCGGCTGAGGAGAGAGAGAGAGGAAATGGGTCCAGAGGAAGAGAGGTTGGATATCAGGCGTGGTGAGAACAGCGTCAGGAAAAATCAATGTGACTCAATGACTCCATTAGGTGTGTTTTCAGTGTCCCTCTGTGCTGATGGGATGGTGCCAGAGACCCCATTAGGACAAAAGGACCCCTGTAGCACAACATGAATTAAAGATGAGGAAGCAGGGCCCACTATGTGATGCTTTGCCCACTAATCTACTTTATGTCCAGTCCGGGCATGACTTCTGTCTGACAGGACAGATGGAGCTGGATTCAAATCCACATCCAGACATCGACCACACAGACGGCCCATCAGTCACAAAGTGTCAGCAGAGAATGAACAAACTTATTGTATTGTGCTGAGTCATCACAGTGGCTCAGCAACTGTAATTGAAGCATTAATGAAATATAATTTTTCATTTTAACGTCATTTTGCTCATTTTTGCAGGAGCACCAAATTATTTTGGTTGAAGCCGGTCCACAAACACTTCACGTTGTTCAAACAAAATACAGATTTTACATAGCTGCCCTGGAAATGTCCCTCCGATTATCTCTACTCTCGACGCTGATACAGATGGATGACTGTATACTGGCCAAAATTAAAATGACCATTTAAAATTGTTAAAGAGAGGGGAAGTGTGTGTACATAACCTCAGTGAGTGTGGGCCTTATTGAACTGCAGAGAAACCACATTAGTTCAAAGGAGCAGCTGCTGATCCCACTGGGCGCACTCCCAACCCTTTTTACAGGACAGTAAATTAACAAATTGATCCAGAAAGCTTTTTGCCAGCTGATGCTCTGGTTCAGGAGGGTTTTTTTTTTTTTTTAACATATGCATCATGTTCTTTTCTCTCCTCCTTTGGTGAAAAGGAGATTCTGGGAGCCCGGAAGAAGATCTGTACATTGGTTGAAATATTCTGTCTTGCTCTTTGTCCTCAAGGTTGGAGGAAGAAGCCCAGAAGAGGGCAGATGCTGAGAATAACCTGCTTGCCTTCCGCAAGGTAAACACCCAGTTCACTGGACCTTGATTACCATATTGGTTACAGTGTCCTCAGGCTCGGGTAACAGGTCACAATGGACAGCTTTGTTCCATCTCCAGTGCTTCCATAATAGTGTCACAGTAACATGACAGATTTCTAAAATGTTATTGATCCAGACTGCTGGACAGGAAAGAAGCTTTTTTGCTGATGCACTTTTGTATTGAAATGGCTGCAAATGATTCATACAAGTGCTTCAGGGAGAGACTCTTTTTGTCTTTAGTGTAACTGTGTTTTTCATGATTAAAAAGTATAATCTTAAAAACGTAAGTTAATGATGAAAACATGTCTCAGCAATGATGACATACTGCAATTATGGCAACGTGAACTATGTTTTTGTCTCATATATGTCTCAAACTAGGATGTGGATGATGCCACGTTGTCCCGTCTGGAGCTGGAGAGGAAGATTGAGTCTCTGATGGATGAGATTGAATTCCTTAAGAAGCTCCATGATGAAGTAAGTGATGCTGCCTCCTCTGAACTTTTCCATAGAGAAGTCCTTTCTTTCAGGAGTCACCTATCACAGTGTGATATCTAGAGACCTGTAATTTTAATACTCATCGTTTGCATACACATATATCCCAAGTGACATTTCACTACTGAGTATTTGTAATACAATAACTTAATAAGTGATTGTAGGCCTTCAATGAGATCATCCCAGTGATTAGCTGATCAGCAGTGCAATCAAGGGTTTTTCTTATTATTATCAGGAAATCCAAGAAGTTCAAGTGAGTGTCCAGACCCAGCAGCTGAAGATGGAGGTGGACAGCAGCGCCAGGCCTGACCTCACCGGTGCTCTGAGGGACATCAGGGCCCAATATGAGACCATTGCCCTAAAGAACATGCAGGAATCTGAGGACTGGTACAAGTCCAAGGTGGGCAGAAAGACACACTGACAGTCACACATGAACATAAAGAAACAGATTCATTCTTGTGTGCTTCCTCTCTCTCTTTTTTTGTTTTTACAGTTTGCTGATCTGACTGAGTCTGCAAAGCGCAACACTGATTCTCTGAGGCAGGCCAAGCAGGAGGCCAATGAGTCCAGGAGGCAGATTCAGTCTCTCAACTGTGAAATTGATGCACTGAAGAACACAGTGAGGCCAAGCACCACCAGTCACTTCTCTATATTCATCCATGTCATTTTCAAATTGCATTCTCTTCTTGTACTATATTTGCTGCTGTGTTTTTCAGAATGAAGCCCTGCTGAGGCAGATGCGTGATATGGAGGACCAGTTTGGCAATGAGATTGGCAACTACCAGGACAACGTGGGCAGACTGGAGGATGAGATCCGCCACCTGAAGGAGGAGATGGCTCGCCACCTTCGGGAGTACCAGGACCTCCTCAATGTCAAAATGGCTCTGGACATTGAGATCGCTACTTACCGTAAACTGCTGGAGGGAGAGGAGAGCAGGTGAGGGAGGACATACTGTGTCTTGGGTCCAAATTTCTGCTGTTTTGATGGGATTTTTTCTTTCATCACTGTACATTTATCTCTTGATTATGGACAAGATGGGACCTAAGATCCATCCTAAACCCTGTCCATGTTGATGTTAGGAGTGTCTACATAATCCAGATGTCGAACAAATTTGTGATTGTGTCTATTGTGATTTAAGTTTTCATGCACCACCAAAAAAAATCTGAGTGGGTTTTTTTCCTTATACGATCTTTAATCTATGTCTATTGAAACCTCAGAGTAACTGAAATGCATGTGCCACCTCAAGGAAAGCAAATGACGTTTCTTTACAGATTTGTTGCTAACACCCAAAATTTATTTTCACTGTTTAGGATTACTGTTCCCATCGTCAATCTTGGCATGAGCAACCACTTTGGTGAGCGAGGTAAGTTAAAGTTCTTAGGAGCCTTAATTTCAAATTGTTTTAACTAAGTTTCTGAGAAATCATTTTTGTCTGTCAGTTTGGTATGGGGGATGGCTTTAAAAAGTTTAATACCCATGAGCCTCAGCCACTGTTGCTATGGGAAAGACGCAAGTCAGAAGTGTGAATCAGAGTTGTAGCAAATTCAAAACGCAGTTGGGAGCAAAACATATCGACACAGTTGCTGAATTCATCCAAAATTGACCCAGAATCTGTAAGTAAACTAATACTAATAGCATAATCTTTTGCTTCCACCTGTTTCCAGCTCCTTTGATCAAATTTTAAGCTCCCTGATTGGATGTAATTTTTTCAAATCAAAGAGCTGTTAAATTGAAGAATGTGTCAGTTCAACCAGGACAGTTTCTCGCCAATCCAAGTCTTGAAATGCTCTAATTGCGGCCCAGCTGCCAGAGTGAAATGTTGGCATTGTACATTGTACACAGATGAGTTTAAACTTGTATGTTTCATATGTATTGTATCAGTGTTTCTACAATAAGTATCAAAGAGACGTTGTTCAGATTACTGTAACACTGTGGATATGAGCTGAGTTTCTCATCATGGAGGAGGAGGGGTGGTGTCGGTGTGACAGCTAGGCGAGATGACTGTCAGGCACCACACCACTGTTTGAGCCGTGTTTCCTGCGACTACATCGGGTATTTTTAACGTGACAGTAGGATATTTTCCAGCTGTGTTTGTGGTGACTACACCAGATATTTTAAGCCAACACCTGATCCTTTCCCAACCTTAACCAAGTGGCTTTGGTCACAACATGTTTGCAAATGTGTCTGACTGTAAAAAACCCCACTTTGATGTGACTGTTTGCAGACTATGAACAAACTCCAAGCAGCATGAGCAAGAGGACTGTGGTGATAAAGACAGTTGAGACTAGAGATGGAGAGGTACAATAATTTAAACAAAAATGTGCACAATGCAAAATAACTAGCTTGACATCTTTTGCATTATGGACACTGTGTAGAACATAAGACTTACATTAACTTGCACCATGTGAAAGTGAATTTGAACAGTCTGTTTGTTTTCCATCAGGTGGTGAAGGAATCCAGGAGGGAGAAGGAGAGAGACTCTGATAGAACCGACAAGGACGACAAGGACGAGTAGATAAAAACTGATTAGAAAATGTGAAGGCCAGAGCCATGAGGGAAACAATACATTAGAAAGAGGAAAAGATAGGAAAAAAAGAAACGATCTATACAGTCCTCATTCCCACTAGTTATGTGTTTTGTTGTCTAGCAAAGAGTCTCTCAGTATAGGTGCAATGTTGAATGAATCCCTTTAGACAGTGTCACTTTGGTGCTATTTAAGCCACTAAATTTTTGCTAAACATCATCTGTAGGATTAAGCAAAACCACTTTATTAACATACCACTTGAGGCCTTGATTTACAGTGCAATCCCATGACATCCTTAGGCGACCACACGTTTGTAGTATGAAACTACAGGCTAAAATAGATAGTTTAAATGCAGAATTTTAAAAGCTTGTGTCATAGATATGACTTACTAACTGAACTTCAGACACTGCCCTTTGGTGAACACAGACTGAGAATAAACTAACCTGTCTGCATTTCTTTTAGAAGCTTTGCTATCCTCTTATTGTGCAAACCAAGAAATCTCCAAATACACGGACCATTAATAAACATGTAACGCACAGGAAATGTTGACACTGAGAATATGACACCAACTGAAAAGACTTGCTGAATGTGCTTCGCAATGCTGAGTGTATCTGGTACAATTGATGACTGAATAAGTGCAAATAAACTTAATTGGAGCAAAATTGTGTTGTCTGTACGCATGACTCATTATGAATGTGCTGCAAGAGTGTTTTTTGCTTTTTACTAACTTCCTCTCAGCAGGTTTTGGTTTCATACAAGCCAAGGTCTCTAAACCAATCTCCTGCACTTTATTTCCAAGAGCACCTTGTATTTGTAATAGTAATAAAAAAAGTTTCAATGCCAGTCACTCAGAATCAGTGGCTTGAATAGAATATAACACGTGGACTTTAGAAAGCTGATGGGAGGGGAAGGGAATTCAAACAGTAGAGTGTGTTTGAACTAATGACAGATGCAAAGTATGAAGGGAAACATTGTAAACTTGTCAGGCCCCTTTCAATCCAAAGGTGAAAACCTTTACATTTCATTTGTTTGTTTTTTTCAGTGTGAATGACGGAAATTTATTGTTTCCGTATGGTGACTTCACAAGGATACACTACATTGATCAAAGTTTTTTTCCCAATAAACCTTTATAGATAAAGGTTTAATGCAGCAGCAAACCATTTGTCAAGGGGTCTAGAAAACAAGGGCAGATGACACAAGTTCTTCATGCTTCAATAGGAGGAGGACTCCTGCCTTGGCTTGTGTTTTGCCCTAAGTATAACCTTTCAGGCAACACCTTAGCTCAAACTGCAGGTATATTCCACTAAAGTCTGGAACATCCACACATCAACCATTGCACAAGCCGTAACCTTACCCTCTTTGCTTCAACCCGGCAGCTATTTTATTGATTTGGGTTAGTTTTTAGTCTTTTTGGTAGGTAAGCATTAGAAGGCACAGTCTGAAATGCTAAAATCAGGGGACATACTGCGCCATGACGACATTCTACATCCGCTTCCTGACTTTACGCTCGCTATCTTGGCGCGAGACTTTTTGATTTGTAAGAGAGCCGACTGGAGACCAACGTTATACTAATAGAAAAGCTCTTAACTTTATACACCAACAGTTACTGGAAAGGACACCTGTAGAGTAACAGCATTTCAACGATTGGGTAAGTTATTGCGTGTTGTTTTTCTTTCTCTGAAGTCAGACTCGAGTCATTGCGCGGTCTGTCTGCTGTAAACTAAGGCTAACTGTCCCGGCTACATAACATTAGCAATGTGTCGAGCAGAGCCGTCCTCTGTAGATTCACGTTAGCAAGCTAAATACCGAACTAATATGAAAGATCGGAATGATCTGGCTACCTTAAAATAACAGTTAGATTTTTAATGCTATTGTAGTCCCCTGGTTAGTCTGGTTTCCATTTAGTTTAACGTTACACTGGACAGTTTCATGCCGATATTGGTAACATGTAGATAACCAGCTTTATGTAGTGCCCAATTAAAGTAACCAGACTTCACCAAGTCAGTCAGATAATAAGCAAACTTGACCTGCACAGATGAGAATGCGCACGGAAAAGTTTGAGATCCACTCCACAGGTGACAGGTGAGCCAGTTCAGCGTGTTTTAACAGCATCTAAGTTTACCTGTCACGTGCAGGCTCACGCCCATTAGCAAATATTGATTGGATTGATCTGCTGCTAAAGAGTGATACGCAAAATCTTAAGTTCATGGTAAACACAACTTTTTGAGATGCTGTTTTGATCTTGATCTGTTGGTCTTTCTATATCCTGCTGGTTAGGCTGAACCTCCACCTTTATGCTGTCTGATGGTGTATGGACTTACTCAGAATGAATTGCGAGCTTTTGGCAACGTGCAGCGCTCTTGGCTATCTGGAGGGAGACACCTACCACAAGGAAGCTGATTGCGAAGGTGAATCCCTTTTAAAATGTTCTGAATATTTTGTGACTACAATAAATAAATAAATGATTTTCTTGCATCACCGGAGGGAAGGGGATAATATACAGTGTTCTTGTTATGGATTAAGGACAGAAAAGCACTTGTACTAGTCCTCCTCCTGACTGTCCTGTGTCTGTGTTGCAGAGAGTGTGAAAGACTTGATCAGGTATTTACGCCATGAAGATGACACCCGTGACGTCCGCCAGCAGTTGGGTGCAGGCCAAATTGTACAGAATGATCTCCTACCTATTATCATTCAGCACGGACAAGACAAGGCCTTATTTGATGCATGCATCAGGTATAAAGCCTAACATGAAACTTCTCTCTTGAACTTCAAAAGTTTAGGAATATTTATAATATGGGTAGGACAAAAAATCAGTGGGTTAATATATCATAATATAGTTTGATTGAGTGGATTATTGGTCAGCCAAAGCCAATATTGTGATACATTATATGATATGTTGGTACCAAGTATTGTTTTATTAAACATATTGTCATTCAATTTCCATAGAAGATTCAAAAATAAGACACTGTTGCTCACTTGACTGTTCTCTGGCTTTTGTCAGGCTCATGGTCAACCTTACTCAGCCTGCCATGCTCTGCTTTGGTAAAATCCCTGATGACCCTGTGTTTAGACATCACTTTTTGCAAGTGACATCTCATTTACAAGCCTACAAAGAGGTATTGTGAACTCAGTATAACTGCAAAAGCATTTTACATTTTCTAATGTGTAATGATAATATATAATAATATATCTGGGTTGGATAAGTGCTTCTATTACTACTATTACATCTGTAATTCATGTTTAAAAAGTACTGTATTGTATATTAATAAGTACTATTATTTTCAGGCATTTGCCAGTGAGAGGGTGTTTGGCATTTTGAGTGAGATATTATACAACCTTCTACAACTGGTGAGTTTCACCAGTTTCACATTACTTTCACCTCACCTGTTTCCTACATTATACCAGTAAAATTGTTGTGTTTATCCATGTGTTTCTTCCTATGTATACCTACTCGCCTTCTTGCTATTCAGGACTGGGAGCAGAGACAGGAGGAGGATAACCTGCTGATAGAGAGGATCCTGCTGCTGGTCAGGAATGTGCTTCATGTACCTGCGGACCCCGGTGAAGAAAAGGTCTGAATTTAACGAGAATAGCATGATCATATTAGAGGCAGAGCTAAATCTGTCCTAAATTAGACCCTTTATCTCACCTGTACTTCCTCCCTAATCTGTCTCTGTTGTAGAAAGTGGACGATGATGCCAGCGTCCATGATAGGCTGCTGTGGGCCATTCACATGAGCGGCTTCGATGACCTGGTTAAGTTCCTGGCGTCGGCCCAGAGTGAGCAGCAGTGGAGTATGCATGTGTTGGAGATAATCTCCCTCATGTTCAGAGACCAGGTTAGACTAATGAAACCCTTTTAGGTACACATACAAATCCCTAGCTGTTCTGTGTTTGAGCTCTTCTACTTTCCTTACAGACACCGGAAGCTTTGGTGAGTGCCGGTCAGGCTCGCTCGGCAGAGGAGAAGCAGAGAGATTGTCAGGAGCTGGAGGCACTGAGGCAGAAGGAGCACGCAGCCAAACGTTCTCGCACATTACAAAGAGGAACCAGGTACCTGCATGCTATTAGCTTTCGTTTGAGTCACTCCTCAACCTGTGTACAGTTTGTTTAAAGTCCTTGAAACTGGATTTTTTCTATTTTCAGACACTCTCGCTTTGGAGGGTCCTATGTTGTTCAAGGCCTCAAGTCAATTGGGGACAAAGACGTTATTTATCACAAAACTCTTCATAATGTGAGTTGTGACCTCGTGCAGCTCATCTGTGATATGGAGCAATCTTATGGTGCTTGCAAAATTATTTTAATATGAATCTCTGTTTTTCTTTCTTTCTTTTCTTTCTCTCTTTTTTGTTTATATTTTGTTTTAGTTCAAAAATTATACTCATGATGCAGGCAAAGCAGTGAGACGTGTTCCAAAGAGGAACCGACAGGCTCAGGAATGTAAGGACAAACGCCGTTCAGCCTTAAATGTTCGACTCTTCCTGCGAGGGTTTTGCATGGACTTCCTGGAGAACTGCTACAATCACCTCATGTATCTTGTCAAGGTCAGCTGCTGTAACATTAATGACTTATATTTGTAGCACAGACTCACAGACCCAATGCAGCAATAACCCTTTTTTGTTCTGTAGAATACAAACGGAAAATGGCAAGCCGCCACGACACATCATCAGATACTTAGCGCTGTCATTGTTAAGTCTATTCATAGCACGTTTTTAATATGAATATAAATAAAAAGGAAGAGACATAGCAAAGTTGAGCAAACTTCATAAGATGCTGAAACACTTAAATTCAAATTAAAACTGAGAGTTAAAATTCTTTTAGAAAGTTAACTTACCCAGAAGCCCTTCGGAGAGGATGTTTGATATGTTTAAGTGGAATAAGTTTTTTAGTTGCTGTGTATTGTGGACCAATGCTGTAAAGGTTTTATAATGCTCTTTGTATGCAACACAAACTACAAAACTCTCAACACTGTGTTTCATTGTCTCCTCTACAGGAAAGTCTAATTCGAGAGCAAACTCAACAACATGACGAGACGTACTACCTCTGGGCGCTCAGCTTTTTCATGGCCTTCAACCGCGGCAACGGTTTCCGCGCTGACTTTGTTTCTGAGACCATGTCCATCCGCACTTTCCATTTTATTGAGCGCAACATCACCAACTACTATGAGATGATTCTCACAGACCGCAAAGAGGCCACATCCTGGTCACGCAGGTAAGAAGATCATCAGGAGGCAGTTGAATATAAAAATGTTTAGTCCGTGTGTTGGTCCAAGGCTGATTATCACATGTTCTTTCTAGGATGCACCTGGCACTGAAGGCATATCAGGAGCTGCTGCTAACTGTGAATGAGATGGACCGCTCACGGGATGAAAGCATCCGTCAGAGTTCCAGCGTTATTAAAAGTAAGATGCTAAAAGATAGAGTACTCTTTTGAGTTCTAACATTCAAATTCTAGTAATAATTTTAAGCTCAAATGGAGCACATGTTTGCACATGCTGTTATCATTGCATAATGTTTCAAGTATATGGATATGCTATTAAGGCAATACAACAATTTATATCTTTTTTTATATTTGAATTATGAAAAATGGTTAGTGTGTAATTGTTGTTCTGATTTACCTCCACTTTCTAGGTAACATATTTTACCTGATGGAATACAGAGAGATTTTCCTGACTTTGCTGAGGAAGTATGATGAAACCAGACAGCCTCACTCTTACCTCAAAGACTTGGTGGAGTCAACTCATCTCTTCTTGCGCATGTTAGAACGCTTCTGCAGTGGTCGCAAAAACTTGATGGTTCAGGTGAGTTCTTGTCCTAAATTTGTTGTGTGTGGAAATTCTTGTCATCAGTGCCCTACTTACAATATAAATATCTCGCTCTGTGAACTCGGCAGAAGAAGAAAGTGAAGCGGAAAAGATCTCGACATGATAAAAAGTCCTCGGCTCCAGAAACAAGTCCAGAGGCCCTGGCAGAGACATGGAAGGTCGTGGAGGAAGAGCTGAAGGGTTCAGGGTTTCAGGTTAGTGTGAGAATCAACCTCTAGGGGCAGCAGAGAGCATTTATTCACAGACAAGTATTGTTGGAGACAATTTAGCTTCAAAGAGTGTTTTGCATTATAAAGATAAGGGTCACATTTACCAACACTGAATACCACCTGTCTATCTTCTGTGTGCAGCTGTCAGAGTCTTTAACTGAAAGCATCGTGCCCTTCGATGCCACATCTGAAACACCACTGGAGGAACAGCGGACTGAGGCCATGGTGCGGGTGCAGGACGCCCTGCTGGTTCGACTGGGACCAGAAGCGCTGGGGCTGCTGCGCGCTGCCAGGTCAGATTCGACCCCTCAGAGTGATGACACATGTTCATTTTTTTAGGTATTTACCAACTTCTTGTCATACTCAGGGAGGTGTGGCCAGAGGGAGACGTATTTGGGTCAGCTGATGTGGAACCTGAAGAAGAACTGGAACTCCTCAAGCAGATCCTGCACGCCAACCTGCCAAGTTAGTTTTTGTAAATGTATACTTATATGATTTGTTCACAGCATCTGTGCAGCGTTTCAACTTTTCATTACAGGGTCATCTCCTCCTGAGCCTGTGGTAGAGGATGAGGATGATGCAGCAGAGTTAGAGGAGGAAGAGCTGGAATCGATCCAGGTTTCTGAAACAGAATTCAACTTTCTGGACTTTATCAAGAGGTGAGGAAAATGGTTATTGCAAGCTGCCACTGCATGTCAAATACTACCTTTGTGACAATCCTGATGGGACATGTTACCCTTCTGTTGCCCCTCACAGGTTTGCCAACCCCAGTATTGTGCGTCCATACCTCCTCTTATTAAAGTCATACTCAAAAAACACACCTCACACCAACCACTGCATCGCTCGAATGCTGCACCGCTTGGCTGTCAACCTCAAAATGGACGCCCTGCTTTACCAGCTGTCAGTCTTCAATCTTTTAAACAAGATCCTAAGCGACCCTGCCGCAGCTGCGTACAAGGTACAGTAATGACATGAGAAAAATCATCCCTCAGCAAGCTGTTGGTGATATCAGATCAACTGTGGATGAGACACAAGATCCTTACCTTTATTCTCCGCTCCACAGGAACTGGTGACCTTTGCCAAGTATGTGCTGAACCGTTTCTTTTCACTGGCAGCACAGAACAACAAGGCATATGTTGAACTGCTGTTCTGGAAAAATGTGGGGGCTGTACGTGAGATGACTGAAGGCTACAGCAAAGATGGGTTGGTGCTCTCTTTGTTTTGTCTTTCATTTCTAAAACATGGTATTTATATTTATTACAAAACAGCAACATTTTGGTTCTACAACTATTGCATCTTGGTGTCATAAATATGTCAGAGAGGGAAAGAAACCAACGTGGACTGAAGAGGAGGAAGAGGAGTTGCGCAAGCTTTATGAGGAGCACCGTCATTCTGAAGGTCAGCTTCCTTTTTGTTTGTTGTTCGCACATCTTTTCTGTTTGTCATGTTAAAAGTTACAAGATGTACTTGCACACTCTAATCTAGATTCTTCACTGAACATTTATTCTTGTGTTTAGTACCAGATATAGTGGAGACTCTGCTGCCGTTACTCAGCAACAGCACCCGTACTCGACGCCAGGTAGTGACGCAGCTGGTGCATATGGGTCTGGTCGACAACGCAAAGGAACTCAAGAAACCAAAGTATGTACTCCAGACAGAATGAGTAATATTAATGAAATGTAGAGAGGGATATATTACAGTATAGCTCTATACACTGCAGAACTTATTAGGCCCTTGTTGAAGAGTCCCTTTGTCTTCTTTTACAAAAGGAAAGGTACCCAGATTGTTCTTTGGACTGAGGAGCAGGAGCAGGAGCTGGAGATGCTCTACGAGGAGTACAAGGACTCTGATGGTACCAGACACCATATTATCATTGTGAAGTGCATGAGAGGAAAATGAAGCAGCCTTTTCAGTGTGCCTCTGTCCCCGATACTGATCCTTGTACAACAGTAGTCTCGGGGCGGCTCTCTTTACTGATAAAACTGCATTTTCACAGATGTGCTGGGTAACATCCTGAAGAAGCTCACAGCCAAGCGGTCGCGTGCACGTGTGGTGGACAAGCTGCTCAGTATGGGCATGGTGTCTGAGAGACGAGAGCTTTATAAGAAGAGGAGTCGCGGTGGTCAAGGGAAGAGCTCTGGAAAAGGAATGGTAAACTTAAGATGTACTTTGTTCTTTTACAGTAACAGTATTAATTAGATTAAGAAACGATTGTGATTGGAAAATAAAGATAATTATGTGTCTAACACAAATCCAAGTATACATCATAAAAAAATAACATATAGCAATATATGTTTAATGAAATGGTGTTTCTGCCAAAGACTGAAGAAGAGTTCCTCGAAGGACTTACACAAGGTTTCCCAGATGAGCCTGTGGACAGAGATGATGAAGATGAGGGAGAGGATGAGTCTGAAGAGAGTGAGGAAGAGGAAGGCGAAGAGCAAGAACAGGAAAAATCACAAAACGGAGGAAGGAGGAGCCAAAGCCTGCACTCCCCAGCAGAGAGGAGAGCAGATATAGGCCCCATGGTGTATGCTCTACAACAGGAAGGTGAGGCAGTTTCAAGGTGATGTTAGAGTCTAAATAAACAAAGTGTCTTTCTGTACAAAGATGCTGCTGGTTTGTGTGTTAAGTCCTTGTTTGAGACTGCAAGAATAAAAGATTCTTCCAGTATGAACTCGTAGGATGAGTTTCATGCTGTTTTTTATCAACAGGCATGTCTGGACCCATGTTGTGGCTACAGAATTGTCTGAACAGAACAGCAGAGGACCGCGAAGATGATGGTAAGAGCAGCTGTCAAACACAAAACTTTCATTAAAACGTCATTTTTTTTATTCCTAGTGGTTTTGGCTCTCAGGGAAGTTACAGTATTGCACAGTTGTCTGGTCTGTTAATGAAACTGTGGTGGTCCGTTCACCAGGTGTGTCCCAGGCTGTACCGATTGTTCCTCTGACAGAGGCTAATGAAGAAGCCATGGAAAACAAGACCTTCCGCAAACTGTTGCGCAAACTGGGAATGCGAGCACCTGCAAATGAACAGGTGTGTTTTTCTTGTGTAATATTTCACTACCAAATAATTTCACCTCAGTCTAATTCTAATCCTTTGAACTGCTCTTTGTGCATTCATTTGAGACAAATTTGGCATTTTTAAGTTCGATTGTAAAATCATTTCTAAATAGTGGATTAAACACCTGATGGTGAAAGACTTTACGGCTGATACTTTGCATTTACTTTAATTTTTCACTGTTCTGTTACCAGGAGACCTTTTGGAGGATCCCAGCAAAGATCAGTGCGTCCCAGCTTCGGAGTGCAGCTGCAGCTCTTAGTCCAAGAGAGGAAGACCCTAAAGGAGACGAGGAGCAAAATGGCTCCACGAGTCCGACCGGAGAATCCCAGGAGGAGGAGGAGGTCTCTAGTGAACAGAGAGCTCAGGCTCTGAGAGCTCTGCTGCTCACGCGCAAGAGGAAACACCACAACTCAGAGCATGCAGGTATGTGTGGGAGCTTCATGTTGCTCTGTGTGTTGTGTCAGATGACAGTAGTTAATTACAGCTTTGGTCATGTCGGTAAGTGTTAAGCTGCAAGGAACACCACAGCCCACCACGGCTAACGCTGCCGCAGAGGCCTAATGTTTGTTAGTTTGTCCCGCTGTACATATGAACAGGTCAGCATCACTGTGACCATCCCTTTCTCATGTGATATCTCAAGAAGGCCTTGAGGGAATTTATGAATTTTAATTGTAAAACGTCAATGTTCATGTTTCAATTTCCTCAGAATATAACAGTAATCCACTGCAGTGCAACATTCTCACAGCCAAGTGTTGTTGTAGCTATGAGCTTGAAAAGCAGCGATGTCGTTTGGATTGTAAATCTCAAAACGTTGGACAGAAGGAACATAAAAAATCAGCAGCATATAGACACAGGCTGAAAAGCCCACGTGACAATGAGATTCCCCTGGTATGCCAGTTGAAAAAATACTTCAGCTGCCTCTTAAATGAGATGGGATGCCACTGCAAAAACCATTGGGACACTTTTGAGATGTTGTTAAAGCATTTAAGACGCAGCATTTACACCAGTTGTCTTAAATCTACTGCTGATCACAGATGAGTGAACTATTAAAATAACTTATTATTTAACTTTTGTTGTTGTTGTTGTTCTTAGCTCCTGTGTCAGACTTCTCTCTGGTTGATGACACAGACAGCACAGTTGAGAGGTGAGGTATCGCCCTGTGTTTTTGTTAATCCCTTAAACCAAACCACAGATGAAAAATGTCTATTTTTAATTCCAAATACTCTTAATTCTTAATCTATTCCTGTTCCCCTCAGATCCCAGGAGAAGACCTCAGCTAAAAGAAGCAGAAGCAGAGTGTTGGACGATGATGAGGAGAATGGTATGTTACTGTTGGAAATCAATTTTAGCATTTTAATGTGTTAGGTTTATAATGTCTAACTGGGCACCCTGCCAGAAAACTTAAAAGGAGGTTCATGTTGTCACTCCTTACTTCGTGCTAAGTTTAACAACAGCAATGCAGGACCAGTACCGGCCTCTGACAATAGTAGTGTTCAAACATGATTTAACTGCAGCACTTTGACTTGTATATTACCGTCTTTACAGCGGAGGACTCTACCACTGCAGTGGATATGGATACCAACGGTGATGCAGATTCAGACAGGGAGGATATCGCTGCTCCTGTGAAGCGTAGACGGAAGATGGCCTTAATTGATGAAGAGGAAGATGAGGATTAGTGACTTTCTTTAATGGACTGTAAAAAAAACTGCAGGCAAGGGAGACATAAAAGTCCCTCATTTTGCTCAGAGGTGGATGCAGTCCTCTGGAGGTCTGCAGCCCAGACAGCGGAAACTCTATTAATGGAATACCAAACAAGCCAAAGAAATGGGCCTTTCGACCAGCCCCAGTGGGAACATAGATCATATTAAGCAATTTTGTTTTGTCATCTCTTTGGTCAGCTTGATTGGTGCCTTTATGTATTTGTGGTAAATGAGCTCTGCCAGTCCTCTATTTTGTGAATTGTTCTTTTTCTCTTAGCGTTCTCAGCATGAACATTACACAGATATTGCTGTCTGAGAAAGTTTTGCATCACTTTGTTTATAACTCAATCAATTCCAGTGTAGACCTTGGAGTTTAATTCATGCCTTCTTATTAATAAAAAAGCACTGTTGTCAAAATAGTGTCTCTCTGGCAGCTTTTTGTCACTTTGTTGCACTGCATCATTTTAAACACTAGAGGGCACATGTTGAACTATTTCCTATGAATGACTAAAAAGTATTTGAATATGTAGAATATCTCAGTTGAACTCTTGAATATAATGTATGTCCCTTTAAATTGGAGGTTTTGAATAAAACTTTAAGTAGTGTATCTCTGTAGCGAGTGAGGACAGGCTTAATGAAAACTTGGACAGATCTCTCAGTCTTGATATTTGTCTTAAAGATTACATGAGCAAATCTCTTTTTGACTAAGCTTTCTTCAACACAGGGATCCTGTTTGTGTCTGAAGCCGCTGCTTGTAGCCATCCATGTTTTGCAGCTGTGTCGGAGGTGGTCTCTCGTCCTTACATCTGGACCATGTTAGTAACTTCCTGTCACAGCATCTGCTCTGCCCCCACCCCACGGAGCCAGAGGCAGACCTGACAATCCACAGATACTGCTGTGAGTTAAGCGTTGAGCACAGTGGTGGGTGGGTATACTTCACAAAAGCTAAGAGGTTAAAGGTGTATCGCTTCCTCTGCACAGAGAAATGCTTCATGTGTCTCCATGCAGCAACCAGGCTTGGACAGTCTGTATATCAAAATTACTGTACAGGGATGACTCATTGTTTTGTAACCAGAACATAAAGCGCCAGGAGGCTGTATTGCATAAATGTTAGTGCAAACTTTCAGTACAAAGGAGCCATGCTTTTTGTTGGTGAAAATGAAGTGCTTACTTTTTATTCCAAAGCTACAGAAAGTGGCAGCAGATCTAAACCTCACCGAGCACAGACAGACCTAACACTATTGCTTATTCACAAAGGGCTCATTCACTTTTTAAGTCTTGTGAAGCTTGTTGGCCTGTGTGATGATTCTTGATGACCTTGGGGCTCAGTCTAATGCTTAGGTAAATTCTGAGGGAAAAATACCCGTCAGTTCAGTTCGTGAGAAAAACTACCTGATGGCTTCGTCACATAATTTCCCAGAACTCGCAGGGATTGAAACTGAGCTTCATGTCGCAACACAACATTATTGTATTTATGGATTACTAGACGAGTTGTGACTTTTCAGAGATGAAGAGGATCACTAGAAAGGAGAGAACAGCATCTTTATTTAGCAGTACTTGATGCTTTTCCAATACAAGTTCTCCATTATAGGAAGAACACAAGAAAACAAGAATGGTTCAATTGCCCACTATTGTTAAATCCTCCTGGAAATGCAGTGAAAGGGGTTACATAGAATAATGTGCCAATAAATTATACTTCAAGGCAGGAAATCATGGAACCTACAAGCTCTGTCAAAAGAATAAACTGTCTGTCTAGTAAAACCCGACTGAATAGATCATAAAGTGTACATATAGACAGTAAACAACGAACACCTGTATATGGGCGTGGTTGTTGAAATGTTAGCTTTTAGGCCATACAGTCTATGGTTGTGGCTATAAATAAATAAGACCCTCTCCCTGGTACACACTCACACAACCACCACCACCACCCCCTCCTCCGGGAGACCCTGTGGGGAGAATGAAGCACTCCTACAGTGTCAACGCTCACAGCTGTAGCTCATTCCCTCTGCATGTACCAACACAATCCACAGGGTCCCGTGTCACCAGTTGTTACTCTGTGGACTCCACAAATTCCCAAACCTCCTCAGTGTGCAACAATAGAAATGCAGAAAAGGAGAAGAGAATGAATAGGCCTGAAATATATACAAATTGTCTGCCTTCACATTCAAACACACGTCTCTGTCTTAACACATTATAGGCAGGTTTATTTTAGCTGGACCTGTACCACTTTCTAAAAGGGCGCCCTTTAAAAAAGTATTTTTAAATGGATTAATGGTTAAATCAATGGTTTTGGGTTGTCACGTTGTAAACAAATCTCTCATTAATAGTCTAGTCATTATTAGAGGATAATGTGGGTCACCAGGTCTGCAGGTATAGGTGTTAAAAAGTGATTACTCATGAGCTTTCATTGTCTGTACTTGTTTATCACCTGTGAGTCACTGGGAAGCCATGTCATAATAATATAATGTACTGAGTGCACTGTCCAGGCGAAATAAAGTATGTTAGACTGAATCAATCTACAGTTGTAAATCCGAGTAGCTTCTCTATAAATAGATTCTGGCTTAGATTCCCTGCAGCACTTTTCCAGAAGGTCAGAGGTCATGGGTCCTTTTGAGTACATGATTGGAGCTACTAGCACAAAAAAATGTTTAGCTGGAGAAGGCTAAATGCAAGCCAGAGACAACCTGGCAACCCAAAATGAGCTCTCAATGGTTTAGGTGCTCTATAAAGGGCTAGTAAACAATTTATCAGTTATTAATGACGATATTAATTCCAACTTTACAAAGAGTACCTTAAAAGAAAGTGTAGCACTTTCTTTTAAGGCACTGCTAGTTAGCAATCCTTAAAATGTATCTAATGTATCTACCATCATCCACACAATTTAGCAAGTGTTTTAGCTGTTCTCATTAGCTACCCTGTTCTGTGCTCTCAGTTAAAAAAAAAAAAAAAAAAAAAAAAACACCAAATAACGTTATGAGGTTTGGTTTAAATGGACTTCTGTGACTCCTACCAGTTCATTATTGTTTCCTATCCAGCTGAGCGTAAAAATTCAAAGTAACCTCTGTTAATTGAATCAGTTTACAGCAGAAGCTCAGGTATAGCAAGCTAGCTCCATTTAAGCTGTTCCCCCGCTCTCCTCCCCTCCCTCCCTGCCCCTCCAACGGACCAACTGACGACGCTGGATGGAGATAGCGAGGGGACCGCCTCGGAGCGAGAGAGGGAAAAACTTTTCCTCCTTTGTTTTTTCTGAAGTGCCATTTAGAGAGGATAGGGGAGGTGTGTGAAGGGAGGGTCGTTAAGATTTTCCAGAGAAGTGGACGTTTTGGTTTTTTTTTGGTGTGGAGTCACAGACGGGGACTTCAACGGTTAATTTAGTGAACGCGACGAAGTTGTGTGCCTGGCTGAGGCACCCGCGGAGAATGGAAACTAGCTAACCCTCCTCACAGCTGTGGCCGGGGCTAACTTCGCGTTTTAAACAGATTTGCATGAGCCAGGGGCAGGAACAAAACCATGCTGCTGGTGTCGGTTTAGTTCAGCCTGTGAGTTTGAAAAGGAGCCTAGGGAAAAGTTGGGAGAAAACCGGTTTTCCTTGGTACCCTACCTCCGCTTTGTGCTCGTGAATGGTGGGCTGTTTTTCCTGTTTGACAGGGCCGATTGTCAAGGAGAAGTTAACGATACAACTGCCGAACGCACGGGCTCATCGGTAAGTTTTTAAAATCACTTTTACTAAAGCTGTTTTATTTTATTTTTTGGTGTGTGTTGTAGATATCTACATCACTAAGCTACTCTTTGTTTAAACACCACGGTTTGGCTGTCTGTTACTCTCTGCCAGTGGACGTTTGAATTCAGCTCAGTCCAGTCCATCACAGGAAACTGTAGCCACATACTTCATTGCCGATGAAGATCCATCTCGGATCCTGACTGATCAGTGCCAAACTCAACAGCTGGAAATGTTTGTAATAACACGTATAGCAAGTCAGGCTGCTCCCACGGCTTCTCCCCTTTTCAAGCATTTTACACTCGAGGCGCATAATACAACTTATCCTTCAGTCTTTGAGGACATAATGATCCAGGATCACAAAGGCTCTATTTGTGCGCACTGAACCAAACCGTTTAGACAAAAATCCCTGAGTACTGTGCAACCAGTTAGTTGTGCAGAAGCTGTCCCAGTGGAAGATGGTCGCTCTTAACAAAACATATACTGTAAGATCAGTGCTGATTTGTTTCATTTAAATTCAAAGTTTAAGCTGTTCTCCACAGGCTGTTTGATACACCTGACCACTTTGAGAGTGTGTATTCCTTTGCTATCACTCATAGTGACTGTGCATGTGCATAATATTAAAGCATCCTTCATCTTGTAAGGCAAGCTTTTCCTGTCCCCTCATGGCCCACGTAGCGTGCATAAAGCCCTGGCCCTGCGGTTCCGCTGTGTGATCCAGGGTAGGAGTGCCTCCTGTTTTTTTGGCCAGTGTGATGATAGTCTACGGGTCCTGTCTTTACTGGGGAGTGCAGTCTGTAGTTACACCCCCTCAGTGAGCCGCCCCATCTACTTGACCCACTCCGCCAGCCTGCTCCAGATGGTTTTGCCGCTTTGAAACGGCAGAGAGGAAGCCCTTCCCTGCGTTGGGGAAAAAGAGAAGGCAGGAAAGGAAGCATGAAGAGCAGGGGCCGATGAAAGTTAGACTGCACGTGTTGTTGTGCATGGTGCCTTTTAATTAGCACAGACGCAGGGCTCTCATTTTTTGTCTTGTCCTTGTTATTAGAATATGCTAACACCACGCTGACTTCTCTTCAGTGGATTTGCGCACATAATTAAGTGAAACAAGTTAACAAACATATTGAAGACTAAGCTGTATTGAAAAGACTAAGCAGCTTTCGGGAGAGTGTTGTTGGGGAGAGAGTGTGCACAGGAAGAGCAGCTGACCAGCACAGCGAAGTAGGAATTCCCATTTTATGAGGATCAGCTTTAATTTGAAGTTTGGGTAATTACTGTGTTTGAATCTCTGCTTTCTTCTTTAAACACAAGCAGTCTTTTTTTTCCCCTTAAAACAACAGGGCCAGAGGCTAAGGTTTATTCTTCAAATTAAGGTATGGCTGGCCGGCCATCTCTACAGTCTGCAGTTTCAAACTTCTATGAGATGGCAGCATTGGTTAACTTTGCATTTTTTAGTGTACAGTAAAAATAAGATACACAATTCCTGCTTTTTAACTTACATTATGAAATTAAAATAAAAAGCAGTTTGGCTAAAGCCGTCATAGAGCTCATATTAGAAACTTGGGGAAGTTCTAGTTTTACTTTCAGCTGAAGATAAACTTCATTGCTGTCTGTGGTTAGTTAAAAATGCAGTTTATTCATCTGTTCAGCAGTATTAACTATGTAGTGTATATTCCATAGGAACCAATGACAGAATCACGTATACACAGCTTCTCGGCTCTTCTTAGATTTTCAGATGTCAGGACGTTATTGAAGATCGAATCGCAAATGCAAATGCAGTTTCGCAATGACTCTGTTGTGTCATGATTATTTAGATGAGTGTACTCCAGAAGTCGTTAGAGTTGCTGGGTTAGCGCTCCAGCTCTGTTGGGCCGCATTCTCAGGCCTCTCTCATCTGTCCATGTGCACTGCACATGGACAGATCTGTGCTATACAATCTCTACTCATTGACTGCTGCGGTAAATCTAGTAAGGAGACCCCTGTGCTCTGTACCTGCGAATTTCTCCTCTGATTGGAAACTGCCTCAAGGATGTATTCCTATAAGACACCTTAAGGAATACTTTTTAAGTAAGGGACAAAAGAAAAAAATCTCAGAGGACAATTTAAATGGTGCCAGATGTGATGTTGTATGTCTTTGTTTGTTATGTAGTAAAAGGTAGTCATTCAAAGAATCCATTTTTAAATTACCCAAACACGGCTGAAGAGTGACCTGGCTTTGTGTTCGACTCGGAGATGGAAGGATCTGGAGACTCCTGGGTCCCATTGTCACGTGGAAACCACATAAAAAAACAGATAGCAGTCATTACGAAACATCCATCCATAGGCTACTTATAGCACTTTAAACATTGGTTATAGTTTCGACATTGGGGGGGTGTTGAGTCGGCCTGGAAAATGAAGGGCGCGGGATATTTTAGACTCGTGAGATCGCTGTAGGAGGTACAATTATTGTCGACTGGAATTTGACTGAGAGGGTTAAATGTCTGCTCTAAATGATAGAGCTTCAGTGGAAGTGCTGCAGACATATATATATATATACTGCACGGAGGTCTAAACCACTACAGTGTCCCAACTCCTCTTCTGCCACTATAGCAAACCTATCTACAAAGTTAAGTTAAGTTGGCAGTCTGCCTAAGCAATTCTGTTTCTTGTACACCAGATTGATTAGAGATGAGAAAAGTTTTTAACATGTGATATAATAATACCATCACACCCCAGGGAAATTTCTCCAGCTTCCCAGCTTGAGGTCAGAACACCACTGGACTTGCATTGGAGTCTTGCTCAAGGACACGTCTGCACGATGGGTGGTTGCATTTAGGTCCTCTACGCCAACCTAGTGTTCATCAGCAGCATATATTATCTCGTACACAGTGCTGCACTGTCATGCTCTCACAGACATACGGACATCAGCCTCCACCACACTGCCTACTAAATGCTGCTCTCCACCACAAACCCTAATAGAGCGTTGTGGAACTGCTCCTCCTTGCTGCACACACTGTATGCTCCTTCCCCTCCTGCTGGATCACAACTCTAACTTACTGCAGCATAGAGAGCTAACTGGATGAATATTAGTCCTTACCATGTCCATGACCATGTGTGTTTCTTTTTCTTTTTTTTTTTTAACTTAGTTTTTATTTCAGTTTCATTCAGATCATATGTACAAAGTCACATTCAACATATCTGCTATTTTTTTTCTTTTTCTTTCCCTCAAAACTTAGTGCTTACCATGTGTGTTTCTGATGTACAGTATGCGCGCATGCACCATTGGCTTGTGACTGTCTTCAAAAAGCTCATTATGTTGCTGATCTTTTCTTCATTCCTCTCTATAAGTAGCTCTCTGCAGTCTTTAATTGGCAGGCCTCTATTGTTAAGACTAAAGTCAGGCAGGCATGAGATTCAGAGATTATGAGGGGAACAGAAGTTGGATGCTACTAATAGAATATTGCCACAAGTGACCATTCTGTGGCCTGAGGGCAAATGATTTAGCATTTTTAAGTGATCTTTATCCGTAAATAGGAGTCTTAGGTTAAAGTCCTATAACTGCCTATAACTGTGGTGCTGTTATTGGCATATTGCTACTTGAACAGCTGCAAATTGTGTCTCTATATTAAAAAAGCTATTAAGTGCAGCCAGCTTTTGCAAAATGATCAGAATTTTTATAAATCAGGGTAGTGACCAAGATCTAGGAACTCGCACTGTCCCGTTCGCAAAAAATTTGTTTGAGTGAGTCAGCTTTGGGAGGCAAATAGTTTTGCATAGAATTCAGGATTTTGAAGACTCTGTGGTCAGAAATATGTTGGTTATGGGGACTAAAGTGAAACATAGTTCTTCTTCAGATTCTTTAGTTCGAGAAAGATCCATCACGCACAGTGCACATTTTTGTGTCACATCGTGTCAGAGAGCTGCATTAAAACCCATGTTTTGGTAAATGTCTGATTGAGATGGCTTTAGGGGAAGCAGCTGATGACTAAGGAGAGACCGTGTGACGCCCTTGGAAGAAAGCTACAGAGGAGAATAGACACAAATATGAATAAGGAATTGTCGATTCCCAGGTCTGTGCAGGGAAAAAGAAGCCCTGCTAACACTGTTCCAGATTACACTTGGCCCTTAAATGGCACTTCAGTGGTGTTATAAGAAGTTGAAGGCTGTTAATACAGTTGTGAATGCACCCACAACGCAATGAGGATAATTTGTTAATTCTTACAGTTGCTCAAGCCACATGCAAAGATTGTCAGAGACACGAGTATGTAAAATATCCCACGAGTCACATACAGTCTATTCAACTTTGAAGTGTGCACATAGCACAACAGAGCTTTTAAAGAAAACACTTGATTTGCCTGTCACACACTCCAGTATGGGGATCAAGTTGAGGTATTCAATCATTAAAAAGATAAAAGGTCTGAATGGGACTGAAATTTGAAGTGAGAGGAATGTGGTTGGTGTGTGACTGGTGAATGTGACAGTAGAGACTTGAGGCACTGGCAGGTATTGACTTGTCTGTCTGCAGAAATGTTTAAGTTCTTTGTTTGTCATATGCACAACAGTCACAGTGAGGCAGTTGTTGGCAGGGAAATTCTTGTTCTCAGGTCCCCGCCAACCATGCTCATACAAAAAGATGTAAATAGTACAGAAGTTAAAATATAGAAATAAAATTTAGAAAATGGAATAAAATAAAATATTCTACAGAGGTCCACTGGTGAAAGGTAGTGATGAATCGTTAATGCACATAAAAATATATACTGTATATATTTTTGTATGTTCGTATTCAGTGCATCATTGTGGTTTAAACATGGCTGCATGTAGCTCAGATCCAGAGTACATGAATAAGAACTACAAAACCTCTGAGCATTCACAGTCTGTAAAAAAGAGCAAACTGACTATCATGTGGTGCTTTGTTCATTATGCAAGTTGTTACTACGCTTGGTGACACAATAGCAAGTGTTATATGTAGATTAGCCTGCGAGCCAGACAGATTACAAGCTTATTTTCATGCTGGGGGCTGCCTCTCCTGCCGTTTCAGAATGGCTACATTGCTCGGTTCCAGTCTTTATATTGACAGTGCTTATTTTCTTAGCAGTCCCAGGTAACCGCCTTGTGTTTCCCAGTCCCAGATTCTCAGTTGAAACCAAGGGAGTGGTGTTGCTGAGGTGAAATTTTGTTTCACTGTTGATGACCTGGCTTTTTGTTCCTGCCTCTGCTCCGTGTCAAAAACACAAGGGTCAGTTCCTGCTGAAACCCAATGTTCCTCTTCCTCATCTGGCCCTGAGCTTCCTGCTATGGAGGGACAGGAAGCTCAGTAGTGGCCCATATGATGTCTTGCTCAATGTGATCCAGACTGAAAGCAGATGGTACTGTGATGATGAGGATAAGTTTATCCAGGTTTATCCAGTGTTATGCTTAGCACAATATGGAATCCATTTTAACGACAGCGACAGCTAGCGTTATTCCCGTGGTGCCTGTTGTCTGGCCTCGAGTCTTTCGGCTGGTTGGGGTGTTCAGCTGAAGGTGCAGTGATTTATGGCTGCAACTGCAAAGTGCAGACCCTGGTGCATCTCACATGCTGGGTAGTGTCTTCCAAATGAAGCTGTCAGAAAGCCAAGTCAAAACACTGCCGGTTTTCAGCTTCTCAGCTGGCCCCGGCCGTCAAGTCCAGGGAGCACTTGCTGAATCCTTGGCTGTGATCACATACGCCCACCCCTTCATTAAACACACCCAAATTAGCTATGTGAGGAACTTGTAGTCGGCCCTGCCTGTTCCTCAGCAGCTGAGAACTCAAACCTGCGCTGCTCAGCCCCCCTGTGCTGTTTGTTCAGGGGGAGTATACTCTTGGGCAAGTTTTTGTTTCAAGGGCAACATAATATTCCAGTGGCTCATCTGCAGCTGATCCTTGTTGTATGTTAACGCACCGTTAAGTGGTACTCCTGGAGGCCATTATGTGTGCTTTTATTTTGTTTTTCTTACCAATTAAGCATAAGTAAAGGGGTTTGATGCTTTTCAAGCCTCTAATGGTCAAGGTGAAACGATAAATGAAAAGGAAATAGTTGGTCAATCAGTTGGTCTTCACCATTTTGATCCAGACTGAAATATCTCAACAACTAATGGGCAAATTTCCATAAAATTTTCTGTAGACATTCACGTTCCCCAGAAGAGGAATTTGGCGATCCTCTAACTTGTCGTCTCGCATCATCACAAGGTTGACATATTTGTTTTTGAGTGAAATATTTTGACAAACTTTTGATGGATTGCTGTGAAATTTGCTACAGATATTTAAGGCCCCCCAGAGGACAAATTCTAACTTTGTTGATCCTCTGACTTGTCATCATACAATTTGTCCAATCCTTTGCTTTGTGAATAAAAGCCCCCAAAAATGACCTCTCATGACCCTCAGTTGTACTTTGTATTTAGTGCTAATAAGTTAATTTTCGTATGCTGACAGGCTAAACCTACCTGGTGAACCTGGTAAATATCACTTGCAAAACATTAGCATGTTAGCGTTGCCACTGAGAGCATGTGAGCATGATGATGTTAGCATCTTGCTTCAGCCTCATAGAGCTGCGAACAGAGCTGAAGAACCTTCTTCTTGTTGGCTTGTATTGAATTAGTTGCCAGGCGACGCTAGCTTTCAGAAACTTCAGCTAGGAAGCATTGGGAGGTTTGGGGCCTCCAGAGAGCTCAGTCAGTAAGATAGATAGCTCTGTTTCTAGTTAGGACCCCCTCCCTCCATCACTCACCAGCCTTCTGAAGGCAAATACTTGGCACTCATCTTAAAGCAAACACTCTGGATCTACCAGTTTCCTTGGTGCCCTCAGCCATCTTTATGTGGTCTCCGTTTTCGTCTGCGTGGTTTCCTCTGAGTGCCACTAGAGGTCACAGCATGGGCCTCAGAGTCTTTGTTTAGCCCCATAATGGCTCTATTCTCCCACAGCAGCAAGGACTTCCAAGCCTGCTAGACAGGACATCATTGTGACTCACAGAGGGGTAACATGAGGCAGGCGCACAGAGATATGGGAGTTTACATGGGTGCGCTTGTAGAGTTGAGTAACTGGTGTCAAATGGTGATGAAATATTAATTTGTTCAAACTCATAGTGCTAGCATTACTGGTAAACCAAAGAAAAGCTGCTTTACCAGTTCGAACAAAAAAAATTAACAGCAACCAAATTTGATATGTGGTGGAAAGGAGGACTTTATTATTTTCAATTAGCGTTGATGACTTACTCTCATGGTTTAACTAAATTCAATAAGCTGACCACAAACCATCCATTCAAAGTCCTGGTCCATTAGAAGCAAGGGAGGAAGCTGCCAGTGTCCAATTGTAATAATTAGTGTAAGAATAAGCTACTGTGTAATATGATTTGTCACTTGTTCATCTATACGCAAAACACAGGACAAAGCTGTATTCCACATGCAGGCAAACAAGCAATCAAAAGTGAACTCCATTTTCAAAGTATCCAACGAAAAAATCCTGTCCCCTCACTTCAGGCCTCCCTCCAAAGCCACTCACTCAAAACACATGAACTATCTGATTACTGCTGGAGGACGAGTCCACAAGAGCGCTGGGGAGAGGATGAAATGAAAGAGAATTTCAACAAATATAACAAAAGTACTTCTAAAATACTTTAGCTTTCACTTGTATGTCTTGGTACTGTGAAATATAAAACTGCAGTAGAATTGGATGAGCTTGAACTTAACTGGTGTAGATTTAATAGGAACACCATCAGCTGTTTCAATAAACATACATGATGTAGTTTGTTATAGGAATAAATTGTGTTGCAGAAGATGAGCTTAATCACTCATTGTTATTAACATTTCTCCCAAGAAAAAAAAAGGCCAAGAATTGCAAACAGCAAAAGGTCAGAGGAGATAAATATGGACCAGGCTTTAGAGTGGAGTCAGTCACAACAAGCTCTACAAATTATTAGGAAGCTGGTTGGTGCAGGTGTTTCATATCCAAACCAACCAGGTGGCTTTGTGCTGCATTCATGTTTTGTGAATCAAAGGGCAACTGAGGCAAAAAGCTCCAGACCAAACCCACCGCAATCAACATCATCAAGTTAAACCTGTACTTAAAGTCAGATGTAAACTATATCTACTGAAGCTCATTGGCTCATTTTTTTAGAAGCACACATTAACCTTTTAACAGTTACACACTGTAGCATCAAAGTCAACACCACCATGGAGAGACAGATCACAGTAAGCAGACCAAAGAGCGAAACAAAAGCCCATAACAATGACGTTCCTGTCTCTGTCAATCCATTTTCTAATCTTATCAGGGGTCACATGGGGCTGGAGTCCTCGCTGAGCCAGTCTATCACAAAGCCAGCCACACCTACACTCATATTCACATCTACTACACATTTAACCCGAGTGTCTTAAGACAAAGACCCTTACAGATATGGAGAGAATAAAGTCCTGCTCTGAGTGTGTGTAGTTGTGCATTATCCCACAGCAGAGTTTGGTTCTTCATTGTAGGTTGGTTGGTGTTGATGTGAAGATTATAGTCATGATTGCATACGGAGAACTCTCCAGCAGCGCTCACTTTGTCAGAAACGCTAGACTTTATTTTGGGTTTGTCTCAGTCTCTCTGGTTTACTTTTAGTCTTGTTACAGTAAACAGAATTTCCGAACACTTTTCCTCACTTTTCCAACCTTTACCTCAGCTGCTGTCAGTTTAGTTTGCATCCCTTCGATCCACAAGTCACTTTTGAAGCAAAAATATGAAGTTAGTCGCACAGTTACAAAGTGATAAATGGACAGACATTGCAGTTTTTGTATTACATGTTTGTATATATAACAACATTGCTACACCCACATCAAGTCACGTTACGTAACTATATTGCATCTCAGTTTCAGCATTTTATGCATATCCTCATATTAAAATACCAAACACATGGACACATTACTCCTGAAAAGAAAAAAGAAAGGAGACATTGCAGTTGTCACTGATGGAAAGCAGAAGAAAGAGATGGGTGCTGGAGAACTGCGAGTCACTGAAGAAGAAAAGAAAACTTTCCAGTGGACTCTCATTTTTTCCATGTAAAGTCATTCATAGGCACGACATACAAATTACATAGCCCTGTGTCCGAGAAGAAGGCGAAACAAATGAGGCCCATTTCATGAGGACATAGATTTGAGCTGGGGAAAGTTCCAGGTGAAGGAGGAGAGGTGGAGGACAGACAGGGTGGGAAGAGAAAGCTCTGGCAAGGAGCAAGGAATAAAGGCAGGGCCGACTGTTCCTGACAGTTGGTCTCAAGTAGAAAAACGTGAGTTTGCTGTAACCGGATCTCGGCTGCGGTGAGATCATACAGGAGGCCTGCCAGCAGCCTCAGAATGAGCAGTCCACCCATGAGCCTTTAGCCCCACTGCAGCCCTCTGTGGCTCTTTGTACGGCTGCTAGCTTAAATATCAGAGATAACTTTTCAGGAGTGCTAGTCAGTGCACATCCTTGAAATTATGAAGTAGGTAGAGGGGAAATGTTAAATGCCAGAAAAAATGTTTTTAAGCTTTGTTTTGAATGCAATTAGATGAAAAACCATGGGCTTCATACAATTTCAGACTACACTTTTGGATATAAGTTTGTTGCTGTCCAGTGAAAACCATGTGTCTCCTAATTTAGAGTTTTTTGTTTTCTTATGCTAAATACACCTGTCAAAATGCATTGTAAAGGAGCTTAAAACAGGACTGTTACTGTCCTTAGCTAATGGAAAGTCAACATCTTGAAGATGAGCACAGTTAACATCAACTTCTCTGCAATAGTTAGACACAGATACTGTGTCTACTAGCTGTTACCATAATAAAATTATCAATTAAGTGGATGTTTGTATCTTTTCAACAAGCACAGCTGCCAAGCAGGGCTAAAATCACAGTTATCAGTGCTGACTTAAATACAATTTAAAAATAAAAATATCCCATTGAACATTAAAACCAGAGTTACCAGATTACTAAGAGAAAACATTGCTTTTCTCCTTCCCATGTAACTCTAAAGTGACAGTTAAAACTAGGTTATTTTGATTGTGTGAAAAACTGATTAAGTAAAGCCAATTACTCTTCTCAGATGACCAACCACTAAACCCTAAAGATGTCATCTGTAAGACTGCAGATAGGCCTGACGCTGCCTGAGGAGTGCATGTGCATAGGTCAGGGTCAAACTCCTGACCGATGGGTAGCCCTGACCCTGAGACTGGAAAATATTTATACTGGTGGAACAAATGTGTAGTACTGAAAAAGAAGTTCTCTAACAAGAATATTAGGGACCCACTAACTTATGTTACTGTCCCATCATCTAGATGTTTTTGGTCTTTTTTTATTGAATGATATACTATAAAGATATTTACTATTCTTACAAAATTCCATTTTCATATTCATAGGAAAAAATGGTCATGAACCAAGCCAACTTTCCTGCACCTTGTTAATGGATTTAAACAATACAGCACCATCTTATCTAATGTTAAAAACAAAAAAGTTATTAAGCCCTTTACAAGTATAATATGCTACATATAACACAAGCTCTGGCATTATAGCCCCAAGACCCATTTTTTTCCCCCTGGGATGACAAGGAGAGTTAAAAGCTAAGGAGAGTTAAAAGCTAAGAAAAAAGAAGGGCAGAAAAGTTCCGTGTGGGAGCAATGCAGTGAAATACTTAACCATGACGGGTCAAGTGATCAGTACGTCATCTGCAACAGCTGCAAGGCGCTGTATGTGTACGACAGCCACAAGACCGGTACCTCCACCATGTGTGCGCTAAAGCCAGAGGCTAGCCAGGTGAGACGACCACCTTTGTCTGTCGCGACAGCAAAAGAGTGCCACTGGAGGTCAAGTCCAAGCTGGTGGATGACTGCATGGACCTGTGCTGTGTGGATGTGCGCCCGTTTGACATCGTCACCGGAAAAGGATTCGTCCAGGTGGCCAGGTGGTAAATAGGGTGCCCTTGACGCTGGCGCCGTCATATTCAGTCGGCAGAATGTGAGGGCGAAGCAACAGGCTGCCACTGGCAAGGAGAAACTCTCTCAAGTCATCCAGAGAGTGATGGAAGATGGTGGAGTTGCCTTTCCACGGATATGTGGGCAGACGAGTCCAGCAGTAGGACACACACTGTCCTCACCTGCCACTACATCAGTGAGAGGTGGCGCCTGGAGAGCCGCGTGCTGGCCGCGTTGGAGTTTGACTGTCATCACAGAAAGACCAGTGGAAATCTTTACGACCAAATAACCGCTGTGTTGATGGATTATGGAATACTAGCGGACAACATAGTTTTTGTCAGTGATCCTGATGCACAGGCTGCACTCCGGTCCCCGAAGTGGATCCACTTGATCCCGTGCTCCCCACACATGCTGAACACGGTGCTGAGACTCACGTTCTGCGAGGAGGACGTGCCAGAAGGTATCAGGCGCGTGGTGGAGATGTTAGAAAAGTGCCAAAGCCTCCTGGCGTTTCTGAAGAGAACAGGAGTTGCTGCAGTCCAAGAATGTGAATTCCGATGGATCAGCAGAGTCCACGTTCTGGAATGTGTAATGAAACAGTACAGCGACATTAGGAGGCTCTTGGAGGACAGACAGCAGCTGCACCGCATGGAGGGCATCCATCCTGAGCAGCTGCTGCACCTGATTGCATTCCTCACTCTCTTCAAATTAGCCATCAATGAGCTGGAGGGAGAGAGATCCCCGACAGTTCACATGATGCTGCTCTGGTTTCTCAAACTCAAGAAACACTGCGAGCCCAAGTCCGGAGATCCACCATACCTAGTCGTCCTCCAGGCCAGAGGATGCTTTTATTTTTGCACAGCGCAAAGAAAACTAAGTAGATCAGACCATTACATTATACATTTAGGCTGGATCGACACCAGTTTGTGTTCAGGAGGTTGCGGTGACATTCAGAATATGTTTTGAACTGATTTTCCTTAATTTGCGGGCCTGTGTTTGGACAGAAGAAAATGTTTTATTACTTGTCAGAATTTTAGCTAGAAGGGATGAAAGATGTCAGCCTGTGTTCAGGCTAATGTGGAAATAACATTAGATCCTGAACAATCCTGGAGATTTAAATCATCAATTGGTTTTGCTGCTGTACCTCGTGTGTAAATGTGACATTACTGCACGCATGGAAATGTTTCTGTCTCTGTATTCACTGAAGCAAATCCTTACAGAAAACATTCATACATCAATACAACATACCTGGAAAGCTCGTGCTGGAAAAGCTTGTGCTGCTCAGTTTAATTTAGAAGCCAGTAGAGATTCCAGGGGCCAGTAGAGGCGCAGTGAAATGTCCATGTGGGTGTGGGTCTCTAAATTGGAGAAAATGATTTGTTCGACTGGGTGTCAGGTGGATGATTTATGTATATGTGCGGATTCTGAAAGGTCGGAGCCGATCTCTAAAGCCTGAACATGCAGGAGTGCACTGAGCTGCATAGCTGCTCTCACAGAACAGCCAGGAAGAAGTCACAGTTGACCTGAAGATTTCACACTGCACATTTACCTCAAGAGTGCTTGAGTTTGACTTTGATTTTTTCACAGTTCATTAACGTCATCTCTTCTCTTCCAGTCGCCGAACCCGCTCAGATGGACCTGAGATAACGCCAGCAGAAGTTCTACCCTTGTGTCCTGAACTTCAGCCTCCCACGTTGACCCAGAATGGCAGATCCCACCGGGCTGAGCTCTGAAGGGGCTGGGGCGGGCGTGGCCGAGGTCGACGCCTGCAGTTTGGAGATAGAGAGGAAATATGATGTCATCCCAGCCGTCATCTGCTCCATGTGTTGCCTGTTTGGAATCATCTACTGCTTCTTTGGTGAGGATCCCCGCAGGCTCAAATACTTCGACACCAAGCGAGTGGAAACATCATGTTTTTGGGATGACATAACACGGCGTCATGCTGCTTTCCTCTGCAACCAGGTTCTAGTGGGTATCTTCTGTCTCTTGTTAAAAACTGACATTGCTGGTCTCTCTTCTTCCAGGTTACCGCTGCTTCAAGGCTGTCATGTTCCTGTCTGGTCTGATGTTTGGCTCCGTCATCATCTTCTTGCTGTGCCACAAAGAGCACGTGCTGGACACTCAGCTGAGCGTGGAGGCCAGCGCAGGCATCGGCCTCGGTATAGGCCTGCTGTGTGGCCTGGTCACCATGCTGGTGCGAAGCGTTGGCCTCTTCATGACCGGCCTGCTGCTGGGCCTCCTCCTGGCCCTCGCCGCCCTGCTGGTCACTCACCAGTTCTACACTCCCACCACAGTCTGGGTCCCTCTGGGTGCACTTCTGGGAACGGGCATGCTGTTTGCCGTGCTGACCCTACAGTGGCAAAAGCTCTTTACGATGCTCTCCACAGCTGTGTTTGGGGCAGCTATCATGACAGTGTGCGCTGATTACTTCGTGGAGATGCTGGCTTTGGCCACGCATGTGTATGAATGCTTGCGCCTCACACCGGGGCCTCCTCTCTGCTGGTACAGCTGGGTCATTCTGGGCATCTGGCCTGCCCTTAGCCTCATAGGAGTACTGGTCCAGTGGAAACTGACGGATGACAGCTTCTCACACACTGAGGGTAAGGAGGACACATCATGATGCTTTGACTCTCAGTCCTGTTGTCGGGGTGGGTAAGAAGAGCAGAGAAGTCAAAAAAGTACTCTTCAGATATCAAGCGACTTACTCCCGCTTTAAGCAAAGTCAAACGTTTAAAGTCATCATGTGATTAATCTCATGTACGTATGTGATTTTAACGCTTTTAGTACTCAAGTCAAATCCTCTCTATTTGATGTTGTAACATTCTAGTAATTGTTCAAATGCACATAAAAGACCTATTCTGAACATAAGGTTGTATTATAAGATCCCTGTGGAGCTCCCTTAAATGTAAGAATCATAAGTTTGCGAGTAAAGACAAACAAAGGATTTTTATTTTCATCTTTCACTTGGTCCAAAATTGTACTTTTAGCAGTTTGAGGGCCCAGATGTTTTATTTCTACTGTATCTCATAGAGTCCAGAATGTCTGTTGTTTAAAAATGAAGTGATGTTTTAAAGCTGCCTTTGAATCCCCTTCTCCTTGTAGTCGTACTCAGTCGGAGACAGAAGAGAGTCCAGCTGATGCGGATTCGAGAGAAGGACGCCAAGAAGCGACAGCAGGCAGGTGGGCAGGAAGGCACGTACCGCCGTAAACCAACCCCAGTGAAACGTTACGCTGGGGATCTACTGGCACCGGTCAGTGTCACCCAACATGGCGTGTGCTGTAGATACTGATGCCGTAAAATCCTTGTCAAGTTGACCCCACCATTTCTGCGCACCTCGCTCATCTCTCCCTGTCTTCCTTTCTCTTCTCAGAGCTACCTGCAAAGTCTGCGGGACAGACAGATGGGCACAGGCACTTCCCTTAGCAGCCTGGGCACCGCCAACCACACCATGATCGATTTGGACTACGACACCGGGTCCACCGCGCCCCTGACAGCTACAACCCCAGTCGTCAGGGTCTGAGTAAAGCAGAGATGGAGAAGGGACTACTTTGTGCTCTCTGGTTCTCCATCTGTCTCTTTCTGATGTAAAGTAGAACCAATAAACTGCTCCCCTCAGCTAAGGGCTCATTCTGCCCCTGAACTGGCTGGCAGCAAGGATGGATTTCTTCCTGAAGTGTGTCGTCCTGGGTGTTCAGAGAAAGAGAATGCTGCTTTTTGGGGAGAAGTGGTGTCAAGCTACAACCCTGATTCCAAGAAGCTGGGACGCTGTGTAAAACGTAAATAAGAACACAATGCAATCATTTGCAGACAAACTGACAACGGTTATATGAAGCGTTCCTGAGCCCATGTAGTAACATCCTTCATACAATCATGTGTTCACAAAGTGTTGAACCTCGCTCCATCCTCGCTTGTGAACGACTGAGCCTTTCCAGGATGCTGCTGTCATAACCAATCATGATACTATCACCTGTTACCAATCAACCTGTTTACCTGTGGAATGATCCAAACAGGTGTTTTTGGAGCGTTTCAGTCTTTTGTTGCTCCTGTCCCAACTTGTTGATGAGGTGAAACATTAAATATATTGTCTTTGTGCTGTTTTCAATCTAGTGTATGTCAGAAAGGATTAGCAAATGATCAAATTGTGTTTTATTTATGTTTCACGCAGCGTCCCTCTTTTTTGGAATCTCGCTTGTATAACCAGTGCAGCCACTGTGTTTCTCAGAGAAACACTAAAAGACAGATACTAACAAAGTAAGGTCCTCCATTTCCTATCATCATGTATTAAATACATAAACAGCAAGTACGAGCCTCAAAAAGCAGAAGTATTTCTGTTTTGGTAGTGAACATAACAAAGCCATTTGTTTGACATTACATGTACTGTACTTAAAAAGTTAGTCATTGCCATGAAGTGTTGTGTTTCGACCTATCTTTCTGTTTAACTGTGTGGTCGTAGGATATGTGAAAGTTCACCATTAAACTGATTTTCCTTTTTTGTTTTGTTTTTAGATGGAGTGTGGTGAGAGTATGATATGACATGTAGTTGGATACATGGAGTATGACAAAGTGAAGCAAAAACTGAATGATGCAAATAAACTAGTGTGTATTTGGGAGCTCTTTGCATGAGCTTTTAGCAGGATCTTTTTGCAGCAGCACTCTTAATTCTGTGACCTGTTTTGTGTTTTCAGTGTAGCTCCTGTCAGAACACAGTAGGTTAGGAAGTTAGGCCTGTGTGTGCTCGTGGAGTAAACTTTTTATAATTTAATTTATATAATGACCAGTTACATGGTAGTGTTGAAAAAGGACAAAAAAACAAAGCATGCTTGTTGTTAATTTGTAGATTTTTAAATAATTATCCTTTTTTTTTTTAATTTTGCAGGGACACTGCACTTGTTACCTGAATCTGTACATACCTGTTGATAGAAATTTCAAAGATAAATAAATGAGTTTGATACAAAAACAGTTCTTGCTCATTGGCCGAGTCAGATAAATTGCACTGTTTTGTTTGTATGGGCTCTTAGCAACACTGGCAGCATTACTCACCAGATTTTTCATGGGCAAGAAAGAGGTCATAGGGAGGATTTCCTACACTGCAAATGGCTGGGGTTGCCATGGCGCCTCAAAAGTTTTCTCTTGCGAACAACTCAATGCAGGACAGACTGGCCCTTCATCATAGTGAACGTTAAATATTTATCTCTCCTCTTTATGTGGGAATGTTGAGCCACTTTTCTGGTGACAGGGAATTGAAATCAGAAAGGCAACGTCACTGCTGGCATTGTGTCTTGTTTATTGTAGAAAATCTTACATTTTCACATAAAAGAATCGGGACCCAGAGTGACATCACATGACTTCTCAGACCAGTGTCTCGTGAGATAATGGATGTGTTTAGGAACATTTAAGAGCACCGAACACGCCAGCAAAGTTGACTGGTTGTTTCAGCAGAAAGTGCACACTCCCATCATCATATTACATATTGCTGAATGTTTTAAGACACATAATCCAACACACATGTTAGAGAGAAAAACAGAAGGCCTCCCTTGATTTCTTCCTGAGATCATACAAACGCTTACATAATTCTCGGAGTCACAAAACACACACAAGAACTAAGCCTCGCAAACATCAGCCCGCTGCGGAGGGCGGGAGTAGCTTGGTTAAAATCCAGTGAAATAAAATCAATTCCCACTCGAGTGTCTTTTTGAATAGTAGGTGATGATTCACAATGAGCGGCTGCTGTTGAGGTTGCCTGGCTGCCCTGGAGTGGAACCAGGCCCCCGCTGTAGACCTCTTAGTGCCTGCTGCCCCCTGATGGTCGACCCCTAGCATTGCATCCAGCGCTCCCTCTTGCTCAGCGGGTATCCTCTGTCGACTGTCAGCAGCTCATTCACACGCCAGTAATCGTCTCCCTTAAAGAAGAAGATCTTGCCGTTGGTCCAGGTCAAGGCGGCGTCCACGCTGGACGGCACTCCGGTGAAGAGCGTGGAGAGCGGTTTGGGGTAGAGAGTTAGGTCGGTGTACTTCAGCTCATCCCACTGCCAGTGCTCTGAACCCTACACAAGCAGACAGCAAAGAGGTGTGATAAAAACTGAGGATCTGGACCGGTATGGTCGGGTCTTCATGTTTTGATCATGGATACCTTGATAAAGACCAGCTTCTTGTTCTTCTCCAGGTACAAGGCTGCATCGATGTTTGGAGGGATCCGTTTGACCTGTTTCGGGTAGCCATAGTCCAGCACGAGCATGGTATACCTCCACACTTTATCGCCTGAAACAGTACAAACATTCAGTTCTGGACTCATGGCTGGAGAACAGAAGGTACATGTACACATGACAAGTACTGGACCACAACTGTACCTTTAAAGAAGTAGGTCTTGTTGGTTCTTTGTGAGTGCACGGCAGCACTCAGGTGTCCGGGGAGTTCTCTCCACAGCCTGTCAATTGTTATTGGTTTGTTGTGTCCCAGGTCAGAGATGGTCCACACGTAATTGCCACTGAAAGCAAAGGTCTTCCTGAACGGACCTGGTGAAACATACAATGAGCTACTGAACTCGTTGTGACACATTTTGTGGTCCTTAAAAACCAGCATCTTTGTGTGATGCTGCAGCAAATATGGATATGTTGCTGCCCATTCAGAAAGATTTATGTGACCACCTTGCCCTCACAAAATAAAATTTAAACCTGTCATGAAGACGGTCTTGAAGCCAACAAATCGCCATTGCAAAAACTTGATTTTTCACCTGCCACAGGTGATTTGACCTCTGTGGAGCTCCACTGGTTGTTTTAACATTTTCCATTGAAAACCCACAGGGAATAGACATCATAATGTAAACTGGCAGCATCTGTGGCCTGCATGAAAGGTCTGAAAATGTCGCATTTTGAGATGTCGTCAGACCTTTACTGCAGGCCATAAATGCTGCAGATTTGAGTTCACATTATTTTGTCGACTACCCCTGCATCCAGCGCCTTGTGGTGTGGCCTAAGGTAAAGTCAGACTACACTGCAGACAGGTGGGGCTCTTCTAAAAGCAGCTAATCTTTACCTTACCTAACATGATGGCATCCAGTGTGGCGGTGCAGGGGTCAGGGACGCTCTCACTTTCATGGCTGCTCTCTGTGGGGAGCACACCGCCTGGGGTTGGACTGGCTAACGGGCTGGACATGCGTTTGCCTGTCATACAGAGAAGTTACACTTATCATGATGATTGCTTGCTGAGCTTATTTTGAAATCTGAAAACCATGAATGATGTAGGTTCAACTTAAATAGTCAGACTTTTCCACGTATACAGGTTAGATACCTTGTGCATCAAAGCTTGATGGGGAAATAAACAGTATCAGTGACAGATACATCAGAGATAAGCTACAATCAAACACCACAAACAAGACTAGTATTATTTCCTTTCCCACTGTCCTTACAGGACATATAAGCTCTTTAGAGTCTTCTAGGATGGCAGTGAGATGAAAGCATCATTAGAAGATTCACAGTATACCTGTTATCATATCTGTGGGTCAATAGAACTAACCTAACCCTAACCCCCATACCCCTAACCCCAACCCACATGAAGTGGGTTAGGGTTAGGGGTTAGAGTGGGTTAGAGTGGCCTCCTTGACGCACTCACCATATAAGGCCTGGATGCCTTTGATGTCATCTGAATGCAGCTTGAAGTTGGCACGGTAACCAGAGTAGACCGGAGCCATCAGAGCGTTTCTGAACTGAGAGTGACCCAGGCCGAGGGCGTGGCCGATTTCATGGGCAGCCACAATACGCAGATTAGTACCATAATATGATCCCTCAGTCCAGAACTCGTCCTCGTCGAAATGGACAATACCAGATTCTGGTGACTCAGCATGAGCCAGTACCTGACCTGCAAGTGGTACGAACAAACATAAGCGTTTCAGGGGACAGTAGGTCCAATGGTAGTTTGTGTTTCACAGTGTAACAATACAGCCAAAGAAAAAACTTACCACGGCCATCAAATGGGGTAGAGCAGTAGCCATCTTTCTTATGGAAGGCGATTTTTATGTCCGCTCTGCCATGGTGGACCTCTCTGAAGGTCAGAGGAGCCACATCGCTCCAGTACCTGAAGGCAGAGTGGACCGCCATCGTGACGAGTGTCTTCTTCATGTCAGGCGTGTAGTTGTAGATGCGGTAGGTCAGATGTTTCTTTCTCCAACGACCTGCAAGAGGAGAATCTTCTTTATATTTGCTCTGGATAATGTTTGGAGAACATCTTTACACAGAGCGAGGACTGTGGAGTTTATCCCCTGTCACGACTCTGGAGGTCCAGTATGAGCAGGACTGATTACAGCAAGAAAAACCTGTTTCAGTGTTGATAAACGCATCTGACGATTGTTTTAAGACTTTACCAGCCGCCTTTCCACGTTTCCGCTGAAGAATCACGTTAGAAAAGGTTGATGTAAAAGGCAAAATTAAAAAAAAATTGTTTCTACACTCACTTAAGGTGGTTTTTACCTTTTCTGAAAAAGTGAAGAGAGATGGAAACACCTCTTCTAAACAAGTTTTGAAGCAGTAAACATTTAACTCACATGACATATGCCAGAAGAAGAAGAAGAAGAAGAAGAAGAAGAAGAAGAAGAAGAAGAAGAAGAAGAAGAAGATGAAGGAAAAGAAGAAAAAGAAAAATAAGGATAAGAAGAATCTGTTTCTGCAGATTAAAGCATCTCCTCATGGCTCCACACTGATCTGATGTAACCTTTCTCACATTAATACACGAAACAAAATGTTGAGTTTCCATTTTGTTTTCTATATTTTTTTTCACCATCTGAAGTTCGACTGATGCTCTTTAATTACGTCCCCTCGTTGTGCCTTTTCTTCTGTAGGGTTTGGGGTTTTTCTTATTTGGTTCAAATTTACGACGCATTTGGATGGAAACCAGTTAGTGATTCATAGCCTTGTACTGAATTTTGTGATTCATGACCTTTATAGTCTCATCCAGCGTACATTCTGTCTGCCCTCCAGGATCAGAAACGGAACAATAAAAGCATTCAGTCGGCCGGTCTGCTAAGAAAACAGAGTAATGTGGAACTTCACATCATTCTGTAGTTTCCTGGTTGTTTTGTTTTTGACATCACACAGACAGGATCACATCTAATAATCTGAAGACAAAGTACAACACTTTTAACACACACATTTGGACAGTGTAGTTGACAGACCTTCAAAGTGCATGCAAAGCAAACACACTTGCTGACAGTTTCGACTCACCCATCACTCTGAATTTCTGAAATTTCTTGTTGAAGGGGTCCTCCATGCCACAGCGCGGCTGTCTCATCACATCCAGCGTGGCCTCATCTAATTCTCCAGTAGATGGCAGGTCGTTCACCCTCTGGAAAACCCTGGAGACAGAACAAATGTCCGCAAACTGAATTGGCAATACAAATCACTTCCTCTCCCACCGTATCCACCGTTCCAACAGAGCTTGTGCTAAGGCATTATCTCGCTGTCAGTAGCGACCTGTGTTTCCCCTGGAGAGGGCACACAAAGGCACAGGTCTGTTTTACCTGAGAGCGTCAATGAGCTCCACCAGGTAATGGGGGTCTTGTGGATCAGCAGGGTCATTCAGGTAGCCGTACCGCCTCAAATAGGCCTGCGAATGCAGAGGCAGACAACAGCTCTCACACACTTAAAAACAGCATGTCCATACGGTGTATACACTCACTGTTCAGATGAGCATCTTGTGAATTTATGTTTGAACAGATTACAAAGCAAACGACCATCTTACCTTTGCTTCATTTAATTCTGTCCACTCCACCACAGCACAAAGTGCTCCGCTGAGGTTCAGCAGCAGCAGCAGCAGCAGGCCTGTGTAGTCCATGTTCAAGTTCTCATTGAGGGTTTCTGTCCCAGAAATCCAGAGCTGATGATCGGAGCCCGAGAAGCTCTCAGCGGAGTCCCACAGCAGATTCTGTTTGCTCTCCAAGCGCTCCGGCAGTTTTTAACTCGGCCCGGCGCATGAGTCAGCCCTGTGGCTACGATGATCCATCTCTGAAGAATGAGGATTACAAGAGCAGCCAGCCAGTTGACTTCAGTCCATCACGTCTGCTGTAAGGCTGCACAGCTGTTCAGAGAGGATGTGGAGCTGCACATTGGTCCTCACACTCCACCAATTTATAGGGCCGCGCTACTGTTTAATTGTCTGAAAAGAGGTAATTCACCCTGAATAAAACAAGCACTATAACACTCCCACATCAATCCTTCAGGGTCAACGCCGTGTTGTTGTTCAGCTATGAGTCTAAACCACAGACGGCTTCTTTGCCCTCCACATTCCTGTCATCCTCACACCCGTCTGAGACAAATATTTGTGTTTACGATTCAAACGCAAATTGATTCGTTATTGGGCCTGTGCTGAACAAAGGGTAGATCACATACAGGGTTGCTATTACATGTCGTCAATAACAGCTAAATGTCTTTTTGTGTAAAACAGTTGTGATCTGAAGGGTTTCAAGGCACCACTCCATGTTTCAAGCACAAACAGAATTTCGACCACACCACCGACATAAAAACACAGGTTTGTGAAATCGCTCCTGACAGACGCTTTAATGCACCAACACCAGGCAACACCTGAATCTAAGCTGTTTCTAAGAAGTTTTCTGACTATTTTATTTCCAGGCAAAACATGTCAAATATGTTTGACGTGAGTATTTCATGAACATGAACTTTGCATATTCTTAATTATTAAAGGCAAATTAATAATATCTTATAGATTAGCAATGATTCGAATATTCATGTGGAACAACAACGCCAAGTCAATAGAGATGGGTCTTTAAACACGTCTGTTTCTTTTTGATTCTGGCATATAGTGACTTGAAAACTCTTGCATATAAGCTTCAGCTTTCTTTAAAATATGACAACGCTTGGTGGTCCAGGCTTTTAATTGGGGTGTCTGTGTAGATATACCCTTTTTTTACTATTACTGTTTTGCCTTAGTTTGCAGCTGTGTAGATTTTATACAAACCTTGTCTACAGAATCTGTAGTTATTTATTTGTGGATGACAGAAGGTTGAAGTTGTCTTCTAAAACTCTCACAGGAGAAAGGAGATGTAAAACTTGGGGACATTTGTGCAGTATCTTTACAGAACTTAGGACAGCATCACAGCAGACTTTTGATAATGGAGCTAGTATAAATGTTATAGAGTTAGCTGACTAGACAGCTGGTCTCCAGATGTCAGTGCATGGTGGATGGTTGGCATTCAGAGGTGCCTTACAGACTTAAAGCGGAGACAACATGCTAACCTTCAGGGTTTGTCTTCGTACGCCAACAGTGTCTGATGGGCTGGAGACAAAATCCCAGCAACAGACGGCAATAGGATTTGCTAATTAGCATTAGGTTAAGAATTACTCATGCAGACAACTTAGGCACAGCTTTATCTTGCGTTTTCCTTTGATAATTTTCCCAGAAAGTCCTCTGACAGATATATTCATCCAGTCCACATGCTGCACATTCCTCACTGCATCACAACTTACCACACAGAGAAATTAAGCCAGAGCTTTAGTGCCCTGGTTTGCATTTACCACCAATGTGACACAAGTCTCTGTATTTGCTGACCTGGAGAGGAGTAAAACTAACAGTCAGCTTCATCTGCTTCCTATCTACTGTATACCATCATTGTTGTGACAGCATCGTTATTGCAGACAGTGGAAATAAAGGAACAGAAAGAAGGAAGAGGCAAGACGAGGGAGTACGGTGCAGGCTATTTTGGATGTGGCTGCTTTTGATATATGTCATTTCTTCTGCTGACTTTACTTTTCATTGCTTTCTGTCAGTCTTCCTCTCACTCACTCACTTTGTGAGTAGTGCATGGTTGCACTCCACTGCACACATACTCATAGCAGCATCAGGTGTGTGAAAGCAACAGAATACATCAATTCTCCCAGCAGAACCAAATAAAAATGTGTTTTCTTTGCATCTTTGACGCAATTCTGCTTACCGCAATTTTAGTCATTTATGACTCAGAGACAGATCAGAATGAAATGTTAGTAACAACCACGATTACCAAACAACCTCCCTGCTAGGTCAGTAGCCTCCACATACTAATAAACACACACGAGTCCCCCTGCATTTATCATGCATGGAAACAGCGTGCAGAAGAACATCTTCATCTGTTTAATCCTATTGAGGGAATAAGGTCAGGCCAGCGTAGTTTCAGACTACCTTTTCTGTATATTAACAATTCTGTTGCTTTCTGTTACATGTCAGATCATCTCCTCTTTTCATTTACGTGTTCTTTATTTCCTCTTGGTCACTTTCCTGCCAGCTGCAACATCTTTTTTCAGGATGCTGTCTGAGTCACTTCACATCCTGCTTCCTGTTACCACATTTAGGAACCACTAAGCAAAAGGTGTAAAATTAGAGCTCTTTATTCATCATCTCATTCATCATCCTCAACGATAATGTACATTTTACACGGAACATAGTGTAATCCAAAGTGCTGATCACAGGGCTGCATGTCCGGAATTGCAGATTTGACAGATTCAGTTGTCAATATGACTCACATATATTAATAATACCACATATTTCCATTTACCACCATTAAAAGCAAAAATTTCTTTTGGAGAAGCTGTGCAGTCATTCCAGTTCAAACAAGGAGTTCTAAAAACGGAGGATATTATATATATAGGATATATCTAAAAATCCATCTCTCTTTGTAAGGAGTCAACACCCAACCGTCTTTCTCTAAATCCTCAATCCATTTTACACTCACCTATATGCCAGGAGCACAGAGACACCTGGCAACCATCGGGTAAAACATGTGGTCAAGAGGCACCCTGACCTCCCCAATGTGTAGTGTTGTGGCATACACACAGCTAACTTTAGCTAGATCTCCACAGGGAGGTGTGGTACTTCATACCTATTTTCAAACAGTGGGGGGCAGGCCCACAAACTGAATGGCAGACAGAGGGTCACAGTTCACCTCTGATTTGCAAACTAAAAACAAGCATTGATGATCTAAGCCACTGACAGCTGCTCCCAGAAAAAGTCCTATTATCTTCTAACGTCAAAGGTTATCAATCAGCAAAGCCAGAGCTGCAGATTAACAAATGCTAGCAATGCTTCAGTTGATTTCAGCAACTTCATTCCAGTGAACACTCAATGCAACTGTAGTAGCCTTCATTTAAAGTAATTGCTTCATAATAAACTTAATATTCCTCTACATTTCAATAAGCTTTCATAATATTATTTAAAACTAGGTTTTTAAATGATGCATGTTAAGTAATTCAACCCTTTTCATACACTGTGCGTACATCTGCAACATCGAGAGTGTCTGTTCTGATTACAAAAATAAATGTTTTCTTTTCAACAGAGTAAACTGAATCACATGTTCACTGAAGACCAGTGGCTCATCACTAGATAAAACTGGACGTGTTTTGGTTTGGTCATTTACAGCCTTTAGCTTTGTTTCAGCTGTGTATCGCTGAAACTCTTTCAAATCTCACAGGCAACATGATTGCATAAATACTTCAAGGCTGTGCATTAAAAAAAACTGCTGTATTAGTTCTTATACCTCAAAATGTTGTGCTATGTCTCTATAACACTGTTCACTTCTCCTGCTGAGTGACTGCATGTAAAACAATGTCCACTCTTTGATGACTCTGTTTCAGCCGTGAACCTTTTGGATTCTGAATGTGGATCAAACCACTGAGTCTATTCCTCGCTCTCATCCTCTCTGATCTTCACCTTCACTCTGTGCCAGGCGTTACTCAGCACACCCCTCAGGTTCCAGATGGGAGGAACTGAGTCTGGCTGCATGTTGTAACTGTTGTCAACCGCCTTGCAAACTATCTCCAGCTCCTGAGCCTCAGGAGGAAGAGGAGCCGTCACCTCCCAAAGCTTCCACGCCCAGGCTCGTCCCGGTGGGGGCGAGGGTTCAGGCACTTGTCCTTTCTCGCTGCCCTTTAGCTGGGCTACCTGCCACGTCTTTCCTCCATCCAGAGAGACATCTACACGTACCACCTCTCTGCCACCGCCACTCCAGGCGTAACCCTTCACCGTCACCTCCTCAACGCTGCGATCGACCACAGTGCCGTCTGCAGGCGTGGTGATAGCTGACTGAATGGGCAGCTCTTGGATGGCCGGAGCAGACTTGAAGTCCACTGTGTCCCAGTCCGTCCCAGGGGAGAAGCCCTTGTAGTCGTTCTGCTGCCAGTGGCTGCTGCTCTCCTCTGCACTCACTATGATCTTTCCCAGCCACTTAACGTTACGTGCACCCACAGTTCCTGGTACCACAACGCGGACAGGGTAGCCGTGGTCGGCAGGGAGATCTTCGCCGTTCATTTCGTAAGCGAGCAGCACGTCACCTTCCTCGCTAACTGCCTTGTTTAAAGGGATGGAGGCACCGTAGGTAGTCCCCGTCACGTCTTTGTCTAGTCCTTCAAACTGAACATGATGAGCCCATTGGGCCACATCTGGCCCATAGCCAGCAGCCAGGAGCACATCCCTGAGCCTCGCACCGCTCCATGTAGCATTACTGATGGCAGCGATGCCCCAGTTCAGTCCTTTCACCTGCTTGACCTTATTCATCTCAGAGCGCCGGTTACCGGCACACTGCAGCGTGGCGGTGACGGTGTGTTTGGGGAATTTATTCTTCAACTCTTCTAAAGACAGCGTCAGCACTCCTCCATGTAGTCCCTCCACGTGCAGCTGATAAGAAGCCGGGTCCACCTGTGGAACTGGCAGGTGGTTTCTTTTGAAGAAGATTGCAGACGGGGTGATGTAGCTGTCGGACAGGATTTCAGGGGGCGGCTCAGCGTTGAACGGCTTGAGGCTGTTGATGTGCAGGACGGGGTGACGCTTAGGGTCCGAAGAGTAGGGGTCAGAAGATTGAACGGTCTGTTGCTTCTTAAGGTCTTCTGCACTCAGCTCGCCAACCTTGTATTAACCACAGACACAAAGGCTTTATTAGACCACATGGGGCTAACTCAATGCAACAAACTATCACATGTGCACTTTTCTGTTCATCAAAGAACAGATTTGTAGGTTAACCCAGGATCAACTGTACAATGTGTGTGTGTGTGTGTGTGTGTGTGTGTGTGTGTGTGTGTATAAAAAAAAAAGACATGAACAAATCAGCAAACATTTTTCTCACTGACCACTTGAGGGAGTGCCAGTATTTATCCTACAGCTGTTAACTTTTCCTTGGTAAACAGTTTGCAGCAGCAGATCTTTTCACATGTGTCTATGGGGTTCAAGTGGAAGACGGGCCAAACAAAAGATAAGTTCAGTTCATTTAAGGATAAAATGACTTCTCCTGCTAAACAGCTGCCTTAGGCTCACATTAAACAAGTTTCTATTTCTCAGGGGAAATAATACAAAAAAGGCAATTTACTGAAGCTTGACACAGCCTTCCATAACTCTGACACTTCAATAAATTAAAAGAGATTAACAGAATGAAAATATATAATCATTCATTTGAAGGGAAAACTAAACGTTGTTACATATATTCTCTCACAGTCTCTTGGTTCACAGTCTTTCAGACCGGTTCTTTATTGATATCTTATTGGTTCTTTTTCATTGGTAAATAATTGCTTTTTCAAAAAATACATTCAGAACAGGATATAATTAATTTAGATTTTAACCAGAACAAAATTATTCTTGACGAGCAACTGTAATGTTTACAGCAGCAGTCATCCTGTAAGCTCAATAATCAATAATATCACCTTGACAACAAATCCAAAATGTAATAAATAATATTCCTGACATCACAATACTGAGTGAAGTTTGGACAGAATGCAGAATACAAACCTCAGACAGTATCAGTCTGAATCACTGCCTGCAGGTACCGGGTCAACGGAGGAGGAGGAGCTGGTTTATCTCAGCCAGCAGAAAAGTTTGTAAGAACTTGTCAAGTTTTAAGCTACGTGGCAAACAAAGCTAAACAGTTAGACTACACACAGACAGCTTTTGTTATAGCTTTTTGTAACAATTCACTATTAGCTGAGCTACAGCATCGTGCTTGAATAAAACATAGCAGCAGAGGATGAGAGACCGCCAACAGAGACATGTTTGTGCTTGTTTAACAGGTATGTTGATTATGTATTGACTTTTTATTCACAAAGGCTTTATTGCATATATGGAGTGTAGTTGGAGGAGCTCAGCCCCAACACAGAGAGGAGATGCTGCTGCGTGATTCTAAATTACACCAAAATGTTAAAAAGTTTAACATTAAAACAGATTTACATATAAAAAAAAAAAACAACTGCTAATGTCAGATCACAGGTTTTAGTACATGATTTCTCTCTCTCGCTCCCTCCAGCATTGTGCCGGAGTCCGTAATGTCTGCAATAGAATGAATAGCATTCACTGTTTTCCAAGAATGTTGAACTAAAGGGTGCAAATTAATTGTGGAACTGTAACACTATGTTGGTGAAGGCTTGCAGTATGGGGATTTTTGTCATTTAACCTGTAATTAGACAGGGAATCTCATTAAGATGTGGTTAGTGGCAAACCCTGTCTTGTAATATATATTGGGTTTTGGTTTTGTAGCTTCACCATAGGTTTTAGCGGTTATGTTGAAATTGTACTCACTGAGGTAATTATTAGCTCTTGGAACATGGCAACATTGCTGAAGCTAGGTCGAGGGAATAAATACAGCAGGTATGCAGCACTAAACACAGTTTATTTTTTATCTCAATCCTGATTTTAGAGCAGGGGTGGGGAACCTCTCGTTTTGGGTCTTTTACATCCTGTGAGAGCATTTGACCCAGCCAGCAAGGGAATTCATTAATACAAAAAAACAATTACTTTTTTTCAGCAATAAAGAAAATAACATAAAATAGGTTAATCTTTTTGGAAACAAGTAGGAAACAAGGCACTGTGTCTACATTAGCTTGTGGGAATGTGCTTGCAGCCATGAAAAAAGCCAATCTCAAGAGTCATATAGCTACAAACATGCTACACTGGATAAACTGCAAGGACAAATGCGCTTGGATGAAGCTAACGCTCTCTAGTGGAGTTTGGTTGTCAGACAAGACCACATTCTGACAGAGACAGTGTTCTGCAGTTTTGTCATGAGTGAGCTAATCACTACGAAGCTGAAACCTCATTCAGACAGACAATTTGTGAAGGAGTGCCTTGTTGCTGCTGCGGAGCTGCGAGCATCGGACAAAGTTAATTGTTCCAGAGTTTCTGTTTGTCTGGATTAATTCATAGAGATGAAGGAAAACCTGACGTGGAAACTCAGTGATAGCACGTGTGTGAATTGACCTTAATGGTGGACATTAAGTACCTCTCAGAGCTCCAGCAGCTTCTCAGCTCTCTGCTTTCAAATGTGAAATCATGTGAAGTGAAATTAAATCTGTGGTTAGTGGAAAGCGGAAACACTGCATTTTCGTACTCTGCAAGAGCAAAAGCCTGCTGTGACATCTGAATATGCTCCTGAGTGTGCAAACTAAGCAAAAGTAAACTGATATTCCTGACAACCTACAATGAAAATCATTAAGCTACAAAGCAACGACGCACTACTGAGAGCAGCTCTTTTCAAAACTGACTCCTCCAAAGACCTAATTCCACCCTGATACAATTGCAAAGCTCAGGTGCGAGTTAGCTCACCTTATATTCTGAGAGGATTTCCAGCACATGTTCCTGGTTGTGCACAGCATACAGCGCCCAAAAGGGTTCAAGGTCTCCTCCTGCCGCCAACAAGATTTTATCCCCACCAGGATGCATGGCCACAAACTCAGTGATGTCATAAACTCCACCTTTGTAAGTGACCCACACACCATCTGCCATAGAGCGATGACTGGTCACCTCTTCCTGGGTGAAGACGGGAAGAGCTGAGGTCTTCTCTATGGTCTGCACTGTGATGGTGTCCGCCTGCTCAGCCTGCATCGTAGAAAAGAGACACCCGTTTTGTGATCCATCAAAAAGGACATTTAAAAGAGAAGAAGGCTAGAAACCAGGAGTTCACTGTTGCTGAAATGTTATTTGAATTCTTCTGTCATCACTCTGTAATTGCATTTAAGATATAAGTTCCAGTCCTTCCACCAGCCCATACTGCTGTGTCAAAGTGCTGTGAAAGGTCAAACAATCGTTTGAATTTTCCTATCACTTGGCAAAGACAGAAAAAACAAATGGGAAGCTTTTGACTGAAGCAGATTCATGATTCAGACATAACATCACTAGTATGACCACTGCTACTAGTGCACAAATGGTTGTACTACAACTACCAATAAAACCAGCTACAAAGTCTTGAAACTGCACTGCTGCTTGCGGTGGTTAATGTTTTCTCACTGTGCATGTGAGAGCCTGGTGGATCCGTAAACATCATGCACATGTCTGAGTAGATGGAAGACATGTTTTCCCTTACACTGATTTTTAAAAAATGAATCTGTCCATCACACTGAGGTGCAACAAACTCTGCAGTTAATGAGTGGTTTAAAATACACGTAATGACACAAAACACAAATTAAATGCATTCTTCTCAGCTCAAGACGTGTATGTGTGGTGAGTCACATGAAATGTAGGAGTGAGAATTGACAATGAGCTGACATTGCAATCCGGTCACTGCCCTCCCTGTAAATAGCCCATAAAGACCATAAAAGGGTGTGAATGAGAGGGAAAGCTGCAAATCCTCTATTTCTAAATCAAATTATGTTTAAATAATCGAGTACATTTAGAATTAAGGTTGTAACATATACTGTACATTTCTGCTGTGCTGCTCTAGATCAACACTTAGTATGAAAAATAATGTCAAAAGTCTATCACAACTTCAAATTACAGCCATGTCTTAACAGTTAAAAAAAAAAAAAAAAAACTGTCTTGTAACTGACATAATTCAGCCTTGGCATAACAACAGCAAATTAAACATTTACTGCCTTTACAGATCTTATCTCCTCCTAACCTTATGGTGGTGGAGGCCATAAGCCAGCACAGCTCCAGAACCAGCCAGCAGTCCTGCCAGGGCATGTCTCCAGCTGGGACTGTGAGCACGCCGGTACGATCTCTGGTCCTCACTGCCGCTGCTGCTCCACAGACGAGCTGCACACGATGCCATGGCAGGTGCCATATGAGGCCTATGAAATGAACAAAAGTTGAATGTAACTTTTGTACACATGAAGCCAAGCTCATTAGGTCATTTGTTGTTCACAAAAATGTAACAGAATTTTTTTTACAAATCAAATGACCTTACTAAAACACTGCTGGAGCTGCCCTTTTTAGCATGCATCATTAAACCGAGACATTTGACTGGGTGGAGGTCAGACAGGACAAAACGTAACCACTCTGTCAGTGGCAAGCCAAGTAAATGCCAGCACATAAAACACCCAGAGCAATTAGTGTGACGAATGGCCATTTTGTTACAGTACGTACCTTTGAGCGGTCAGAGGGCCAAATCGAGTCAGGCTGTGGCAGCGTCTGAAAAGCAGCATTGCACTGATGTTCTGGGAAGAAAAGTAATTTCACAGTGAAACAACACATAACATCTTGCAAACAGCAGATGCCTGTGAACAAGTTAGTGAAAGTTCAAAATACTGTGTCTTTCTTCTGCCAAGCAGACTGTGAATGAACACAATTCTGGAAAGTTAAAGGCTGCGCACACCAGCAGTATATGATACGCTTCAAAACACCTACATCCATTTATTTCCATGTAAGCTCTCAAATGCGGCTTCGCCTGCCAGCCAGCCAGAATTAAAGGATAGAAACGTGTCTGGTTTGTCAAAAGCAATGGTTACTAAATTTACTACATTTTTTGGCTTGAGACCCCTTAAAATGAAGCCATGTATACAAGTACACTGAAGTTGAATGCACAGTCAGTTTGACTAGAGGAATATGCAAATTGAACAAATTAAGATTAATCTCTTTAACAGATATCTGCATATGAACACACAATCTGTAGCCCGAGTAGTACTGACCAATCACCGCTATCCATCGGCTATCAACTGATGATGAATTGTCTTTTTTGCATCCTTTTTATAATTTATCTGCACACATATGCAGATGTCTGTCTGTAGAGTTTAGCTGAAATGTCATCTGGACCTAATTCAAGTTGCTAGGTGGTTGGAATGGTTGTAAACCATGACCAGTACACGGAAGAAAAGGGTTTGTCCTGGATATCTGTTATCAAGATATCCACTGGGTACACCTGAAGCACTGGCCGTTGCCACCTGAGGTTAAAATGTTGTCAGATGATAGCTGATGGATTCTGAGAATGAGTTCAGATTAGCTTGCAATGTCCTGTAACAGTCCTGCTGAAAACAGGTTTTGTCAGTGGTGGGTAAGGACAGAGTGACTATAGCATGTAGTTGGTAAAGTCAACCATGCGACTGTGTGTGTGATTATTTTACATGAAGGCTATGTACAGTCTAACACAGGTCAGGTCACCAAACCTCACTCTGCATAGCCAACATGTGTTCCTCTTAAGATCACCAATTGAACCTTTAAACCCTTCAACTCCTACTGAATTGACCAACCAGGAGTTGCTTCAACCTTCAAAGGGAGCCAACCAGGTCAGGGGGAGTGAACAGAGGAGGAGGAAGCTTCAGCTCCCCCAAAACACAAAAATGTACAGCTGTAGTAAACACTGGCCTTTTGTCCAGCTTTAAGAAACTGACTGAACTTATCACCAGTTGATTGGAAAATGTCATTTAACAGGACTTTGTCTTCTTCTGTTGACAGCACCATGACATTTCGACAATAAGGGAGAAAGTTATGACTTAATAACGACCTCAGCCTGAATGGAGAAAGGAGCCAAATGTCTGCAGCCTTTAGAAAACATCCTTGGGTAGGGCTGTTCGGTGAGGAAAGACCTGTGACTGACTAGATGGAAAGATAAAGTACACAGACCTCGCTGGAACGTCTGACCAAAATCACATGATAAAACTTTGCTGGGTTAAAACAAAGTTGAATTACTGTGTTGAGAAAACAAAGTGTTGTTAATTGTATGGTGAAAAAAAAAATCCTAATTTACAGGTCACACTTATAACGACAGGTAGCGTGGAGGAAGTCTGCGCCATCAATCAATTACACCTGTCTTATCACTATCAGCGGTGGTCATTTAGATTACTCTGAGTTATCTTAATCCTGCCGTCACAGTGACAGCACGCCGGCCAGCAGCCAGAGGAGAGCTACCTGAACTCTGAGGGGTTAGAGGGTTAAATAGTCATCTCCTACTGTTCTTTTAAAATAAATGATACTGTAGAGCTATGAAGCCACATGTTATTATAGCTTCATTAACATCTTACTCAAAAACTATGCTGGAATAATTCACCAGCTAACAAAACGTCACAGTAAAACCTGAATAGGGATCTTCACAATTGACAATGTTGCTTTTGAGGCTCTTTAACATGTAAAAAACAGATGACACATACTCATAAAACGGTAAATTGTGCAGCCCCCTAATCTGAGTCATGCTGTCAACACTTAAATAGCCTTTGTTCAGCTTAATTAAAACGTGACTTCTGTAAACCATCTGTGGCTACAAACCTGCCCAGGCGCTGCAGTTATAAATTAGCCAGGATGACTGTTCCCAGGTAGTGTTACTGAGCAATAACAGGCTCTCCAAACAGCAGCCACAGCCTGCCTTCTGTCCCGAACATGCATGATGCTGGATGCACCAGGTAGAGCTGAAAAGTCTGAATTAAATAACTTTACAATTTACGCTAATTCATTACGTTACTGTAAAACTAGAAACAGAACTTGCTGTAGATACAAGACTAATGTCCTGTGATTAGCAGTATCCTCTGTGGTGCAGTAACTTGAAGTGAACAGCGAAGTTTATTAAAACACCGAAAAATCGCCCGAGAGTCTCGCGAGGGAAAGAAATAACTAGAAAAAACTAAAAATAACAACTTCCTTCATTAACATACTCCACGTTAGCTAAAAATGACAGCGAAGGCAGCGCCAAGGTAAACACATTTAACTTAAAGTAGTCAGCTCAAATAGTGAATCTTAACGTTAAACAGCGGAACGTTGGGCTGTCGAGCCTCGACACTCGAATAATTCCACGTTGCTAACGTTAAATCTGACGATGCAGCCCTTCATCACCATCATCACCATCATCATCCTCGCGGCTAACTTAGCTAACACTCAGGTTAGCAAGTCATAGCCAGCCTACACGTCCGACTCCACGCATTCATTCAGAGCCGTTCATTAATTAAAGAAACGTTCATGATATTTTCTGCTAGTAGTAAGTACTCACTCCCGGTGTGTCCTCCGCCTGCTTGCCTTCGGATGCTCTCCACCGCGTGCAACGACCGAACAAACGAGTGGACGTCGCGCGGCTCTGAAACGTTACACACACACCGACCGAGCGGCGTTCAAGACCGCTTGTACAGTTCGTGGTTATTCCTACGTCTCCATGTGGCCAACAGAGATGGCCACCTCAAGCCTCTCTGCAGCGCAGGCGAAGCAAATGTGTTACACACCCAAAATAATTAGGTGAAAGGTCGTTAACAACTATTTGGATGAGTTGCGCTTCAGTGTATTCTTAGAGGAATTAATTAATGTTTGGGTGTTGATAAATCTTGTACTGAGACTTGCAGCTCCTTCTACTAACAACGTTTGGGTTGCCAGGTTGTGAAAATTCCCTTTGACTAATTGGATCACTTGAGAACTCACCGTCAGGAAAAGGGGCTGCAAAACATCTGGAACAAAATCAAATATCCAGTCGTTTATTAACACGCTGCATTTTTACCAAATACAAAGGACAAAAACTGGCCAAAGGGATTTTTTTTCACAATCTGACTAGCAAGCAACCCAAAATTTGTTCTTATTAAAGCCTCATGATAAATGAAGATTTACTAAATGACTTGTTGACCATCCATAAGGCCATTAGATACAACTTACACACCATAAATCAAAGATGACTTATTAGAAAGTGGTAGCAGGGGGAGAGCAGGGCATTTTATCACACTTTGTGCTTTCACTTCAGTTTTTTTGTCTCACTGCGTCAGAATCCCTCATCGTCCACATTGAATTTAAGAACAAAGATGTATAATCTTTAGATTTTGACTTCTCTCTTTAATATAGAGAGTTGTAGAAAATTAAATGGTTAAGTGCAGACTGTGCATTTGTGACAGGATGCCCCATCACCCTGTAAGTTGTAACACTGTGCTGGGTAAATCATCACAGTCTATTTTTCTGAAAAATATTGAAAGAAGTGTTGATAACCAGATAGACCACTCAATACACACATGCAAAAACATCAGTCAGGTGAAAAATAGAAAAAGCTGTTGTGAATATGACTTCTCATGTAAAGAAACATTTTTTTTATTCATTTGTTGAAGTCAAAGTAGAACGAGTCTTTCTGGCTGGCTTCCCCAGCAGGAGTCAACAAGGAAACATTATTGTCCCAGTCAGCTGCAGGCACATAAAGTAGCCAGGTGTGTGTGGACAGGTCTCTAAAATTATTTTTCAAGTCACTGGTCAGTTGTGGGGGTGCAGATTAAAGGACCACAGATTTGGACTCATTGAGCCAGAGGAAGTTTTGTGACATCCAGTATTTGATATCAAAGAGACAAACACGGAAAATTTGTTTATGATGTTACTAGTCAGCAGAATGTAAAGTTGTGTGTTGTCCGCATAACAGTAGAAATTAATGTTATACCTCCAGATTATCTGACCCAAAGTAAGCAAATAAAGGCACATAGAAAATAACACAGGACCAATAATTGACCCCTGGGTAACACCACATGAGAGGTGGGCCGGGGATGAGAGGAATTCTCCCGTTACAACAGAGAAATCAGAGAGGTAAGAGCCAAGCCAGGCAAGAGCAGTATCCTCAATACAGTAATTACAGTACTCGACACAGTTGTTAAGGTGATTTATGAGGATAGCGTGGTTGACTGTATCAAATACAGAACTCAAATCGAGCAGAACTGAAACTGAACAAGCCCCAAAAATCAGTAAGTCATTGGTAACCTTGTTCAGGGCTGTTTCTGTGCAGTGCTGGGCCCTGAATCCTGATATTCTCAAAAATACTACTGTTATATGTGCATGAGACTGAGAGGTAAGAGACAACTCCATTACCAAACCAACATACCCTTAAAGGACTGCCGTAGTGATTTATTGATGTTACAATCTCAGACAGTGGCCCTTTAAATAAATCTATACTGTAATCACAGCTGAAGAGGAAGAGATACAGACAGAATTCCACATCTTGACGACATTTCACACTCAAGCTGCCGTGGTTCCCCGGGCCTCTGTCAGTAACACCGACGTATCAGACACCAGCAGAACCAACAAGACATTCACAGGAACACCACAAATTCACTTCAAATAAAACTAACATGTCACACTAAACCAGCAGGACCACAGTTCTTCAGTTTCCTCTCTTTCAGTGCAACATTTAGGCAATGTTTGAATGTAACTAATTTATTCCCATGTTATGCCACATACTTTTCACTCCACTACATCTATCTTACAGCTTTAGTTAGTTGCTTTTCAGGTTGAGAGTTAACCAGCTTATGAAATAAAACATGTTGAAGATTAAACCAGTGGTTCGGCTTGTGACCCCTTATGAAAAAAGTGTGCAGCTGTGTTTCTTTGTCACAGTTCCACCAAACAGCCACTTACCATCTAAACTTCTCATGTGGTTTCTTTTAAGAAATGCTTTGAGGCCCAAAGATTTGTCTGGTAACCCCTCTGAGGGGCCCAGCCCATAGACTGGGAACCTGGACTAAACTAGCTGACTGTATACAAAGTAGTTAAAACTAGCTCCTCTTCAGTACAGTCAAGTGCTGCTTACACATGAATGCATCACTGTTAACAATCTACTTGTGTCAGACATAATACTAGTCACAGGAGACATTTTACTGTGAAACTACTTTTACTTTTGATACATTAAGTCAATTTAGCTAATAATACTTCTGTACTTTAAATAAGAATTTGAATCTTTGAGTCAGGCATTTACAGCAGAAAAGCCACTAACCTGAAATGCTACATATTTGAGAAGCACAATATTAAATAAGAAGTGTACTCTACGGATTTGACCACAGTTGTGCAGAATGTGGCTCGGGGTTGTCTGTTTCCGTTGTTTAAACTTTGCCAGTGTGAGCTATGCCACGTTTGGGGAATCCAGTGAAAACATAACCTGTAGCCCACATTGAGTTTCTGTGACTACAACAGATCCACCGGACCGTACTGTCTGTGTTTTGACGACAATATTTCCAACATCCCTGGTATTTATTTTACATGTGCCCTTATGAAGCTGAACAGTAAAATGCATTGTTGTGGTAATTATATATATAGATAACACGTTATTTTTAGCTGTGCATGTTGTTCAGTATACTTTTGGTGCTGTGACGATCTCATGACAAGCGCAGTAGGTGGATGAACCAGATCATCCTGTTGATCATTGAAACACTTGAAAAAAACTTGAGCTCAAAGCTGAGGAACAGATCTGATATTTCCACACATAAAAAATGCAACAACCAGGCCACAGCCAAACTTTACACCTTCAATACATATTTGTTTAAGAGTAACAGCACGCAGCTGGGTGCAGTCTGTTCACATATTAGAGCTGTGCATGCCACACAGACACTTCTGTCATGAATGCCATAAAGATAAGATGGTGTTTAGATGTGCCCTGAGATAGGTGATCAGTATTTCAGCCTGACCTCGTAACTGATGTGAACAAAAGAAGCCATCTATTGCAGAATTTGTTTAATATTTGCTACTGTAAGCAAACCCTGAAACATACGTATATGTGCATAGTACAACTTGGAATATCACCCTTGTTTGTCACCACTGGGCTCTCTAGCACCATCTGTTGGCAAAGTGTATAAACCACACTGCAGCAATAAACATTTAAGATCTTTTAACAATTATTACTTGTCATTGATTTAAATATTAAATGTCCATTCAAGTTAATTTATCAACTTTTGTTTGATAGGCACTTTGAAAAACTGATTTAAGCAGGTGCTGTAAAGATTTACTTACATCCTACTAAAATTTTCCCTCACATTGGTAGTTCTGCCCAACCCTTTTCATAAGCGACAGAGTTCTGAACATTTCAACCTAGTGTGACTTTACTTGAGTGTCTGACCCCAAAAACATATTAGAGAAAAATCATCAAGTCTTTCCCTTATTATTTTCCCATTCAGCTTGATAACACAGTGACCTATTTACAGCCAACTTCTCTAGTTTAGTGAAATCTTTTCAAAATAATGTATTAGCTGATGCATCAATATTAACTACATTTGACGTTTGTCAGGTGAGGTGAGGTCAAAGAGCCTTAAAGCCAATTTGATTACAGGATACATGAGCACTGAATGTATTCAGTTTCACTAGTCTATTGATGCATTGCTGGTCTATAGTGAAATAATTAAGAACTTGCAAATGTGAGCCATCCAAGAGGTGAATTTCTCCTTATTTTTAGTGTTGGAATTAGCACTCACTAGTGCTCTGTGGTCAAGCTATTAAAAATATCCATGTTGTTCCCATTTGCAGTTGTTACTATTTTCTGAAAGTAAATGTGGAAAAACATCTCACAGCGCACAAAGATTCTCATATCAAAGACATACGATGAAAGATCTGGGCCACAGATAACAAGGCGAATGATACCACACCTCGATGAGTGCAGATCACTCAGTGATTTAAAGCCCCATGAGGCAAACTGTGATTTGTGATCTTGGGCAATATAAATAAAAAATGATTTCTAACTCCTTGTTAGCTGAATAGATGTGAGAATCCTTCCCAAATGCAGGATGTGTTGTTTCTCACAGCACATCTTGTTGTTAATATCAACAGAACTTCAGAACATCCCGTATACAAGTTTAATATTTTGAAAAAGCTTTACTACAGAATTTAAATACAATATTCTGAAAAATCTGAAAAACAAAGTTCTATCATGAGTGTCTACATGACAACATGGACAATGTCCAAACAAGTACAACCCGCTACTACACTGTTACAGGATTTAGCTGTAGTCTGTTTAAAATTCACATTTCAGGTTAACATGGCTGTCTGATTCGTGGTAGCACTGCTGTGCTTCACGTGAAGAACTGTTGGACACAGACGGACTGACTGGACCCGGCACGTCCTGTGTGTTCACTCTTCAGCTGGGTGGCTGACATTCACTGCTGTGCCATCTTGGCTGCTTCCGCTTTTATTAGCGAGATGAGTTCCAGGTTAATTAGAAACACAAAGCGAAGACCTGCAATCTGAACAAACAGATACAGTATGTTAAAATGTCTCACCTCGTACCACTCAAATGTATCAGGTGGTTCAATCTGAGTAATGCACAGCTTGGCTGACAGCCTCCACACACCTCCACCACTGAGTTGTTGTTGAGTTTCCACTTGTTGCCCGACAGGACCGGTCGGCCATCTATGTAGATGGGTCGTCTGCCCTCATTGGCGATGAAGAAGTCTCCATTATTCTTCAGTTTAATAATTCCTGTAGACATCAACACATGTGATGACTAAGCGTGTCATAATTCTCCAAAACCATGATTCTCTTTCTGTGTTAAGGCCACGATTCAATTTCCGGTTGAACCTTATTTTTCTTCCAACACTGAAAGCTATGCCATTGGCATTGCATTGTTAGGCTATCTAGTCTTGATTTGTAAAGATCAACAGATCAATGATTTAAAACTGTCCATTACATTTTAAAATTGGGGAGGGGGGGCACCACACTAAGGCCATACAGCCAAATTTAAATAATTTATTTCAAATGCAATAATAATTTATTTCAAACTAACTTCTGAAGACAAAAACAAACAAAAGAAGTCACTAAATAGCCGAAGGGTACTCTAAAGGACTGTCCCGCGTTTGCTTTGTGTTTCACTATTTGAAGTAAAATGACAGAGCTGCTGTAAGGCTGCCTTGAGACAGGAATTGTTGGCAGGGTTCCCCTTTTGACACGTGTGAGACAAAAAATAAAGAAGCTCTTGTAGTTTCACTGGTTTCTATTGTACTCTTTCTATTCTCCCAGCTGATGCCAGGTGCGAATAGCAAAATTACTTTAAAACACGTTACATTGCAGCCTGACAATGTCCAAGTGTATTCACCTTGTTTTCTTGATATTTTCCAGGCAGGTCCCTCTAGCGATAGATCTACATCTATTGGTTTGTCTTTGGTGGCCCTGCCCAATGTAATCTGTGTGAACACAAATAATATTTGTCATCATACAGAAAATCAAGTTTCAGAGAAAAGACTGTTTCTATCAATTTTCTTCTCACAAACATGAAACCAACTTGTTCCTTTTTGCAGTGTATTATATATTTTTCACCTCTCGTGATCTCATGAGGTAGCGCACCATTCGTCCTCGTAACGCTGCCAGCGTCTGGTTGTCAAAGTCAGGCATGCTCATCCCTGGTGACCCAACACACACAAACACATCTGAGTTCCACCAAACTGGATTCCAAAAAACAGACATATCTATGAACGCCATCTGCTTGTGCCTGGTGAGTGAAGGTTTATATACCTGTGATACTGTCGACAAGGACCTGCCAACGAGGCAACTCCTGCTCCAACTGTCTGATCTCTCTTTTCTGGTGACGATCAGAAATCATGAGCTCTGGAAGGGAAGACGAAGGTCCAGGTCATACAGAGACAACAATTCTATCAGGACATTTTAATTTCAGGCAATGAGCCATGGACATTTTATAGCAGTGATAACAAACTACTGTACTAACATGTAAAAATTAAAAGTAAACCTGACTTTGACTTCAACTTTGTCATTCGGCATATCGTCAAGCAACAAAGCTTCACTCTCAATTCACAAGGTACTGTACATGACCTAACACATGCTGTGCACGATGAATTATGCTCAGCTTGTATATTCATAATCCAGTTTCTTACCATGTTCTAACACCTCATCTCTACTTTCCCTGTGTGAAGACAAAGAAAAAATGATCAGTGTTGAAAATGTTTGGACACACACTTAAGCGAGAAGATAGAAAATACATTTTATCAAAACAAAAAGATGAGATAAATAATGAAGAGTGTCTCACTTTAACTTTACATCATCCACCATCTGCTCAGCATCAGAGAAGTTGAGGACCTGGTCGCCTTTAGGGAGTGGCTGGACTGTAACACACAATCAAAGCCACTTTAAGAAAACACCCAGGGTTTCCTCATATGTCACACTGAAAAGGCTCACATACTCTTTTCCCCAACTTTTTACAATATATTTGCCCAAATAAAAACAAAATAAATCCCTAAAAGCTTTGACATTTTATTGGAATAAATGTGTTGGCAATTCAACATACCACTCTGGTCATCCAGCAGGTAGTACTGCTTTAGCAGCTGCCAGTGCACCAGCAGGCTCTTGGGAGTGCGAGATGGGTGAAAGACACCGGGCTGTTTGCTCAGAAGCTCCTGGAACACGTCTAGTTTGGGCTGACTTGTCTGTTCAATGACAAACACAATTAAAACCTCTTCTGAAGACTGCAGATGCCGGGCGATGTCAAATGTGTTCATTTAAGAAGCATGTAATGAGCTGGATAAACAAAAAGTTGCATGAATTTAATTCTCAACCATTATACTGATAAATTCAAGATGATTAGATTCCTAGATTTTATGTTAAATTCTTTTACTACAACAGTGAAAGGTGACAGTTTCACTTACTGAACCAATTTTAGCCAGCAGTGCCTCCTCAGGCTGACTGAAGAGGGCTTTGCTTTGGATTGCTGCAATTGCTTCTGGGTGAAGCTGACGCATGGCCTGCCATGCCAGCCTGAACACAGAGAATTTGGTCATCGTTTAAATAGGTAACTAATATAAACATTTGGACAGGAAGGTAGGTGCAAGTTGAGTCTCTTACTTTGAGATGACAGGATCGTAGAGGAGAGCGTACCACCTCTCTTTAATTTCTCGCAATGTGAAACGGCAGCTGAACTTGACCCCCAAATGAACAGAGGTTAGATCTGTGGTCTAGAAACATATACAGACTCATTAGAACATACAGAGTCATACAAACAAAATTAGTTACATCAATTCTTAAACATTTTCCATCCCTTTGGACAATGACTCACCTGCAAGACTGCATTTATCAGTAGCAGGTCATCAGTGGGTTTCCATCGTCCCAAGTCTTTAGTAATATGTAGGGGCTGCTTGCTTTTCTTGACTCTTTTCGTGATGGGTGCAGGGTTTATTACCATGGCAAGAGGCGGTGTGAGAGCAGTTCCTGATTTTGTCACCTGACAGAGTCACACGAGGTCATAAAAATATCCATCAAACCTATGTGAGCTCATCATCTTTGATATGAGACCCTCAAAGAACCTGTGGTCTACCTTTTTCTTCTCACTGGATGAAGGTTCACTCCCTGAACAGCGGACAGGCTCTATGACAGGAGGGCCTTTGACTCTGCTGGATGACTTCACGAGACTGCTCTCCACCAGCTCATCATCGAACTTCTTCCTCTTTATTGACCTGAGGAATGTATACAGTAATTGCTTACACAAACAATACAGAATGTCGTCCTGATAATACACTGATTATACAGATGGAATAATGCAACATGCAAGAGGATAAGTCAAACCTGGAGGAACTTCTGCGTTTGGGAACACCACTACCGAACGCTTGTGTTGCCGTTCTTTTCACATCTTTCACTCCGAGTGACTCTTCATCTTCCGACCGACTCTGAGCACCGGCTACTGCCATCGGTGCACCGACCACAGGGTCACCAGCTTGCATCTGTTCAGCCACAACATGAAGCACATCAGGCAATAATGCAGACAGATCAGAGGAACAGAACTAATGCGATGGTGAGACTAGACATCCTTTCCGTTCCTCACTTTATTAAACCTTGAGCTTCACAGAGCTGCAGTGTCCAGGGAGCAGAAGATTTACCTTATTCCAAGTTGCACACAATTATTGCAATCCAAGAGCAGTTTAATATTTTTTAAAGGATTAACTGGCTGCAAAGGTTGTGCTAATTATGAGGTGAACGGGAAGTCTGTGGGCTTTCAGAACATTTTACTTTGACGAACAGTATTCATTGCTTTCTAATGGGCAAATAAATTCACATAATTGACATAAATTCATGTCAATCCTTGATAGAACATCCCAACAACATCTTGCAGCTTTGCGTAAGCTAAAATGTAAACATAGCGTAAAAGTTATAACCACAAGGATTACGTCTCAGATGAAAGTAATTCATTCACAATGTTACTTTGGAACACTGTGAGACCCATATTCAAGGAGGTTATCTAACGTTATGTTTTTGTTTATGGGAGTCTGGGGGGATTGACTGGCTAATCAATTTAGCGATGCCTTTGTTTACATGTCATGTTAGCTACAGAGCCTCACCTAATTCCTTTAACATGTAATACTTAGCATGAAACCAATAGCTGCGGCGAGCAACACAGTTAATCTTGCAAATAGTGCACTAAAGTCTGTTTAGCTAGCCACCGTAACTGTATCAAAATATTGCTAGTTTACGTTGGCTAGCTAGACTTAGCTTAGCTAACACATCGTTCTTAACGAAAGCCAATGTTAGTTCATTAGCGAGCTAGCTAACTATTACAGTTAGCTATGATGTCTTGTGACTCACCTTCTCTCGTTAATTTACTTCGGTGTGGTATCTGATCCGTGAACTGGAGTCTGTGTAGTCTATTTATGCCTTTTATAAACACCTCGTTAGCTAGCTACATGGCTAACTGGCTACATGAATTTGACGTATGCCTGTTAGCATTAGCTACTCTGTTAGTCTGTTTTCTTCCTGCGAGGTTTTATTGCGGTTGGCAAACGGCTTTATGGAGCATTACTGCCCCCCTCTGGACAGCGTGTACAGGCCTGGATCATGTTAAGAAACAGTTCGTTGCCTGGATAGTTTACAGCTGACTAAATTCATTTACACAGGACCTTAGTATTTATATACCTGAGGAAATTGTCCCTTCTCTGGGTTGCTTTCCAATGTTATTTATTTCCTGATTTATTTCCCTGCCCCTGACAGTACTAGTACTACAACTACCTGTTCTGCTACTAGATTCAAGATTCAAGAGTCTTTATTGTCATTGAACATGTCAATGAAATTTTCATTGCAACCCCCATGTTAGGAACAGATAGTAAGAAAGATAAGAAGATTAGAAAGAATCAAATTAAGATAACTACAATAAAATTAAATAAAAATGCAGTAAAAATATTTGTAAAAGCAATTAAGAATATAACAGAATGAAAATATACTACCACTACTGCTATTACAACTATTCGTCCCAGTTCAAAGGTCAGGAACTGTCAACGCTGCCTTGACTCTATTTGAAGTGCTTTTAAATGCAATGCATTTAAATATCAATAAGATTAGTTAACATATACATTTATTGATGTAAAATCAACTCTCAGTCTGGTCTTGCTTTCCAATAATCCAACCTTGATAAGATTCTGGGGGCACCGCAGGACATGCTACTGTTAGACACGCAGGCTTTTTTTTTTTTCTTTTTTTCTCAACTTCATCTCATGCCTTTTACTTTTCCTGACAGGAATCTAAAAGCTTTCTGTAAAGTAATGTTGTATTCCTGATTGCCGTCACATGTATACCCTGTATGCAAACAAAAGCAGCAGTTCTCTCTAGTGGTGTTTTTCTTTCATGGTCCCAATTCTCCACAGTCAAATGTTGATCTTATATGGCCTTCAGCTTCACAGTCCTTCTGTATCAAACATCAAATAAGTGTAATAGACACATCTAATATACACAAGTGTGAACGCTACAATAAATGTTCCAAGCCCACAACGTCAGCAGCCCACTTATGTTTGGCATCGATACATTCTAACTTGGATAGTAGCTTTTAGAGCTGATGTCACATAGTGAATTAACTTCCAAAGTAAAATAACATGATTTTAGTTTTGAAGTGGATCTTTAGTTTTAGGTGAAACATCGTTGTTCCCCATCTGAGGGACAGGTAACTGTGACGTACCCAGCAGTGGAGTGATTTGCTCCAAATTATCGACCGGCAGCTGCTGCACCAAGGCTCACACTGTACAGTCCACATGGTCACGTCACACAGGAACTTCAGTACTCAGTGCTGTATTTCTTTGAAATGACTGCCTACGTGCCCGCTGGTTGCTGACTGGCATCAAACTAACAGACTAGACTTAATCTGGTGCAGCCGATGACGTTAAAGCTTAAAGCAAATGCTGATTGTAACAGGCTGGATTGTTTTTTCTTAGTGAGTGTGGGTGTCATTAAAACAGAAGAAAGAGGTGATGTTAATGATGTAAACCAAATCTCATTGGTTTAGCTGGATAAAATCAACCAATAGGAAGGAAGTCCAACTTGAAACCTTTTAATGACATTTACAGTAAGTTTCAAAATGTGTTAAATTAGAATAAATACAGAGTTCAGACACTGAAGCTTATTACATGGACAAAATGATGGTATATCACTGATAGTAGCTGTAGAAAAAAAATTAAGGACAGATAAACTTGCATTGTCCTGCACTGTTGACTTGAGGCATACATTTCCATTTTAAAGACAATCTACACGGTTTTACAGAACCTACATTTGGGATTTTAAACAATGGTGCCATGCATTCCTGCACAGGGATCATCTCTACAGCTGCCATTTGTTTTAAAGGAACACATCACTGAAAGTTTTTCACCATAAGCACTTTGTAAAATACACTGTGATCAATATATCGAACATCATATCTACACGAAACTCTCACAGTAACTCAATACGAGCTGAAGATGTTAGACACAGTGTGTCCGTGCGCCAGTCTGAGACCCTCCTAATACTCTTGGGGAATTCAAGGCTGTGTATGTCCGACTTAGAGAGCCGTGTAATGTGCCTCTGAGTATACTGGAATAACATGTACAGAAACGCTCTTGGAATGAAATATTTTGCAGGACACACAGGAGTTAAGAGTGCGGACGATCACAGTTCAGATTTAAATGAACCAGATTCAGAAAACTTTTTTGCAAATTTCTATTTTGCAAAGTCTATGAAATGCAGCACAGCCTGAGTCACTTTAAGGATTAGACAAAAGTCTGAAGCTGGTCTGTTGACAGTTCTGAGGGAGATCACAGCTTGCTCCTGGCCTCTGTGCGAATAAGTGCTTGATGGTGACTTTATTTTAAAAAAAAGATTAAATTTGGAGTTACTCCGCTCTCCGTGCAGAGCCTCAGAGATGAGCTGCCGCCACTCATCCGTCAGTCGTTTGTTCTTCTCCACACCTCCGCACACTAGGTGACAGGTAAGGAGGGCTTTGGCCTTGGCTGTGCGGAGGGTTGAAGGTCCGCTCTAACGTGATCCGCTGCGTGCAGCAGGCTCACGGTTCCTGTGAAAACTCCGCCCGCTGGCGCTCTCTGCCGCGGAGAGACTCACGTTCTAGTTCACGTAACAGGAGAGGAGAGTGGGTCATCGTTCAACAAACTGCAGGTTGATGACTTTTTCAGGGACTAGAAGCGTCCTTGTCATGGGCTTCACGGAAACCCCCTCTGGGTCCGGCTTCACGTCGAACTCCACGAGGATCTGATGAGAGCAGAGACAGAGAAAAGAGCCTGACTACAAGGCCGCTGGCTGAAACGAAACAAATCACGTGCTGCAGTAACTGCTGGGTTGTGACTCTTGGCTGAAATCTCTGGATTAAGTAACCAAATTAATTCATTAGGAACTGGATTTGCACAATGGCTTGAATCCCCTTCTTTTGGTTTCTTTCGTTCTTCCAAGAAAAAATGGTGCAAGAGGATTTGCTGCAGTTTCTGCCAACGTGCATTTAATCGTAAACAATCGAAATTACTGCTTACATAATGGAAATAACGTGTGTATGTGTAGCAATTAAGAGACAGTGTTACAGTGTCCTCAGCCTCTCCCAATACATGTTTTCTGTTAAAACTGGTTTTCAGCAGATAATCAAACATTCGATTACTGCTAATATACACAGTGGGGAGGTGCACTATATCTATAACATAACAGTACCTGCAGTCATGTTCTTTTTTCCCATTATCTAGCCCGCTGATGAGCACTATTTGCCTGCAAAGTTGCTTTGTACCTGTGTACCTTGCTCCTGTGTCCACTAAAACTATTGACTCAGCCTGGATTAAGACCAGATTTGGGTCCTGATATTTTAAAAGCTAGCCAGCATTCTCACACGAGTCCTCCTGGTCGCATCACAAACTATCTGTCTCCACCAAAGATAATCAAATCCAGCCAACTCACCCTGGCGACAGCAAGGTAGAGCTCCAGCTCAGCGATGCGGCGACCTATGCAGCTGCGCTTCCCTACCCCGAAGGGCACGGAGGCATACGGGTGATGACTCTGGTCCTTGTTCAACCATCGATGGGGCTGGAATTCATCCGGATTTGGAAACACTGCAGGATCCCGCGATGTTGCGAAGTGGCACAGTGTAATCAGAGTCTGGATAGAAGGATTCAGGGATATCAACATTCATATTTAGCCCAATGACAAGGCTTAGTCTAGTCTGGCTGAGACAGACTTGAATCTAGCCATCACAGAGTGTGAATGATTTCAAAGGCCGCTAATTCCCTGATCGCACTCACATTTTTAGGGATGAGGTAGCCTCCAACCTGGATGTCCCTCTCTGTAATGACTCTGGCGTTGGCAGGAATAACAGGATACAACCTGTAGAAAAAAACGTGAGCAAACTTAGAGACTGAAAACTAGACGTCTTCAGGAAACAAGCTGAAACTTTTTGAGGTGTACCTCAGCACTTCTTTGACCGTGGCCTTCAGGAGAGGCATGCGTGCTACGTCTGCCGCCAACGGGACGCCCCGACCCCCCAGCACACTCAGCACCTCTTCCCGGAGGGAGGCCTGCACTTCGGGGTGGCGGGACAGCTCGTACAAGGACCAGGACAGAGTACTGGAGATCTGAAAAGGCGGAGGCACACGGGAGGTTAATGGATCTGCAGGGCCGACGGCAGAAAGAGGCGAAGACGAGGGCCACGGCGATCGCTCTCACCGTGTCGACTCCTGCGAGAAGCAGCTCCGTGACGTTGCTGTAGACGGTCTTCATGGGCAGCCCGGTCTGCGACAGGAAGTAGGTGAGATAACGGCCCTCCACCGTCTCTCCGCGGGCGACCTTCTCTGCTTCGGCCGTCAGACGCTGGTCGATGTGACCTTTGGCTGGAGGCACACAGATTAGAGGTTATTATTATGACAGCGAGGGAGTGTAGCAGAGGAATCCTGAGCTTTCTGCTGTGATTTTTAGAAGGCTGAGATCAAGATATCCTTCTTAATAAGTCCTGAAAACACTGCATTATTTGCCCGTGATGATAAACTAACCTTACTCACAAACCTGACATCTCTGTTTTCTTAATTTGGGGGAAAAAAACAACAGTTTGATCAGCGTGACCGATGTTCCCTCGGTTCAGATGATCTTGTAGTGCGTGAGGGTTAAGGACTTTAATCTCCTGCTTCCTGATCCAGTCTGCACCAGTGTAATTTTTTAAACATGTTCGATTTTGACGTCTCAGATCAGGATAAGACTTAAAGTACCGTGACAGCTAACCCGGCACTGAGTGGAAACCAGCAGCGGCCGATAAGAACTGAGACGGACATACAGAAGGATACACCTCCATGTTTGTTTTGGATCCACAATGTAGTGAAATGCCTTATAATATCATCTAGAGTCAACTGAGAGTCCCTGCTCATATCTCTCTTTATATTTGTGCATTTTCATGTACATTTTTTGATTTTATCCTCCTATTTTCTCACTTTCACAAGCACTTTCATAAAATACACATTTTGCTACCGCTTCCCACACCGACACCGAACTCAAACTACCCACCGAAGTCAAACATGTAGTCCCAGCACTGACAGAAGATGCTCCAGGGTTTAGGAAACAGCTGGTGCAACCAACTTGGCATGGCCATGGTTAGCAGCGTCATTCTGAACATGGTGTTGATGGATTGGATGAAACGTTCTGTCTCTTCGGGAACAACCTGATCCAAGCAACCAATTCTGGATTCAAACAGCACCGAGGAAACACCTGTAGAAAATAAAAAATAAACAAAAAAGGAAAGACAGAAATTTGGTAAATGAGGAGGTGAGAGAGACACGGCACAGGGCCTGACAGACTAAACCGCTTCTAACGCTTCTGAGCCGCTCCGTCAGTAAAACAGAGCACAGAAAGAACATTATGGTTCATTTAAGCAGTAAAGATACGACGGCGAGGAAAATGAATGAACGCCGCTCACTCTTCCTGCAACAGACGCTGCTGAGGAGCCTCAAGGAAGGAAACAAATTTCAGTTTGTCACTCTGATGTGTGTCTCCTCAATTCATATGCTGTTGCAAGCATGCTGTAGCTGTATTAGTTAGAGTGATTAGAGTAAGCAGCCACATAGGAAAGGTGCAGGGATGGAAAGTAACACATACATTTACAGCACTTTTACTTGAGTGGACAGATATACTGCATAACGTAACAGAAACAGGTCATTCTGCTTCTCTGAGTAGATTTTCCTGGTCAGCAGGACTTCTACTTGTTAATCTGCAGAATTGCTAATTTGACTTAATCAAGTCAAGGATCTGAACACTTTTTCCATTCCCTGGAGAGGTGATACAAAGGTCACTTGGAATTATTTGGGCATGTCAGGCTTTGACAGGCGTGTGTGCTTAAAATGTCAGTGTTATCACATAATACTGCTTCCTGCATGTGGCTGGTCCTCATTACCAGTGTTTACACGGCGGAGCAGCGTGCAGGTTATTTCCACGCGAAACCTTACCCTCGAGGCCGAAGCGGTAGAACTCGCTGGAGATGTCGGTGACGAGGCCCTGGGAACCTCTGCGAAGGCGCAGTTTGGCAATGAGGTCACCGACCACGCTGTTCAGGGTCTGATCGTAGGCTTCCACCGCCTTCGGTCGCAGCATGTGCTTCCCCAGGAGACTCCTCACCGACTGCCACTCCTCCCCCTCGCTGGGAACACGTGCACACACACACACACACACACACACACACACAGAAGAACCCAAGACGCGCGTTAGTCCAGCATCTGCACGCACGGGAGCCTGCATTAAACAGGTTTAGTGCGCTAAAGTCTGATGAGGCAGAAGACTTAATGATACTCACGATGTCAGGAGTCCGTAGTGATGCCCTCTGAGCCTCCTGTAGTCCTTCCAGGAGGAGAGGTCAGAGCGCATGGGGTGCTGGCCCTCCTGCCTCAGAACCTGCTCGATGAGCGCCGGATCGGCCACGTGAACGGTCAGGATGGGGCCGAAGCTCGCCTTCCACATGGGCCCGTACCGCTGCACGCCCTCCAGCTGGGACAGGAGAGAGAGAGAGAGAGAGGTCTGACCTTGTAAAAAAAAGAAAAAGCTGCAGGCTGTGAGATGATTGGCATCACCTCTGGATGCACTCTGAGTCTGAAGGCGCCTGCAGGCTGCTCTAACCCACCGACAATTACATCATTCTCACTGAATACACATGAGCTGATTGGCCAAATCTTCTCCTCTGCTCCGACATCTTGATATCTGACGGCTAAATTAATTTACAAAAGGTTTAACATGCCTAACGCACAGCAGACTAGCAGTCCCAAACTCGTAGATACATTTTGAATCTTATAAATCGCCATCTCAGAAGGTGAATTTGTATTCTCCCTCCAGTGAAAAACACATGTTTGCTCATTGTCACTTCAGATGGATGCTTGAGCTTCCCTGTGCACAATAATTTTAGGTGCATGTTAGGTTTGACACTAAAACACAGTGATCTGCTGGAGGTAAGCGCCTCTGTGAGTATCTTAAACCTGAGTTTTGATTCTGTGACATCACAGCCAGCGTGGAGGCCAATCACGGTCCAGTATGTGACTTAGACAAGCGTGAAGCCCCCAGTGCACATACTGCACACTGGGAGAGGACTCACTGAAGTGGGACACATCTTGTGTCTAGTGAATGGACAATATTTGCATGTTGATGGATGCTGGATTTTTTAGATTCTGTGGCAGAAGCAGCAGCCTTGATGTGTTTTATTATTATTAATTAGGAAATTGAATTTATTTGTGGAAAAAAATCACGATTTATTAATAATAGTACAAAGTTTGAAATGTCTTTAAATGTCTGGAGGGGACCTTTAGACCGTTTCGCAGTAATAATAAAAATAATAATTCTCTTTTGTTGTTTTAATGATCATTTTCCCCCTTGCAGCCACCTATAGGCAGCGCATCCTGTTTTCAGAAATGCATTCATTCTGTCCTCTCTGAGCCTCCCGTGCACCAATATTTGTCATCATAGTCCTCCATAATGCAGCCTGTACTGCGTGCATCCATGCAAAAAATGCATGTATAGTAAATATCCAGGTGTTTTACAGTGTTTCGTCTCCTCTTTAAGTCAATCCCTGTTGAACTTCATTTTACCTGTAACTCGTGCAGCCGTGCCAGCCCCCGCTTCGCGAACAGGTCCCAGGCGAAGCTGGCGACCGACGGTCCGGGCATGTCGTCCAGAGTCCTCACGGCCTCGGTCCCCTGCCACCTCTCAGCCCACCTCTCCATCCACTTGACCAGGGGGAAGGCGCTCCGGCCGGACACTCTGAGAGCTTGCTGCAGCATCCTTCTCACAAAGATCATGAAGCGGTGGCCGGACGCGGCTCTCCTGGAGGTCGATGCTCATTTTCATTTCCCCGACCGGAGGCCGTATTTATAAGGCGCGACCTGCTCCTCGAACCCGCGGAGATAAAGCTATAAATTTTAATATTTTGGGCCAATCATGAGGTGTGAATGCGGCGCAGGCCCCGCCCCGCCCAGACGGGGCCGCGAAGGCGTGAGGCGAGAGGAAGGTGTGTCCAATCAGAGGGCAGAGCTCAGACCATCCCAGACACAGCACACGTGGAGGTCCTGGATAAATAATACATGACTTCTCCCGAACTGCTCCGGCTTATCCCCCCACCCCAGCAGCCGTCAGCCGCCTCTGATAACGCAGCAGACTATCTCCAGCGGTCACGCACTTGTGGAAATGGTGTCTTGTGTGCTTAGAAAATCACTGAAGGTCAGTGTTGTTATAGATCCCGCGTATATAGGCCAGCCGAAAGCACCAATGGTGGAATCAATCTGCAGAAAGTGCCACAAATCCAGATTAGCCATCCTCACTGAGCATTACACACACACACACACACACACTCCTATCACACACACATGACTAGGTTTGCAGCGGGTCTGCATCCAATAATTCGGTGCTGAACATGAGGAAATAGGCGGGAACAGCTGCGTCTCTTTCCGACCTGGTGGCGCTTTGTTTACGCAGAGGTGACCATTCTTTTGCTGACACTGTAGGTTTCCCAGCGAGGGAGAAAATCCTGACCTGATTCCGTTCGAGCTGGAATTTGTCCCGAGCTCCACGTGTGCGGACTGTGAAGTAACAACCGCGCGGCTGTACTGAGAACCCGCTCCCGCATTTCCTCCCCGCGGCGTTTGCTCTCACTAGAATCTAAGATCGGCCGCTTTCACAGAAACACTGAGTGATGGAGGACCTCTGCACCGTGCGAGGTGCAGCTCAGCGCCCAGTGAACGCTTGGCTCACCACTGTGGTGCATTTCCACATATTCAACGTTTGCAGGACGAGCCTCCTCACATGCATCCTTAAAATCACCTTTATGACATTAATTTATAACTCTGAGGGTAAGTATTAGAAGCAACTTAAATAAGAAAATGGCTTGTTTTGATTAATCTGAAAGAGGTTGCAGGTTTAATGCCTGACAGTCAGTATTTGAATGTCACAACCAATAATAGCACCAAGGTATTTAACAGGATTGTGATAATAAAGGCACTCACTCACTGCACTTAACTGAAAGTATATTTTAGGATCTGTTGGCTCTGCGCTCAGTGCCAAGAAGCATATACTAAAACATTCCTGTTGGGTTTATGTAGACTGAAACTCTGTTCTCTCTGTGATATTTGAGTGTAATCCCCCTGAAATGTATGATTAATAATCATCCCCCAAATACCAGTCCTTACCCACATTAAATCATAAGTCATGACCACAGTAACTTACGATAAATACCACTTACACCAATCCACAGCCCACAATCCTATAGGTGCATGTGCTATAAACGTGTGCAGCCTGAAGGAGAAAGAAATACGGGCTGGCGCCTGAAAACGAGCCCAGCAGCCTACAAAGGGTCATTCAAAAAAAAAAAAAAAATGACATGCTAGCCTTTTTTCTTTCTGCTCATAACGATGCCAGAATAACAGTGGACCAGCATATCATTTAGTAGGAGTACCCAGCAGATTTACTACAGTGCCACAGGCCTGCTGCTCTGTCATGTTCCACCTTCTGAACACACAATGTGAAGTTCTGCTGAGTCAAACGGTGATTAAAAGACATTTTATTCTGCAGATGTTCTTCCCACTCACACATATGGTGCCTCGCCAGCCTGCTGCGTTTATGGGTCACTTCTGACATGTTACACGACGTTTTGATTCTGAGCATCCAGTTGGTTTTTGCAGAATCCTTTGCAGAACACTAAGACCGTGTTTTGGGGATGCGGTCTTTATTTTCCGGGCCAGTCACATGTGTCTGCATTCTGCAAAGGTCAAGTAATGTGAGTGTGATTTATTTGGCTGTGGGCTGGAGCAGAATTCAATTTCCTCAGTGTGACCTGCTACCGCTCGCGTAGACTTGATGTGATGAAATCGAAATGCCATGAACTAAATTCAGTCTAATAAAAGGGAAAATGAACAGTCCAGTGAAGGGATTCTGGGCTGGTTTTGTACAGATTTGCACAAAGACTTTATTTTTTGGCCATTTCTGCTTTATTATGACAGTGACAGCTGGAGAGAGAGACTGGGGGGATGACGTGCAGCAAAGCGACCAGGCTGGCACTGAACCCAGGCGGCTGTGGTCAGGACTCAGCCTTGATGAATGGTGTGCGCTCTGCAAGGTGATGCATCGGGGCAGTTCCACTGACATACTGATGTGCAGTAACAGTCTAAGTAATATCCACCATGACCATGATGTATCTGCAGTCGTCTTCACAAGTTCAAGAAATGTATCTTAATGCACAGAGGTCAGTTTTTCTCATGAGCAGGTTCAAGAAAACTGAATTAGATAAACAGCAGCAGTAAGACGGTGACATAACAAAGTCATATTAGGTTTTACATAATGATCACAGACACTGAAGTCGACGGAGGTGGATCGATGAAAACCCTGGACAACAGGTCCAGCTGTATCGAATGAAGCCTAGGGGGTGGGGGAGTGGAATATCGGGAAGCATTGTAGCAATCATCACATATCTGACGCCTCTGTTTGAAGTACTTGACCCCGACACGTGAATCACGCTTCTGTTTCAGAAGACACAAAACAAACCGTGACGCTCTGAGTGATGAGGATAGAAGTTCAACGCGGAGCAAAGATCAAACCCGGTCTGTCAGAAAACGTCCATACACGAGACTTGAACACGAGACTTCCTGAGTGGAAGTTATCTTCAAGGGTGAAGGAGGGCAGTGACCTCTGAAATTTACATGAACACATAAACAACTTTCAAACGAGGTCACCGGTGTCTTGATGAGTCTCCGTCTGAGTCAGCGCACTGCAAACAACTCAAACCAAAGATGTTTGGTGAAATTGATTTTTTTTTTGACGGAGCATTTTAGCATTTCCCTCTCCTTCTATTGATGCACATATCTTCCCGTTCCCGCTTCGGCGTGGGGGCACAGCTGCTCGTCTTCAGCTTCTTGTTCAGCAGGCCGGTAATTTAAGACCTCACAAGAAGCTGACATCGATTAAAGTCGCCACAAAACCAGACGTTTGTAATTAATCTCGCCTTGCCTGATTAATGGGGGATTAACATTGATTATGAAAAACATAATAAGAAATCCTGTGAAAGAATGGCTTCTTTGTGCCGACGTGTGCTGCAAACTGATGTGGCTCAGTTATAGATCATGCTTTAGAGGGACAGCCTGAGAGGGACCCCTTACTGTATTGGCCCTGTGCCCAGAAGGGAGGCTGCTGTACTCCCAGACTAGTGTGTTAAAGTTCATGGCTGCCGTCTGCCTCTCTGGGTGGTATCAGGAGAGTGTGTATGTGCTCAAAGGTGCAGATGATTGGGTGAGTACATGTCTAGCGGTTGTGTTAGCTGTTTTCCCTCATTCAGCAGTGCCCTTCCCCCCCGCCCTCTCCACCGTATATGGTGTTTGAACGGTTTGATACAAGGTCGCCCATATAAGCATGAAATCAGTGGTCCTCAGTCTTTTTTCAGACGAGTGCCCCTTCAACACCACCTGGATGTTATTTGACTATATTATTTCTACGAAAATGGAGAACTAACATATATTGAGCTGTCAGCTCTCACTCGGAGTGGAAGCTGAACCAAATGTATCCCTCCTTCATCATCAGGTTCAGGTACCTCTGTTTGTACCTGAGGTTAGATTTGATTGGCAGTAGACATTACTTTACCATTTGTCTGTTTGGTCAGAATTTTCAAATATTCAAGTATTTCTGTTAGTAAATTACTTTTAGTTATGTTTAACAATTACCGGTACACTGTTTCAACTGTTTCTCCTTTAGTTTTATTCAAGTGTCCATCAGTGTTTAAACTTTGCCTGTTCACAAATTACTTTTCATGCACTTTCAATTCCAACACGAGGCGTTAACGTGTGACAGCTCTCCACGGAATTAATGTAAATCTATGTAATGTCCCCAAAAATGAAACACGACTCTGTTTGTGTGTGTGTGTATTTTAATTCTTTAGTTGAGTTAATGGAGTTTTCCCCTGACAACAGTAGAAGTATCCTCTTGGGGGAGTACCCTTGGGAAGCACTCAGTGACCGAGCGACTGTGCTTTAGGTGAGATTGGCTGAGATTCCTCTGCTCTCCACATTTCTACACACATGTTGTTCCAATTTGAGTGAATCATTCCTTAGTTTGCTCTTCGTTGTGTTGCTCGTGTTCGGTTTTCAGGATATTATGTTCCGGATGTGTTTTTGATGCTTCGGACACGTAGAACACTGAGGAGTTGAGGTGTGCGCAGGGTTATGAGCAACACTCACCAAATGGCCAACAGCTTGTTAGTGAACGCACAGGATATGAGGATGTGGTAATGAGGACTAAAAATAGAGCAATAAAATGACTGAATAATGATTTTTCTTGCCATACATGCAGTAACTGATTAAGATTGTGCAGTTTTTTTTGAAGACACTTTAATGTCATGAATATAAAATTGGTGATTAAGGTGTGATAAAGGGCATCTGTCGAGCACACATGGACGCCAGATGTGCTCTGTCTTTTTCATTCTGGCTGTATATGACGTACGTCCCCAGTGACAGCTTGTGATAATGAACTGTCTTTGGTCCTGAGAGGTATGCACCTACTGTATATAATGACTGATTATACAGAAAATTGAACTCTCTGTGGGGATTTTGCCCTAGAATCCATAATTAACATCTGCCTGGTTGTGTTGACAAAGAATCGTCATAACATCACCTCACATCACATCTGGTCGATAAAGGTTTTATGATGAGCCGCTGTCCTCCACATTCTGCCCAATCACTTAGAAATATTATACATTTACACTCTGAGGTTGTGTCTTGTTTACATTTTGCAGCAGCACTCCTGCTAGAACTAGCTGAGCTTAAACCTGTTATATAACCCTGTTTACATTCTTCATCTCTACCAGTTCTTCTTAATTATTAGCTTTTGTTTCTTCTGAAGCTTGTTTTAATCTGGGTTCTTAGCTGTTCTATTATATTTGATTATTTGTTAACAGCAGCAGCATCTAAGTATGTTTGATCAAGCATCGGCAACTGTATATTTGTGGAAATTGTTTTCGTAAACTTATTCAGCTCCATTGTTACTCAGCAGTTTCCATTCTCCTAATAATTATCTTCAACCACAGGAGGCTGAAACTGTTCCTTACACCCCAAAATATGAGAGACTATCAGGTGTAACAACACTGATGATTTTGTTATTTGCATAATGGCAACAAAAATGTAAACATTGTCCCTTTTTGGAAGATAAACAAGTTAATATTTTGGCCTGACAGTGGTGGGGGGGAAGCAAACCCCTTGATGTTGAGAATTTGGAAAATCCACTTATTCACTTTCTCGGTCAGAGTCAGATAGAGTCAGCCTCAACTACTCATCTAACTCTCGTCTAGAAAACGAATAACTGCATTTCCCAAACTGAGCTGTTCCTTTGAGATGAATTCATTGTGGGTGTTTAATATGCGCAGCAAACTTCACTGAAAGGTGGCAATTAGTTCTGCAGAAATCTCGTCCTGGACCGAACGGATGGAAAAACCAAACGGCCTCACCAGCCTGCCGTGCCGTTAGCGCGACCTACCGAAATGAGTCTGTCGTGAGGCCAACAGTGCTCAAACCCTTTTGTCCGTAATCAAAAGGGCAAAATCCAGGTTTAGCCTGACAGATACTTGGAGCTGTGTCATAGTTGGGTCATCTGATGCAAGCTGACTTGAATAATGAAGCAGGCACGATGTTATGAGCAGCAGGTGTGAACCGTTAGAGCCTGAGAGAGCTGCAGCTGCTCTCCACTTTAAAATAATACCGGTGTCCATCAGCAGCGAAGCCTGCTTTCACAAGTTTGGACAGATCACATCAGCTAATACTTCTCACTTACAGGTGGTGCTGGGACGAACACGGACCTGCAGCTGTGTTGTTTCTGTGTTTTGTACAACCATACTGATGATCATTTACACTCGAAGGGTTTAAATTATTGTCTGAGAGAGTCGTGTTGGTCATCTGGCTATAAGGGAGGTGTTTTCAGAATGACAATCTGTAGTTTTGATGTCCAGATTTTTCACAGAATTTGCTTCAATGCAAACTGATTCTCAAATCACGAAACTTGGGTTCAGATCAAGTCTGTCTGAATAATATCTGAGTGCTGAACATGTGTATCTTTCGACTTTGTGCGTAAAACTTACTTACTGCAACCTCACAAAATGAAAAGCATCATTAGAAACGGAGGAAAGAAAGACTGAAAAATGTGTTATGCTTGCCGCTCCGTCACTCTGCACGTTTGAGCTTCACTGTGCAGAGTGCAGAGTGGGACTGTATGGGCAGTTCAGACACTTCAGAGCACTTTTATTTCCGGTGTCCAATAAATGAAATCATGAAATAAACTTCAAGTCCTTGAACTTTTCTTTCTCTTTTACAGAGGCAAACATGAAAGGTAAAGGAGAAAGAAAATAAGTGACAAAAGATGACGGTTTGGGACTCTTCCAACAGGCTCTGATGATGGTTCCAGGTGGAGGGACGACTGAAGGACAGGAGTACGACCACAGTGGGATACTGTTCGGGTGAATAGTGGCAATACTGGCAGTCATGCAGTACGGGGTGAGCATAGGACAACTGGGAGGTGTTAGAGACAAAGAGGACAGCTTTTCATTGATTTGAAGGGCCTGAAAAGATTAGTTTGAAAACTCGGGTCAGGCTGAAGAGTCCTGAGTGAGGAAGGACTCAGAAGTCAGACAGGCGGCAGAGTGCACGCCTCACCCCGAGCGGCAGGAAGGAGGAGAGCGGCAGAGCGGAGTGCCAGAGACTTGGCAAGAATGTGGAGAGACGATCAGATCAGAGACTTTCTTCATGATAAATGATGAGTTCAGAAACAATGAGTGCACACATTCAGAGATCCTCGTCGGCTTGTTTGGAGTCTGGTTGTTCACGGTATTGAAGGCTCTCAAAGTCTGGGAGGATGAAGACCGAGAGGATGAAGGAACAGCTGAGGGTTAGATGAGGAGATCCATACCACTCTCACACAAGTACGGTGAATGGCTGTTTCACCTGTTTTCAGAACTGGTGCTAAGCTACGCTAACCAGCTTCATAACTACCACGCAGACAAGAGACATGGATCGATCCTCTCACCTCATTCTTGGCAAGGGAGCAGATATTTCTCAAAATGTCAAACTGCATTGCTTGAACTGTGTGTCGAAATCATTTGCACTTGGTTTACACTGATGAAAGGTGACAATGAAATCAGTTACTTCAGTTTTAACTCATTACAGTGGACAGCTGCCTCTGTAAACACTTTCAGAGGGGGATTAACCTTTGACCTCAATAACTGATGTCCAGATGCAACAAATTCTTTGGCTATGAAGCAAAGGCAACATCCATGTTGCTTTACTAGCGATGCCAAGTGTTAATCATTAAGTTTCCCTGTCTTCGATTCTCCTGCAGCGCATTTAATGAAACTCTCATTTGATGACCTGATGGTACTAAAATGTTAAATGATGTTCTAACTCAAATGGCTTCGATTCCACGTGGCAATAATGAGCGATGACAGAACAGCGGCTCCTCAAAAACATCACAGGTCTGACGGACGAGAGCAGTTAACATTTTCACACTGCAGAAAATCCAGAGAGTCCTTCCTGTATTTATCAAACCATGTGTGGACTTGAGGAAATGAGGTTTGATCTTTAAGGTTCATTCCTGACCTTGGAAACAGCAGTTTGGCAAATAATTTTAAGCTCAATGTCCATTTAGTTTTGTGGCTTTTTTGGACGCAGCTGAAGGCTTCTGAAGTCAGAGGACCTTGTGTTACGAGTCAGAGGCCACTTTTTGTCTGGAAAAAAAAAGCAGTTTAAGATTTAATGGAAGAGATTTTTCAGTGAGCTGTAATCCACTGCATGATGAACACTATTACAATCCCTCTGGCAAAAATGAAACATGCATAATACAAACTTGATGACGTGCCATGAAGCAAACAGATGAGGCTTCTTTCTGTCTTTCAGTTAGACCCTTTCTCACTTCATGATTAATGCAGTGCAGGAAATGCCCATCTCCATATCTTAATGATAAAAGTGTAGATTGAGCCATTTGTTTCTCCCCTCGTGGCCTAGACAATTTGCTGAGCTATCCAGCAACAGGAAAGTCTATTTATTTAAGAATAAATTATGGCCTGTGCATCTGTGAATATGCTTTTCATGGGTGTACCACGGAGAATGCTGCACGATTAAAAGCTTTAACTATTTCGTCGTAACCTGTTGCCATTAGTCTCGGAGCGGAGAGAGTCACGGGTCTGAGCACATACTGCTGTGTGAGAGTGTGCATGCATTTTACATGTTCATCGTCTGTTCACAGATGGACTTTAGCCCACAAGCACACTGTAAATACGTACATTTTGTACTGTATACTTAAGAATATCCAGAAACAGGAAAATTAAACACACTGTCAGCCAGCTGCACGATCACATCTGTCGTTTCGAGATCAGTTTGCTCTGAATGCCGTACAGTAGTAAAGTAATCCTTATATTCATATCACTGTATAGAATAAAATGGTTTGATACACTGTATTATTAAAGTTTACTGTCAAATACAGCATAAAAATAATAACCTCAGCAGAGGACACAGACATTCAGGGTTTTCTGATTTAACTTTGAGTGGTTCTCTGTGATAATCTAGTTTTCCAGTGTCTGGCTTTCTATCACTGAGACATGTGCTGTCCTGTTCTTAATCACCACCCCCTGCAGCAGCAAAAGAGCCCCGTTTCCAAACTCCTGACAGACAAAAACACCAACCTGTAATATACAGCTAAAATCATGAAATGAGCACAGAAAGCCACTGTTTCTGCAACACACTCCTTTGATTTGGACTTCACAGAGATCCTCAGCAGACATGTCTGCTAGATGGAGACAATATAATGGGTCTTTTTTTTTTTGGATATCATATGACATGTAGGAACAACACCAGTTGTGGTCAAATTGTGGTTTTAAATGAATATAATAACTGTAAATTACATTAGAGAGAAGTATGGGTGATCTGAAGGTCGTCAAACATAGGTATCAATTAAACTGGTTTCATATGTTGTTGACCAAACAAGTTCTTCTAACAACCCTGTCAAAAAGGCAGAGAAGATTTTAAACATGACTGTGTCACTGCTTTGAACACACCGTGCTGCATTCACTTCCTTCAGAACGTGCTGCAGTATGCAGGTTTATTTTTAAACCAGACAACGACCCATAGCAAACAAACTAGATGTAGATTGTTGGCAAATTTCTCAGTCTAATCCATTTAAAGATTCAGCCGCCAATACTGTGAATTACCACCATGAAGCCAGCAGAGTTATATCATCGGATAGAAATGTTTGTCAATTCAAGGGATTTTTGAATGAACAGCAAACACCGAGGCCTGGCCTCATGAGGGAGGATTTGAAAGATGGCTGATAACTGTGCTGCTCAGTGTGCAGTAAAACCTAAACTCCTCTTCAAATCAAGTCAAAGGACAGTCTGAAGTTAAAAGAGTCTTTCTGAGCTTCTCCAAACAAAAATATCTGCAGTAATCGACAATGAACCAAACCCAACACTGACTTTTTGTTTTACTAAAAGAATTTACAGCTTTACAGGAAATCCAAAAGCAACACTTTGTTCGGCAAAAGAAAGTCAAGAACATCATTAAAAAAATCATTTTTACAAAAGCAATGCAGGGCACGTCACAAGTCTACTCTGAATAGAGATCCTTTGATGATTCATCTCCCTTATTTTTTTTAGCTGAGGATGTAAATACATAAATGATGTGAAAAAACACAAATCCTCAGTCAGGTAATGATGTAAATGTTTGTCCAGTAATACCAAAGAAACTGTTCATCTGCTGGGGGAACCAGCCACAGCCTCCAGCTCCACAGAGCTGCATCCTCCTCCTCCTCGTACAGACGACTGCATGAGGCCGTCACTTCAGTTCATTTCATGTCCAGACTGTCTGGTCTTAGTTTGAATCCTCAATCCTCCGGAAAACTGCGAGGAAATTCTTCCCTCCGTTTCTCTGGACTTTCTTTCCCTCCTCTGTGCAGGTACCCAGCCGACTTATAATGACATCACCAACCTGTCACACAAACACAGTTACATAAATAAACTCACCTAAACCTTCATTTGTGGCAGTTTATTCACACTATTCATTTACTTCACTTACATCATCACCATAGCGTTTATTATTGTTTTGCTGTAAAAAGAAAGTAAAGTAAGCTGAATTTATTATTTGTCTTCTTCTGACTCGTGCCTGGAGGTCAGTTTACGCTCTTATTCTTTCATTAATGTCAACATGACAAGCACAATATGCTTATTTACTTTCTTGCTGATTGACTGACAAGAAGATTGTTACCATGCTCATGTTTGTAGCTGCCACTAGCAGCTGGTGAACTTAACTTAGCCAGACCAGTTTGAGACTCCAGGATGTTACTGGTTCCAGCCGAGAAATACTGTTCTGTTCTTTGTGTTGTTGTGTTCTTTTTTTTTTACACTTCAGCATTTTCAGGATTACATGAACACGACACAAAGCCAGCTGGCTGCTGGTGGTAGCGTCATGCTCGCAGATATGACAGCGGTATCAGTCTTCTCATCTAACTCTCAGCGAGAAAGCCAATAAGATCATCTCGAATAGGCTCAACTTTTGAAATGAGAGAGATATTAATTTGTGTGTTCATCCCAAAATGAACTATTCCTTCACAGAATTTCAGATCATGAGTTTGACCTCTTTTCCTCCAATACCGATGAGCAGCAAATGCTGTTGTCATGACCTGCAAACACAGGGATGACCAGCTGCACGTCAACATACCAGTTCTTCATCAGGGACACGCGTAAACAGTGGATGTTCAGTGAAGTGCTTCACCATCCAGACGTGTACCTCCTCCACATCTGTCATGGTATACACCAAACCCTGACATGACCAGACAAACACAGGGAGGTTATTTACACAGTTCTGGGAAAGAAAATAAGCAAGCAAAGCTTCACAGGTGGTTGAACACGGATCCATTTATCAATAGTGAAGTATACCTGAGGCTTTTATCTAAAAAATAAAATACAAACTGATTTTTTCCCTTTTTTAATCAATGTTTCATCTTTGGAGTTAAGTGGTTTCATCTCTGTGGAGAGCATTGCTCCTTCCTAAAAAGACAAAAATAACCTACAGACAACACAGAGGTTAATCACCTACGTGACTGTAGTTTACTTTGGAGGCTGGATAGATAACGTTTCTAGAACAAGGATTTCTTAGAAAACTCAGCAGTGGCACAGATTTCCACACCAGGGCATGTCTGCACATATGGGTTTTGTTTCAGGAAAGGCAGGATGGGGGGCTATGTGCCTGTTGTCTGCACAGATTCATGAGAATCACACCTGTTAATTCTTTCAGGTGTAGTCTGATTTAAAAGACTCTCAATAGACTCGGGTTCATTTTGGTATGAAACTGCCTCTATAAATGAGGATTTTCTTGACAGTCTCTCTGCCCACCAGCACAGTTGTGGCTGTTTGCCATGCTGAAGGCCCTTGTAGAGCTTACACACACACACACACACAAACAAAAGCACGAATGCATCAATGCACACACCAGAGGGAAAAAAAGATAAAGCCAAATTTAGACACAAGCCTTCCATTGTTCCCAACAACCTCCATCAGCACTCGCGCCTTGTTCAAGTGTTGCTCTGACAGCTCTGACAGGCAGAAGCAGGGTGTGTGCAGAAGTCCACCAGCTGCAGGCCACACCGGTTACTCAATTTCATTTCAGTGAATTCACGGATTTCTGCAAACTGCAATCAATTGATAGAATGATGAGGAGAGTGCCAATTTGTTGTGCAACCATTAGCTTTTTTTTCGTGCTGTTAAGTGTGTGAATGTAATCCAATTCTCCTCCATTCTGCTGGGGTGGTGTTTTGTCTGCTTGGCCGAAGCCTGATATATCTTATTCCTCTGTGCCATAGAGCTCCATTACTGTCCAAACACTATCATAAAACACACAAAAGCTTTAAATGGCTAACTATAAATAAAATATATAATAGCACAATGTCTTGTCTTGTAATGGAGAGATGGCACAAAATATGCTTTCTTTCTGACTTTGGCTGAACTGTTTAAAGTTTGAAGCCAGTCTTGGAATTTACTCAGTTTACATCTGTGCATCTTCAGCTGAAAACACTTCAGTCTGAGAAATGTCAGGAACCTTCTCAGAGATCTTCATATTTCTTGTTTTGTCCAAAGGTATTCCATTTCTTTCTTTCTATCTATCTCCTCATATTTGTGAAGTTGAAACCAGTGAATGGAATTTTTTTTCTTGATAAAATTTTTATTACAACTGTACATACCCCGACTCTCAGTGTGTAGGCATACTCTGCCAGCAGCGTTGGACTAATGATCCTCCATTTGTGCTTGGTCTTCTTAAAGTGAGGGTCAGGGAAAAGGAAGAACATCTTACTGAGCTGAAAGACACACAGAAAAGGGTCAGAAATAGTAAAATAAGCAGAGTTTGGTTTTTTTGACACTGTTCTTTTAAACTCTAGTCATTACTTGGTGTCATTCCAACACAAACTTTCTATTTTGGTCTACTTTGATATTATGGTTCTAAAAATGTTTGAATGTCATCACGTAAATGTGGCCCTCATTATATTTTGTGGTTGGCTTTTAAGGACCGCGAATTGCAAAACTGGAATTTCCCTCCTTGATTTTTTTTTCTTTCCACGTCTCTGCATTTGACAAGTGCATAAGTGAAGGCTCCATTGATATTAGTCTGGCTGATAAATTAAAAACCATTCCAGTAACTTTTTTTAGTAAAAATAAATAATGTCAGGTATAGACAGAAAGATGTGGGGATAATCACTGGGGACTGCTGCCGCCTCAGGGGCCGCTTGAGTGCTGATGAAGACGGAAAAACCTTAACACACTGAATCACTTTTGGGTTACAAAACATACTAAGAAGAGGAGGAGGAAAAAAAAAAGTATTTCAGGTCTGTGGAATATGCTGTTTCGACACTTGAAACACATCATGCATGTGAAAAGGATTGGGACTAGAGTTTGAGAACTAGTCTGGGTGGTCGTTTGAGTCTCCGCTTTGAAAATCTGGGCAGCGACGACAGTTTTGTCCGAATCATGAGCGAGGAAGACAACTGCTACTACAGCAAGCTGCAGATGGAGAAATGCTCATCTCTGGTAAATGAACATGAGTCATGAGATGCAGTTAACCGACAAGTTGAAGGCAGTGCCATTGTCTGCAAAATAAAGTAGCTAAATGCAAAAACCAAGCCAAACTTCATGCACAAATAATATGAAAATATGTGTTACCCATGAAACCGCTATATAATTTGCATCCATAAATGTATCAGTGTTGCAGCACTCTCCTGTGTTCATGTCTTAATTATACTCAGGGCATTTGAGGTGAAGTCTCTTATCCAGGGTACCCAAATTAACCCTGGTACACTAAGCCCACTGTGAAATCTAATGCGAGTTTCAACAAGTCATAGATTACCGCAGCTAACTGGAACGGATAAATGGTGTCTTGCACTGCTCTATGCTCAGCTGATGCGATGCCTGTCAGTCAATGACCCCATTGTTGTAAAATCCTGGATTTTATTGAGCAATCCGTATAAATTAATTCAGTCCATATGTTAAACATGAGGAAAGCAATTAATTTAAGTCGGAAACGTTTGGCCCGTGTATGCTTCTTACCTCGGCAGTGCCAGGACAGACTGTCAGCTTTAATTTAAGGTTACACAGCCCCAGTCGAGAGAGCTGTTACAGCACTGCAGGCCTTTTGTATGAGCTCCAATTCAGTTCCAATTCATGTCACATGTGTGTTATTTCTACATATATTAAGTACATTAAGGGTCAGTACACCCAGTTTACAAACTAGAATCACCGCCTTGTGTTTGTCTGCCTCTGCCAACCAATCATATTTTAGTTTACATCCCTATGTGTCCCGACTCATATATCAAGACTGAAGGAATTTAAATAAAAGGCATTAAGCATATTTTTTGGTGAAATGGAAGTTATCACTATATAAACATGTATGATTCCAGTGAATAATTTCCAGTGAGAAACATGCTGTCATTAACCGCCATTTTTATTTTTATCTCACTACTTTTTTCTTATATTGTTAGTTTGCATTCTGTATTGTATGTTTGCCTCCTTACTTGAAAGTTGTTCTTTTTTGCATGTCCTTGTGTTTTCCACCCTTTGAGCTGCTGGAAATGTAAATTTCTCTTTGGAGATTAATAAAGTATCTATCTATCTATCTTAGAGACTGTTGTTACAAAGGAGCTGATAGAGAGCTTCATCACATGGTGCAACAACAATCACCTGAAGCTCAATATCAGCAGAACCAATGAGCCTGTGATGGACTACAATTCCTCAAAAATGGATGTTGCTGCAGAGAAGCTACAGATTGTAAAACATGGTTGCTTCACACACACCTTCAACCCGGCAGCACAGAAGATCTATACAATCAGCACAGTTTCAAGGTGGACACCAAGATTCAGTATCTGGCCAAATGTGAAATATGATCACAATCTCCCCTTCTGTTCCTGTGTTATGATGTTGAATAATGGCCAAAAAATGTTTTTGCAGAACATTAGGATGTCACAGTGAAGCTGGCCTTTGACCTTTTGGATATAAAATGTCATCATTTTATCATATGGATGATATTTTGTCATAATTATGTATAAATTCAAGCTATGGCCAAAATGACTTCTGTGTGGTAACAGTGACCTTTGACCACCAAAATCTAATCAGTTCATCCTTGAGTTTAAGTGAATGTTTGTGGCAAATTAGAAGAAATTCCATTGAGGCGTTCCTGGGATGACGCGTTCATGAGAATGGGACAAACAGACAGGCGGACAGACTGGAAACATGATGCCTCCAGCCACAGTCGCTGGCATGGACCATAAAACTGGACCTTCAGTTGAATCTAGCCATGCAGATATAGTTTGTAAAGATGTGTTGCTACAGTAGTGGCTGGTAAGAGGCCATTATTTGTGCTGTGGTCCATTGCTCTTATGTTACAACGTTTAAATACCCAGCAGGCAGCACTTACTTAAAGTACTCGAGTCTGTCCCACAGTTGTCTGCATGGACCAGTGTGCATCATGCATCAGACCAGCTTATCTTTGGAAGAAAGCATTTACCTAATTCATCACTTTAGTTAAATGCAGAAACATTCTAGTATGATATAGAAAGTGAAGTGAGTTTTCTCACAGTTTGTGACTTGCATTTTTCATATTGTGGGAATCATTGAAAATTGAAAGTCGGACTGTGGAAAATAAATATCTAAATCATACTTGTTTAATTTAACTTAATTGAAACTGTATTCAGACACAGATGGGCTGAAAATAATGCTGAACTGGGTCATTGAACGTAGGAAAGAGCAGCGGCTGGCTACAAAGTGAGGAGGACAAAACTGCAACCTCTCAAGACCAAATGTTCCTTGACGGAGTACTCATGAGTGAATTCAGCATGTCAGCCGCAGCAAACACACACACACACACAATCACACACACAAATACCTGTCCTTTAGAAAAGAAGTTGGGCAGGTACTTCATTGCATTGCTGCGAAGGCAGGCGATATTCTGGTAGCTTCCTGGTTCTGAGTCCCGCAGCGACTGGATTCGATCCCGAACATAATCAGACACTTTGACTCGGATCTCCAGGCCCAGGATGAGCGTGTCTGGGAAAAGTGGAGATAACTCCACTGTAAAAGAAACGTACAGACAGAGACATGAATGAAGAGGACATGACGTCAGGAGGGGGCAGAACTATGACCTGTGACAACTGTTGGTGGGCAGATCAGTGACAGGACTACCTAAGAGCCCCCCGTATCCACATCCAATGTCTGCAAACTCAACTCGGGGGGTCTCTTTCTCAGAGGGGCTGCCAGCGAAGACGTGTGGATACAGCTCGGACCAGTCCATCTCCTCTGGACACACAGGACTGAGGAGAGAGAGGAGGATTTCAGTGGAGCTACTTTATAATGAAGAAACATGAAAATAGCCGAGAGTGGTACAGAGTGACTGGGACCAGCTTTTGCTGATTTTTACCCATTGTGAGCACCGTCATTGTATTAGACAGAGGCAGAAACCACAACTCCCACACAACTAAAAGCAAAACTTTTTTACATGGCCACGTACCACCACAGTTAAGAGAGGAGCTACTTGACTCTCTTGTCATCTTTCAAGTTTATAAAAGCACAGCTTGCTAACAATGCTAACGTTAGCAAGTAGCGGTAGTAAGTGCAGCGCAGGTGTTGAACTCGGAAACATGGACCTCACTCACTAATCAAACGTGTGGTAAGCCATCGGGTTTGAATGGGCTCGCTGTCTGTAGTATCGCTTCTGCGGCATAGACGAACTCATGGTGGACTGAAATGAAGACGCGACTCCCTCAAACATTCAGTCTGTCGCGTAATGTTGGATAAACACTGGTAAACTCTTGCGGACAGTCACGTTAGATTCTGGTTAGTTTACCAACGGCTGTGAGTCGCGACGTTTTTACGTCATCACCCAGCGTCTTGGCGGTTGCCAGATTTGTTAAAAGTGTGAATTTCATACGCTGGAACTAAAACACGTATTTGGTGGCAATACCAAAGCAATATGGCGCAATTTTACAACATTACAAGGATAGGCCTACACTTAAGTTTTGCTTAAGCAAAAGTATCAGTAAAAATATAGCCTAGTCAAAGTATAAAAAATACAAGTATGCTACATACTGTGTGGGCACAAATGCTCATCCTTTTATATCATCAATTATCACTTATTACTGATGCAGAAGGACAAAGTCATATCTAGTGGTGACTTTTTATGAGTTGTGAATGGTTGACTAGTTATTTTACATTTAAGATTGTAAATTCGAGAAGTAGAAGGGACCTCAAGAGGTGAATTATGTAATATTTCATTTTAAGGGAAAGCATGATTAGAGAACAGAACCTAATTTAGGAGTAGAATTTATTATTATTTTCCTTGTTTCGTACGCATAATCATCTTGCAACCCCAAGGCTGGAAGCCACTGCTGCATGTGGTCAAAATTCAAATTTTACTTGACATACTGTTACGTAGTTTAATTGATAGGGCGCAACTTTTATCACCAAATATTTAGTATGTAAAACCTGAATCCACTCAGTAAAACTGCAGCCATCAGATAAAAGTGAAGTGGGCCTAGTGGAGAAAGTACATAATCTGCCTCTTTAATGAGCAGAAGTATAACATGCAGTTATGTTTTATGGGTGAGTCTGTGAAGAGAGCAATGCTGTGTGTTTTACTATTTTGCTGTTGATAGAATGAAGTGATTCCAATGCAAGAAGCAACTCAGCCGCACTTAAATATCATCAATACAGAGTCATTCTTTGCTACAAGGAAAAATAAGTGATGGGTTTTTCATGCTTTCTGAAGCCAAACCTCAAAGCTCTAGTTGTTTGTTTTACTCTCTGCAGGATGAAACTTCACCTTATATTTTTAGTGTCCAAACAGCCGGTGATAATTTTCTCTGTGTCGTCTATTAAATGGAAATGACCCAGACCCCTCTGGGTGTCTTCTGAGTCGAGAACGTCGTGACACATTATAGTTCCCTGCTGGTGGAGGCTGTTATGAGAGACCTGTCTATGTCCAAACAAGCACAGTAGACCGAGTGCTGTATCTCTTTGTCCCTCTCTAACCGTAGTTATGAGATTTCTACATTTTTGAGATGCAGTTTTGTAAATATACTGTAGAGTAACAAGGTGTGAATGGATTTTCAATCAGGCTTTTCCACATTTTTAAAACTCTTTCTTTATTTGAAAGTTGACAGTGAAGAGAGACAGAGGGGGATGACATGTGACAAAGTTCTTTTGGTATTTAAACTCAGGATTTTTGTTGTTTGATTTTGCCTTCAAGAATCTCACTGGGTGCTGGTTTGTGCAAATAACTTGTTCAAAGAAAGATAAACCCCTGCAGACACGTCATCATTACCATACATAATCAGCAAAAACACCAGTAGGAGAGCAATGATATATCTTTTTTAATTTTACTTTGCTATTCTTTTCATCAACATAAACATTCACACCCCTTTGTCTCGATCATCTGTCAAACTATTTTTTACACTCTTGTTCACTGTACTTATCTAACAATGCTGAATCCATTATAAGGTGAACTTTAAAGATGAAGTTCATCTGTGATTAACACTTCATTTTTAATCCTCAGTAACACTGAACATATGCATCACATATTACACACATACTACAATGAGGTGAGTGAGATGAGCCTGAGGTTGTAAATTGAAACTGAAATGGCAACAATATCAATATCTTAAATAAATATCTGCCAGTAAGATCAGTTGTTTGATCAGGTGAGATGGATTTTTTAACCGATACATCATCACATGAATTTATTTGATTTGTGAGATTTGCGTAATCCCAACAGGAAAAATCCAATCTGCATACGTCAAAGTGTCACAACTGTTTTTAAGACACATTCGCTAAGATATCGAACAACACACAAAGTTTTCCTTTGAGATCAACAAAGTCTTTATTACAAAACATGAATTGTACTTTAAGGGTATATTTTAAGCAACTGTGTCATGTCTCAAAGTTTTGTTGAGCTTTTTAATGTCTGATCCATCAATGCTGCTTCAAGGGAAAACATACTAGATCATGGCGGACCCTCAGGAGTACGCTGAATAAATTAGGGGGGCTGCTGTCACATGAGTAGCAGCATTTTCACCATCAAACTCTCTGCTATAGAGTCAAATCCAAATCAAATTGCACAACATTAATTTTATTTTTTCTTTGGAAAGCTGCACAAAAACAGTTCAATGACATTTCTTAACACTGGTCATGGTGGTAAAAAAGAAAAAGAAAGTTGAATAGCTTGTCATGTTTTCACAGTCTTTCTCTTTAAAGACTCAGATAAAACTGCAGTGTTCTCCCTTTGCCCAAACCTGAGAAATACTTCTCATTGTCCACGTTGAGCTCAGGGAGAATCTGCCAGCAAAATATGAGACTAGAAGTTAACGGCAGTGTTAATGCGGCAGAGTAGGATTTGTTTTTTCATTAAATCCCAATCAACACTGGCTCTCCTCCTTGAGCGTGGGAGCACTTTGTCTGTGTAGCCCAGCCTCATACGGTGGTCACCCTCATGACCACCTCTTGGTTGGCACGGTGCAGGTTGTTGGGTCTTAACTGGCTGAGGATGTGCAAAATAGTATAGCCACAGTGGTGGTGGAGAATAGTCCTGACGTGTCGGCTTGCCCTCCGCCCGCTGTCTGTGACAGTGTGAGCAGAGTTCCTCTCAACACGACCTTTACTGCTTGAACCAACGGGGTCACCTAAGTCCTTCGCTTTCTCATAATTCAGTACTTTCCACTGTTGGTTCACGGCCTGCCAGCGCTTAAAGATCCGGTAAACAGACGATCCTTCATGGATTATAAGGCCTGGGCATAAAGGACAAAGGGTGGGGGGAGGTCGGGGGCAGGAAACAGGGTTACATATAGACAAACAGTTGTTTGTTCGATACAAATCAGGAAGTACTAAAAGGTACAAAAGGTGCAGAGTTAATAAGAACCAAAAGTTCTCAGAAATAAAAAGATTACATATGCTGGACTTGTTTGTGGGTTTTCTGGACCGACGTTTGGTGAGAAACACGTGTTGATGAAAATCCCTTCGCAAGAAAAAAAAAGAGGCAGCGACAGACCCCAAGGAACATATGAAGGAATACGCACATGGATGCATTCATCAGATTATTGTACTGAATGTGTAAACTATCAACAAGACATAAGACATATTAATGATAGCAGTTAAGGTTACCAGGTGTTCTCAGCCATGCTTACAACACGGCGAGGTTTGTCTGTATGTTCTTCTTTTGGATGGTCGACCACTTTGACTGAAACATCTCAATAATTTGGTATGAAATTTTGACGTTCATGGTTTCCAGAGGACGAATCCAGCAGACTGTGCTTCTGCACCTCCGCCAACACACTGACATTTTTTGCTGTCAGTTAAATGTCAGTGCAACTATTGAACGGATTGTCCTGAAATTTGGTAATTTGATGCCCTGGATAAAGACTTTTCCTCTGGCGCCACCATGAGGTTCAAATTTCTGTTTTTTAGTGAAATGTCTTCTGTTGGATGTCATGCAGTCAGGTTCCCTCTCAGGATGAACTGTTCCAACTTTGGTGACCCCCTGACTTTTCATGTTTAATGCCACTTCCTCAAATGCTTTGGTTTGTGACTTAATACCTGCGAAACTAATGTCATTCCCATTAGCTTCAGCCATACTTTGTGTTTATAATTGCTTGCTAACAAGCTAAACTAATATATAGTCAAGGTATATGTCATGGTAAGAATGTTAGCATGCTAAAGCCTCACAGCCTCACAGAGCCACAAGCATCTCTGTAGACAGTTGTTAATGAGGTGAGTGAAGGATGTGTTAATTAAATTAAAAAGTTAAATAAAACCCAAGTAAATATTTATTTATCATTAATTTATTATTGGAAACATTCTTCATATATGTTTAATTGTAGGCCTATGCTTACTTACCTGTTGTGCACTGACTAAAATAGCAGACAGCAATTAAATGGAATTAATTAAGTGATGTATGCCATTAATCAGTGTCTATATATGCCTGAAAAATAGCACCAAATCCAATGTTCTCTACCGGGAAGTATTTGAAAATTATGGTTGTGTAAAAGAAAGTGTTATCACCAAATCAGTCAGAATAAGTAACCATGTCTCACCTATACAAACTATGTCCATGAAGCCGTACATGCCGTAGCATATCTGGAAGAGAAGGTCCTGCCGCTGCCACTTGGCTGAAGGGCTGAGAGAGGACCACACCAACCAGGAGATGCTGGCGATGAGGAACAAAGAGCCCAGGATAATGGCTGCAATCTGCACCCTCTCAATCACAGTCAGAGAGATGGCCTGCCACTAGAAAACACAGAGCGAGACACAAACATGGACTGAAAGCCTGCCTTGTAGGTGTAAACTGCTCAGTGCTCCTTGATTATGTGAGATGCTGTAATAGTGCAGGGCTTGTCTCTTTTTAGCTTCACACAAAGTCTCTGGAAATTGAGTTGTTGCACAAAATTGTTGCTGTAAAGAGCACCGCACATTCAAGCTGCCATGTTTCAAAACGTTTCCCAAACGTTTCCTGTGGCTTCAGAGTGTAATCAGTGGGCTTCACAGGGGATGACAGTATTTAGGTCATACTGCTTTGAAACGGAGAATAGTCAATACAACACATTTCTCTTTGTCTTGCTTGACTGTAGCAGGATAAACTGCATAAACATGTCTGTCTTTAGTGTTTCTGCCGTTGGTTTCAGTATGTTTTGTTTTACATCAAGCATTCGAGCAGCTCGCTGAGACGAATCAAACATTCCACTTAGAAAGAAAGACATTACAAAGATAATAAAAGCCACTGATAAAACTAATTATTTTAATTAGTTAATTAAGCCATTCATGAATACTGTATCATACCAATTCTGCAAAAAAAATCTATTCATAATGTGAGACACAGCATTTCATCTGATGATATCTCTGTTCCAGCATTCAGAGGCTGAAATCATTTGGTAAAACTGTCTGTTCGTGCCGCACACTTTGGTTAAATCGTGCGCCAGCTCTATGAAATGTGCACTGTCTCATAAATGTGTTCCTGGCATCTTCCTATGAGTCTTCACCACTTTCTTCTTCTCCATTTGTCCATCAAAACAGTATAAATCGCTCTGTGGACAGTGAGATGGGCGACTCGCTCTTCATCTGCCAGCAGTAATGTGAAAGTAACGAGCCTTGTGTTGGGAGTCACTGCATGTTGACTGGGCAAAATCAGTGGTGGTGGTAATGTACACACTGTACTGCGCGGCACTGCATTCACCTCATGACCAGTGACAGCTAATGTGATTCTGATGCTTTTCTGCCAATCACTCACTCAATTCTGGCAGGACTGTGTGTGGCTTTCTGCCATCCAGCCTGGCAGTCTACCATCAAGGATTTCATTCATGTGTCTCTTTTACTTGTTTTTACCCCAGGACTGTACCTGCAGTGGGTTTTTGGTGCTGATGGCCAGGACCTGGTACTTGAAGTAGCAGAGCTCGCAGCTCCAGGAGCCTCTCTCACTGATCCAGCGGATAAGGCAGGACTGGTGGGTGCAGCGCACGGAGCCATCACAGCGACAAGGGCTCAACAACTCCCCCTGCAGGACAGAAAAAGCAGCCGCATGGGACGCACAGCATTCACAATGGGTGTTGACAGTGTTACTGAATCCGCCAGTTACAAGATTTGATTTGGTGAAGATGACAGTGAAAAACAAGATAAAGATCTTTATCAGGAGTAGCCTGACTTGGAAATCCCCCGGCCTGACAGTGTTACAGTCACATTTTAATTACTGAAATTATGGTGGAGTTTGAGGGTATTGTCCTCGGTCTTGTTTCCGTCATGAAGTTGGCGCGGCATTTAAAAAGACAGATAATAGCTTGGAGCAAGCAGCAACAGAAACAATCAATATGGAGCTACACTGTATGGAATAATAAATTTAGACAAGTTAGGCACTGGAAAAATTTTTGATAGTAAAAGACATCATTGTGGCAAAAGAAAGATTTTTAATATTAACTGTTCAGCCCTACAAAATAAGTGTGTATCTTGTAACTTGTATTCTTGAATATTATATTTGTAAGTTTGATTTATTGACAATGTGCAATCCTCTCCAGTCTCCAGAGGCCGAGTCAGGCTGAGTGAGGTGCCAGGGATGGAAAACATAAGCAGCTGCCCTTTTCACCCTGGAAGTGTACTTCAGCAGCTGTTCTTGCACGGTGGGGCCCCATAGAGGTCACTTTTTAATGTCTTATCTAGCATAGCTTTGATAGCTGTTCAGCTCTGCCATGAGTCCACTCAGGATGACACCTGAAAGGTTTAATCCTGAGATCCTACATCTTGTTGGTTTGTTAAATCTGCTCCATGTGTCGGTATTTTCAGGTCAAAATTGTGTCAGTTTTGTCACGGTTAAAATGTGACGAAGCTAACTCATCTCAACCCTCAGGTCCAGGCAGTGTTTTTCGTCTCTGAGCTTTCTTGCTTCATTGTCTCCAGTTTCATTGCCAATTGGCTGCTGTTTTTATGGTTCTACAGAGTTCACTTGAACAACTCAGAGCTGTACTTTTTACCACAGCTGGTCTGTTTTATATTTGTATATTTGATGCTGTGATAAATTTAACTCTTAAAGTAATGCTCTCATACACTTGTGCTCTACTGGTGTACTTCTATGGACCTTGTCATTGATAAATACCATCCATAGCACCATTCAGCCTCACAGTGTCTCCATCAGTAGTGAACATAGCCATCAGTTCCTGTGTCTCCTACATCTCTTCTCACTTCTGTCCTTTGCAGTTCCTTCATGGCAGAGATGAAGAAGGCTTTTCACAAGTGCTGTAACTCAATGAGGAGTTTCACAACAACAACAAACAGACATTGAATTTGTCTGACTGCACTTGGCTTGCCCAGTCACCACATCTCAGTCCAAACGAACATTTGGGATGAGATTTTTGGAACAATGATCAGCTTCCAACTTGTCACACTTGCAGAGATAAGTGGAGTCAATGTAGGCCAGAATTGCTGGGAAAAGCTTTCAGCAACTGATCCCCCCTCATTTACTATTTTATTATAGCTAATTAGGGTACAAAATTGAGTGAATCTCATTACTACGAGGGTATTGTCAAGCATCCTGTTCTCTAAATACTGTAGTTACGTGCTGACTTTAGAGGAAATGTTAGAGCTTGATATGTTCACTTGCTGCATATCCTGTCAAAGGATGCACAAGCCTTCATATCCTGAGCTGCAGCCATCCGAAACATGAATCAAAATGAAATAAAGGCAGATTATACGATATGCTCCTTTTGATACATTCCACTATCTGCTGCTTAACGCCTTCATCTGGGTGAAGTTTGCTTCTCTCGTGTCACTTTCCTGTAGCCTCAAAAGAAATCACAGGACATCTGGCGCAGGTTTTTGTTGTCAGTGTGAGAGTCCCTAAGGCCCTCGGACTGACAACGCTCTCGCACATCTCACTTTATTTTCTGTCTGACTCTAGGTGATGTGCTAGGTCTTTAATTAGGTGGATATCTGGAGGGGAAACAAACTTTCTGAGACCTCTGGCGAAGTCTGTCTCTTCAAGGTTGATTTCATCCACTCGATTTGACTCGGACTGAAGACTGATGTAAACATTTAAAAAAACATTTTCACTTGACTTTCGGCGCTTCCACCCCCTCTGTTCTCCTCCATGTGATATTTTAGCTGTATTTTGTGCGACCTTCCTGCAGCATGATCAAAGGTTTGATCCCTGTATTAATGGGTCTTACTGAAGAGTCCCTCAGCAAGTCATTGAACTTGTGCTGCCACCCTTCCTCAAATGCCTCAGAATAATAATGAGCATTAATGTCTTTTATGTCGAGGAACTGTTCTCTGAGACTTTTCTTCATTGCTTTTTTAAAAATAGCCTAATTTTGTGCATCAGATGCTGAATCTTTTACTGCGAGGACTTCGCTGGTTCACTCAGTAAATACAAAGCTCCTCCTGCTTCTCCCCATCCTATTCTTAACTGATGCCCTTCATCTGCCCACTGCTATTTTCAGATCACTGTTGATAGATTGATTCCTTTTTTTAGTCGAAGACATTCTGGACTTTCTCACTTTGTATCTGAGCAGACTCGATGCAGCCTCATGTAGATTTGAATGAGTTTGGTATTGATGTATAATGACTCATTCTTTCATCATGAGTTTTTAAGACTGAATTTGTTCACGCAATTAAATCGCTTTAAAGGGCACTCCAGTTATTCTAATGACAGCTATCAGTTTAGTTGTTATGAGGATGACAGCTCAGCCTGTGAAAAGCAGCCTGGCCACAGTAGAGACAAGGATGTAAAATAGGTTATTACAGCTCATATCTGTTTATTGTTAGGCAGTGACCTCTAGTGGCCACAGTAATTATAAAACAAGCAAAGGAGGAAGTAAAGTGAAGTAGTATAAAGAGCAAGAAAGTCCACATATGGAGTATGGTAGGGGCGGGTGGAAGGGTCATACAAACACAGGAGTCTCACCCAGGACACCGCTGATGGGTCCTGTGTAAAAGTGAAAGTACACGCCGACTTATTTTGACTCACATAATGTAGTTAAGTTATGTGCGTATGTAACATAATGTACTTATTTTAACCCAAACCAAGATCTTTTCCTAAACCTAACCACGCAGTTTTGTTGCCTAAGCTTTATCAATCTGCGACCACAGCATGAACCACGTGAAGACAAAGGTCCAGTCACTGATGCTCTCCAACAGTCATAGTTTCTGAGTCACTGGCAATCGACATTTTCAGTTGCTCTGCTGACATGGACAAAGACGTGGACATTGACGAAGTCTTACAAAAAGAAGCTATTGGGTTGCATTATGTGAAAAGCTGGATCCCAGTGTTTTGTCAGGATATCTCAGCCTCTGCTGCTTCAATTTTAACTGTTTGTAACATTTGACTTTTGCAAGTTCCCCAACTTCATCTAAGTGCACCATTGAATTCACTAAATGGCCAGGGTGTCCCTTTAGTGCTGAAAAACTGGTTCTAAAACTGCCAAAAGTTAGCACCAAGAAAAGTTAGCACCAAGCTTCTGTTTGTGGATCTAATGTGCAAATATTGTACAAAATATTCCCAATGTCTAAACTTCTTAACAAATATTTGCATTTTAATGTCTTGTTCTTTCAGGAGCGCTGCTGAGTTTGTTTTCCTGAAACACGTTTTAATCTGTTTTCACATTCACATATTTTAGTGTTCAGTTTTCATGACGGCAGCGGACTTGAACCTGTGACCCGCCTCGACACACGTCCTGCAGCTGAGCACCACGTGGATCGAGGCCGCGTGAGCCGGAAAGCACCTGTGCTGCTGAGGTGCCTTCAGGCTCCAGGAGCCTGGACACACGGGCACCGAGGTCCATCTGATCGGCTGACCCCCTTGTTAAAGGAGCAGGATCCCGCAGTAACACCTGTATTATTTAACCGTACCTTCTCCGGCCCCTGGAAGCAGATCCGGCACTGCGGCGATCGCATCCCGCTCTCTGAGAGACTCGGCAGGGAAGCGGCGTCCAGGCCTCCTCCCTTGGGTTTGGCTCCGTGTTCGTGCTCCTCAAAGGCCAGGCTGCGTGGCCGCGGGTCGGAGCCGTAATATTCCTCCTCATCGTCCTGGTGAGAGCAGGTCAGCGGCGGCCAGCCACAGCCCCCTATGGCGAACCCTCGCATCCCGGTCTGAGTGTCCGGGTCTGTGCCTGTCTCAGTCCTCCTGCTTGATCCAGAGCGCATCAGTAGCAACACTTTGAATTCACTGAAAAACATCCGGATCCGATACTTAAACATCCTTCAGCAGCTGTACAACACAGACTCAACTGCTCTGTGAAACAAAACAGCCCTCAGCTTCACTGTGGCAGCTCCATCACAAACTATTATTATTATTATTATTATTATTATTATTATTATTATTATTATTACTATGGCATCTGAACAATTTGATTCAAGTAGACAGTTCACATCCTATTAAATAAAACACAGATCTCGGTCAAAAAAGCATGCGGGAGACATGATAGGCTATTAGCTCAGCCCATAGCTCTTTGCATATCCTGTTGTTATAGCATGTGCACCGCAATCCAGCCAATAGGGAGGGATTATTTTTCATGGATAGAGGCGTTTTCTTTCGGGATGCAATGGAGGCTGAGAGCCACGAGCCGCCAGGCATCAACATTAAAGTCAGAGGGGTCCAGCAGCCTCCTCTCATGCCGACATGTCCAGCCCGGCTTGTCCATCAGTGTCCCGGGGACCCAGCGGCTCCTCTCGCTGCGTTAAATCAGCAGGAGCTCTCCGGGAAAATGTTGTCTGTTCCTCTGCAGGCGGAAAAGCAGCGAGGGTGTCTGTGGGGAGGCGATGTTAAATCCTATTAACAACTAACTTCAAGCCGATTTATATTTGAGTTTCTCATTTTCCTACATGGGGGAGGAAATTGCACGAGGTGACAGGCGTGCATCCTTTGTTGTCTCGCAGTGGCATCCCTCCACCCACCGGTTTCCTCTCTCCTTCGCTGTAGCCTATTTCTCTCTCTTCTTTTTTTATTAATTCATTTTTGGCTGGTAGGTTTCGTCCCACGCCTCCCCCCGCTTCAGCAGGTCCGACAACCCAGTTACAAAGTTACAACCCGGCAGCCTTGCATGGTCCAGATAGACATGATCAAAAACAAATCTGAGAGCAATAAAAGATCCGTTTCAGGACAACTTGCGTTGCCAGTTTTCTGCTTTTCCTCCGACCATCCCTGCGCCACAGCGCGCGAGGAGCGAGAGGACTGAGATGTGGATTCCCACACAAACACAAAAAGAGCCAGCGGCACTCTGCAACTAGCCCTTCTGGGTTGTTAAAAACAGCTGCACACCATCACCCTCTTCATCACACCTTCACCAAATAAAAATCAAGGCCTGCGTGAAGCCGCGGGACAATAAGATGCCACTTCGCGTGGCAGGCTGTCGCGACGTCTCCGGGACCTCCAGGGCGTTCAAACTCGATGCTCGGGTGGTTTTCAAGCGCAAAAACAAAAAACTTCCACACGCGTGCAGTCACGGCCCGCAGTTTGCCATTAAAACAGCCTCCAACCGTGCAGGAGAGGGAGCAGAGCCGAGCTCCGTCCACGCAGGCGGCGCGCTGACAGGAGCTGCTGCAAGGTGCTGCTACTCCTGTGACGTGCAGGCCACGTGCTGATATTCATCGGCTGGTGGAGAAGAGAAAAACAATTACTGTGGGAAACCGTGTGCGCGCGAGCGTGCGCGCGCGCGTGTCTCACCAGCCCATGCGTTGTGTCATAAGACTCTAATAAGACCGAACAAAGACACTCCGGGGTCGGGACAGTAGGGACAGTGTGCACACAATAGATCCACCATTCACAGAGTCACAGCACTATCTGTATCATCACTGTGTCAGAGGAGGCTGTCTGCTGTCTGCTATTAGATACACAGGCGTCTGCTCCACCATCACAAAGAGAAGCATTGTAGCCCTGTGCTGAATTACACTCGGCTAAAAATATGAGCACCATGAAATAAACATCAATCATCAGATGTGTCTAAAAAAAGACGATGAAGATCAGACGATATGTTGAGGGGAGGCATGTATTGTATGATATCTGCACGCCTTCTTTTGCAGGATTTATCATCAAAGCACACTCCTTGCCTCATGCTTTTAACCCGTTCCTGTCCTACTTCAATGCAAATCATCCAGTGGGGTGAGAAGTTGTTTTGTTTCATGCTACTGAAGTGATGTAAGTGTTCAGGAGCTGCAGGAGAGGTGAGTAGGTTCATGTGTGCATGAGCATTTTGCTCTAGTAAGCGCGCATTCACAGTGAGCGTAACATCATGAATTTCTGATTCACTGACCCCATTTCTCATCTAAACTCAAGTGCTTGAGGATCTAAAGGATTTTTTTCCTGAATCATAAGAGGTTTTGTGGTAATTCTAAGTAATCAATAATATGTTAAATCCTTGGAGCAATTGCTGTTTGCAGGAAGTTAACGGTTCAAGCAAAGATTTCATGGATAATTTCCTATAGAAATCCAGAAATGATCAATGAAAACTGATCCCATAGGTTGATTCATTGGTCTAATTGCTCTTCATGTGTGTTTGAGTGAGACCACGGAAAGTGGATCTAAAAATACATCTCACCTTTTAAAAGAAATGGTGATAAAACACGACTCCAAAGCAAACTGATGAAACAAACAGAAATAAAACAGATCCAAGCTGACGCGTGCTGGAGATCTTCATAGATTCATATTCGGCGTCTCATGCAGAAACAGCCAAACAGAGAGATGATGACGTGTGTTAACATTTCTTACAGCGGTATAAATAATGTATTGGAAAAGGAGGTTGCGCTTCAGCAATGGGATTCTCAGTCAGTCTCAGAGCCTTCATCAGAGCGTTTGAAGTGTTTTCTTTAGAACATCACCTCCTCTATCATGACTTTCTCAATCCCACAGAATTCTAATGAGGAGGCTGAGCTGTGATTTGCCTCAGCGTGATGTCTGATATTTGCTGTTTAAGGAGTCGTTTGGTCTGCCCAACATGCGCTGCACCACAAGGACATAACAACATATAAATCACATGAGTCCACCAACAGTTTCTAAAAAATCTGAAAGTTCCTCCCTCTGTGGAGACAACTGTCACAGCGGGCACACATGTTTTCAGCCGTGTGGTCCAGCCTGGACTCATATTTTTGTGCATGACAGTATTTTCAGTTGTGGCTGCTCTCCTGAGGGAGAGGAGGGACGAGGATTTGCAGAAGTCCTTTAAAGATTGTTTTGCTTGAGGCACATGGTTGGAGTCAGAGGCACGAGGCCTGCAAGAGGAGGTGATGTTTTAAAGAAACTGGCACAGAGAGAAACGCTGTGGACGCACACACTCAACGAAACGATGACACCTAACGGACTTAATGATGATTTCAGCTGCAAATGCTTTTTAAATCAGGACTGTTTTAATCCTCGGAGATCCACAAACTCAAGGGTGTGTGATTGTCCTTCAGATCATCCTTCAGTGGAAGATGAACAGGTTTTATTCAATATCCCTTTATTGCCATCTATTGTATGGTCCAAACAGTGAATCAATGATGGCCAGAGACACTGTTATGTGCATGTAATGGGGTTTAAAGATCAGATATAAGTACATACTTGTGATTGGTCCCTGTATCTAGAACCATGACATAGATAAAGTGATTGCTCGCTAAGTACCTGGATCCAGCTCTGAGCTGTGTACTCACTCTGCCTTTGTGTTTATCACCAAACTAAATCTTTATACTTCAGATGCTCTAATAAAGGCTCTGTGCTAAAACATATAAGCATTCTTCTATTGAGACCTGCTGCTCTTTTTTTATCTTTAGTAATACAAAGAATGTCATCAAAATGGTTCAGCCTGGAGGTTGCAAATGCCTCTACGTGCAGTGGAAGCAGACATGGAAGAAAGCATGTCCTGTTTGAAGATTACAGTTGGCAGTATACAATAAACAGTGGTGGAGAAAGTATTTATATCTTTTACTTAAGTAAAAGTACTATTACCACACTGGAAGAAGTACTCTGCTACAAGAAACAGTCCTGCATTGAAAATGTTACTTAGTAGTAAAGTACTCAGTGCAGAAAAATGTCCCTGGGACTGTTACACTATTATATATTTTATTAGATTAGATTTCACGTTCAATTACTATTACTCGTGCGTTAGTGTAAAAACAGGATTTTACGGACCGGAGCTCATTTTTAAGTATTTTACAGAGCTGCAGCTTATGATTATTTTCATTATGGATTAATCTGCTGATTATTTTCTTTAGCAATCAATTAATTGTTTGGTTTGCAAATATTCTGAAAGTAATGACAATTAGCCATGAAATGAATGAACAGTGTATATAACAGCTCACTGAATATAAAACACAAAAATTAAGTTAATCACAATGTTTATCATCAATAAATGATATTGCGTCTGAATATGCAAGTGTGTAAATATGTTACTGTTGTGTATACACATACGATATGTCTGCAAATGCCCTTTTCATTTAATTTTAAATGTAGTTTGTGATTATTTGTAGATATTTTCTATTACCGTTTTCTTCTTCTTTTTCCTCTTCTTCTTCTTCTTCTTCTTCTTCTCAGCAACTCAACATTTTTAGAGAAGCAACGGCTCGTTTTAGTCTTTTGTCCCAGCCACTGAGACAGTCTGCATGCCAATGTCACTGCGCTACATCCCCTTCTGTGGACACAAGTACGGATACTGGCAGCGTCTACTTCCTTCCCCTCTATCATGCAGCGGGAACGCAAATGTAGCAGCGGTGGATGGGAAAAAATATATAAAAGCCCTCAAAGAGTGTATTCAAAATGGATTGGTTGTGCAAGACACCAGGACACATAAACTGTAACTGACCAACGAGGATTTTATTTATAGACAACCACAAGAACATCATGTTTTTCTGTGATCACATGCTGTTTTCAGAGCAACGAAAGCACTGATTAGAACAGTGAACATCCATAAAACAACAGAAATCAACATTTAATGAACAATAGACACCTTTATCACGGATTGTTGGTGATTACAAACCTGAATTTCATTCAGTAGTTCAGTTTCCCTTTTGGACCCCTTGTTAACCTCTAAAGGCAAAAACAGGGATGTGCAGTAGGGTGTAGTGTACCCTTTCAGCCCACTTTTTAAATATTAGCTAATATTGGTTTATTACAAAGTCATAAAACAGTTGAGAACAGCACAGTAGTTTACACTTTCTCACATTTCCTTCAATTCACCAACAGCAGTTGCCACACTGTTTGCCTACAGTGGAAAGTTTCACAGAGCCAGCGAGCGCTGGATGATACAAATCAACTTAATTACTTTTATGAGGCATCCAGCATCTGGGCAATCTGTGAACTCATAACGGGAGAGTAAAACAACACGTTGGTATATCACAGCTGTATGAGCTTTCTTTCAACTGTAGAAAACTAAATGGAAACTGAAATAGTATTTAAATGCAATTTCTGACCAGGTTTCACCTGTTTACCTCAGGCGGACTGTGTGGGTCATCAGTGTTTGGCCAGTTGTCGTTGTTATCGCTGCCTGGAAATTGTAACTCAGTTGTGGCACATTTGGCTCCACATATTAACTGTATATTGTGAATATGAAACTATATTTAATGTATTTATAATACAAAAACTAAAGCTGGTCCTACCAGAATCATTAGTGTAGCCCACTGATAAAAGCTTTAGCAGAAAACTGCATTTTATGGATTTTTTTTTTTTTTTTTTTTTTTTGGTATTAACGGCAATTAAAAACTGACATCAAGCTTTTTTTCATTTGATTATTTCAAAGCATCAGCTGATGACCTTCGATCCCTGCAGGCTTTTAATAAGAGCTGATGAGACAGACAGTTGGATCTCTCTCTAAAAATGTTTTTGTGGTAGATTCAGTGGTGACGGGATAATTCACTGGTTGTCTCCACGTGTTCGTACAAGATAAATGAAGGTTGTTGTGAAGAGTGAACTCGCATCATGTTTATTTTGGATGACCTGATGTTTATATTTCAGTATCGAATCAGTAGCCACCAGAGCCGTCAGTGTGTTTATGAATGTTTTTACTTCAGTAACTGACAAGGATTCGTCTCAGCACACTGTGTAGCTCTCATGGAATTGTTACATTTCTAATTTTTGCATGTTCCACATATCTAATAAAGCAAAGTCTGCCAGGCCTCAGATCAATAGTCTCAAAATGAGATGACAAGCGAGAAACAGTAAATATGAGCTCAGAGATGATGAGACAGGGGATGGTTATTATTTGTTTTCTTTATACTTTATTCCCACATTTTTTTAATGTCCAAAATGTGGAATATTATTGGATATAATGAAACTCTTTCAACCTTTATGGAAGCAATTGATGAATTCAATGTGTACAAGTGCTTGTAGATGTGGCAGGTGTGTGTGTGTATAAATGTACTGTTTGTACATGGATAATACATCAGTTTATATATGAATGTGTTTATAAGTAAGTACACATATTTTTCTCCATTTATTAACTAGATGTGAAGTGAGCTTTCTCTTTGTTTGGGTCACACTTTCTCACATTTCCTTCAGTTCACTATTCTTGTTTTCTTTCGTTGCAAACATTTTCATTTGTGGCTAATATATTAATATTTCTTTGTTCATTCTGCATTGATAAACTTTGTACTCCCTTAAAGTATGGAGAGACAGTATGTTTTTTTTGTCGTACTTGTGCTAATAAACAAGCTAAAATCTAACTAAAAAATAATTTTTGTGGTATGCCGAAAAAAAAACAACTGTGTCTGATATACATGTAAGTCAATCTAAGTATCTGAGAGAAACAACACAGTCAGCATCACCTTTATTGGCCAAGAACAGAATGTGAAGACAGACAAGGAAATTGACTCTGGCTTAACATCGCTCTTAAAGTTACTCACAGTTTCCAGACTAATTTCAGGAGGCTTGAAGCAGACATGTGGCTGAGAACAAGGATAACAAAGGAGAACAAAGGCAGATAAAAGAAAAGACAGAACTATAATGTACATACAAGTGAGTGAAAAAATATAGAAAAGCATAATGAGCAGCACATACAATTTACTGTACGTGTCAAACTGCGTCAGAAAATGGAAATCAAGAATACAACAGTGTGCTGGAATAAATACTGCATGGGTGAAGTAATAGATTACTTTACATGTGTAGTATATACAGTGGTCTTCTGTATCTAACAATGATGATGATGATGATGATGATGTGCATGTTAAAACAGAATCGACTGATTCTGGATCACGGATTATAAGCTCACTGTCACTCACAGCAGAGCCTCGCGGTCCTTTCACACGCGCTGTTGTTAACGTTTGGCTCCGCCTCCTCCAAGAGTTGCTCGAAGCAACAGGAAGCGACAGCCCCCCCCCCCCCTCAAAAAAAAAAAAAATCCAGCAGAGAGCAGGCTGGAAGTGAGGGACACAGGAGGCCCGGATCAGACCGCCTGACTGGCTTCTCCACACCGGATCCACCGGCTGTGAGACCCTCCGGCCCGGACCCGACCTGCTACCCGCGCCCGCGTCTCTCTGTCTGTCGGAGGTATACGTGGCAGATTAGTGAGCATGTCCTCCTCTTGAGGCTGAAGTGAGCTTTTACCTGCTGCTCAGAAGAAACAGACGAGGTGAGTGTCTCAACTCGTGTGTGTGTGTGTGTGTGTGTGTGTGTGAGACACCTCGGCCGCGGATATTTATGTAATGGTGCACAGATGTGGAAGTGGAAGTTGCTGGCGGTGATCCGTCTCATCCGCTCTACTTTTTCTCCCCCCTCCTCCTCCTCCGCCACGTCAGTGATCATGTAGGTGAGGAGGGGGGAAAAAGTCCGTGTGGCCTGTTGTTGCTCCACTTTTTCTTTACTCTAAAGGCAGTTTAATTAACAAAGGAGCGCTATGGGAGGACCACGTGTCGGGGCAGAGAGCTTTCCGTCCGCCCCGGCCTGTTTCTCCCTCTGCCTCCGCCCACTGGCCTTCCGATGTCCGGCTCGATTTGACTCGATCAAGCGGCTTAATGAATGAAATGTGATCTGGGCGCTGATCAGGCTCCTCCTCGGTGATCAGCAGGCCCGCAGGTTAACGACCTCGGCGCTGTCACACATCACTGAAGCCTCCAGGTGTTGGGCTAAAAATCTGTCCTCCCTGGCCTCTGGTGGCCTGAGCTGTCCTGTCACTGAGGAGGACATGAGATGGTGTTTTAAGGTGACAAGTCATACACAGCCTCAGCGCCTCCTTGGTCTGACCTGAAGACCACATCAGGCCTGATCAGTCATGATGAGACTTTCAGTGGACTCACTCTCTGTGTTTTGTTTTCTGCCTGCTGTGAAATTAAGGTGGGGACGCTGCAAGGGTTAAAGCCTGTCTGATACACCAGCCACATGGTGTACATTAAGAGGAGAAGACAGACAAAGAAATGGTAGTTTAGGACATATGAAAGAGATATTATGAGAATTGACAAGCTGATTTTTTAAACTGCAAAATGTCAGTAAAACGTTTTATGCAGCGAAGTATTCAGACCCTTTCCTTAAGTACAGCTACCACGCTGTAAAAAAATACTCTGCTACAAGTAAATTATGAAAGTACAATCAGGAAAATGTTCTTATAGTCTGAAAAGTAAAAGCACTTAATGCAGACAAATGTCCCCTGTGGCTGTATATACTGTATAATGAGATTATTATTACTCACTCATTCATATAAACATTTACCATTGTTTTGTAACAGACTGCAGCTAATGATTATTTTCATTACGATCTGTTTAAATGTTTCATAGAATATTTTTGTGAAAACATTGAACGATTAATCGACCACATCAGCTGTACTTCTATAAACTACAAGTTCTTCATATGTTTTTAAAATGGAAAAAAAAAGTCTGCAAAGTAACTAGTTACTGATAAATGGAGTTGAGAATACAAAGTAGAACGTTTCCCTCTGAAATGTAGTGAAGTAAAGTATGAAGTAGTAAAGAAGTAAAATACAAGCTGTAAAGTTGTACTTCTAGTAAATGTACTCAGTTACGTTCCACCACCGGCTTCGAAAGATGAGCTATGAAATTAGAAACAGTAAAATATCTGACTGGGCCTTTAAATGGAGACGATGCAGTAGCTTTGTGCAGTGTGACATTTGCCTGTTCAGGCCTCGTTATTCTCCGTGTTTTCTGTTTTCTCAGACGTGGCTGTGCTGCCTCCCACTGCAGTTGCCACACTGTCTGCCTACAGTGGAAAGTTTCACAGAGCCAGCGAGCGCTGGATGATACAAATCCGCTTAATTACTTTTATGAGGCATCCAGCATCTGGGCAATCTGTGAACTCATAACGGGAGAGTAAAACAACATGTCGGTGTATCACAGCTGTACGAGCTTTCAACTGTCGAAAACTAAATGGAAACTGAAATAGGATTTAAATGCATTTTCTGACCAGTCAAACCAAAGAGTTCTGGGAAGGCTGCCAAAGTTTTTAGTATTATCAGACAGTATAAAAAGGGAAGCCTTTAATAGAGAAAGAACAAATTCATTAAGAAATGATTATCATTAGTTAATACTTAAAGTTGCGTTCTGTTGGTGGTTGTTGTTGGTGTGTCTCTAACCACTAGATCACACTTTATTCCTGGTTTCAGTGTTTGGCCAGTTGTTGTCGTTATTGTTGCCTGGAAATTGTAACTCACGCTTGGCTCCACATATTAACTGTATATTGTGAATATGAAACTGTATTTAACATATTCATAATACAAAAACTAAAGCTGGTCTGATGAGAATCTTTAGTGTAGCCCACTGATAACAGCTTCATCAGAAAACTGTATTTTATTGATTTTTTTTTTGGTATTAACGGTAATTAAAAACTGACATCAAGCTTTTTTTCATTTGATTATTTCAAAGTATCAGCTGATGACCTTCGATCCCTGCAGGCTTTTAATAAGAGCTGATGAGACAGACAGTTGGATCTCTCTCTGAAAATGTTTTTGTGGTTGATTCGGTTGCGGTGGGATAATTCACTGGTCGCCTCCACGTGTTTGTGGGGGAGATGGATAAAGGTTGTTGTGAAAAGTGAACTCGCATCATGTTTATTTTGTAGTTGTACTGCAGCTTAGAATCAACTGAACTGAATTGGAGGTTTTTATACGTCTGAACATTAACAAATGTTTCCTCTCGGGTGATTATTATGGGTATTTTTGTGTCTGCTGAATGAAGGCAGCCATCTTAATGTTTCGCGTGTCGTATTTCCGGTTTATTTGCAGTTCTGACCTGAATAATGTTGACAGGAATTTGTATTTCTTGCAGATACACAGGAATGCGGGCGGATTCTTTCCCGCAGACGCTCTGACTCAACTTTCTTTGCATAAGAAGAAGAAATGTGGTGTGTTCAAACATCTCTTCCTCTTACTGACTGCAGTTTTTATTGACCACTTCAGTAATTGTGGTTTGGCAGCGTGTGTGACTGTTCAAACCCTTGGCCGTAACTACGTCTCTGCCCAAAGTCGCTTCGCCTCACTTTCACCAGTACGTGACCCAAGATTTTAGCCCAAAATACAACTTATATAATGATAATGAACCCTGCTGCATACATGTCAGGGTTTGAACGCTCAGGAAAAGAGCTGACAGGCTGTAAATGTGATTTTATCAGCTCCAAAAGATGATTTTTTTTTGTTTTTTTTTTGCCACATTCAACAGTGACTCTGCATTTATCTGTTTTCTTCTGTCGCTCTTGAAGCAATCGTGTTTACAAAGTTACAGTGCAGACATGCTGTCTGATGCCGTCAGCAAAAGGACTGACAGCCATTCAGAGCGTTGGGTTTCTGGAGTGGCGGCTTTGGAAAGTGAAGAGTGTGTTAAAGAGCAGAAGAGAATGAATTCCTTGTTGAGGTGTTGGGCTTTCGGTGGATTGTGTTTCTGGTCTTTTGTTGCTCTACTTTTCTCACTCTCCTCTGCAGAAACGATTGGAGCTGCAGCCCGACTTCATCTCTGTCACACTTTGTCCGCCCCAACAACTGTGATCAGGGTCTGTACGCAGTCTGACGCACGACGACACTGAAGGGTTTCCTGTTGACAGCTCAGTGTTTTATTGATTTTATTATTCATAATATATGACACATTTCCTAACTGAAGGAGAGTTAAAGTCACACAGACTGCGGGGCTGCAACTCAGTTATTTTCATTATTGAATCATCATTTTCTTGATTAATTCATGCTTGTCTGTGGAGTCAGAAAGTATTGAGAGATGCCTTTGGCAAGTTCCCAGAGCCCAATGTGGTTTATTTAAGCATTATTTTACCCTACCAACAGTTCAAAACCCCAAAGAGTTTTAGTTTAATGTCATATATGAAAGGATATGAACATTAAGCGTTAAAGCGTCACATTTAAGAAGCTGGAACCAGCAAATTTTTGAGATTTGTGTCCTGAAAAGTGACTGAAATGATTCATCAAATATCCAAATTTTGTTATATTGATTAATAAAGTAGTAATTTCAGCTCTTGTTGCCTACATTTTTCTGAATACTGTATTAGTTGCCATGTTAGTTGAAGATATTTATATGAAATCACATGGATCATGATATCCCTGTGTGTTAAATAATGATAATTGGTAGGTAATAAATAAATGAATTAAAGTGTAATAACCAGTACAAGTCCTGTTTTCATTAGTGAAGTGTCGACACATCAGTCAGTGAGGCAGCTGTCCATCATGTCACATGATGACCTCAAACATCATCAACAAGGCGATAGAATAGAAGACCTGGTAGCAGATGCGATGCAACCACCTCTCAGCTGATGGGGTCGCGAAGATGATGATGATGATGATGCTCTGAGCTCCGGTGTTTTGAACTCTGCACGTCCTCATCTCGTGAACTGTACTGGAAAAGCCTTGAGGCAGCAGGAGTAGGAGGAAGCAGAGCACCACAGAGCAGGAGAAGGCGAGGGGGCAGGCGGAGCAGGGGAAGAGTACCAAACTGGCTCAGACTTGAACAAAGGGAAGGGCGGAGTGGAATGATGGTGGATGGAGTTGGTGGAGACGCCAGAGGAAAGTTTTGGTTGTCGGTGCTTCCTGTGCTGGCAGAGTCCTGCCTTAAAAAATGCCATCCCATTCAGTGATTCATTTAATGTCTTTGAGGAGGTCAAGTACTTTGTCCTGTTGTTCTTGGATGATGGAACGTTTGGCGAACGCAGGAGAGATAAATTCCTGATAAATTCCTCTTTGGATAGAAATATGTGACACATTTCAGCACTTTGCACCTAAAGTACCTGGAGAGCTCTTATGATGCATCACTCCAACAGAGGCCATCACAGGCAGCCATAAAATGTTGTGCACTTGGCTCCGAGCATCGTTAACTCCTGCCGCCAGGATGGTTGAGATATGCTGAAGAGTGTCAGCTGTGGGCGAAGCCTTCACCTCCTCTGTATGATGTTAAAGCTGCACCAATCAATAGTTTTTAAATTAACAGTTGGTCAATGATGTGACACTTGGTTTTACGCTCCACAGCTGAACTGTTTTAATTCTCACGCTCTTATCTGAGTCATTTCCAGCCGGATCTGGGATCTGTTTTCAGAGAAAAAGCTCCCTCAAACCGCTCGTAGCACCATTGCACAGTGCCAAAGAGCTCACAGACAACATAATGACTACATTAGAATAGTGAAAACAGAAAAACAGGAAAAGCAGCAAATCTCCACATTTGTGAAGAAGGAGCTGTGAAATGTTTTGCATAACAACCATCATCAGTAAATTTGATTAACTGATTAACCGTTTAGATGAACTTGTATAAACTGTTGGGTAGTTTAATTCATAACAGAGCATTGTGTTTTTTTAAGCTCTTCATAGGTTTTGTGTTAAAAAATCTTAATTAGTAAAGTAACTAAAGCTGTTAGATAACTATAGTGAAGTAGAAAGTACAATATTTCCCTTTGTAGGAAGTGGCATGAAAAACTTTTTGTGTAGCAAGTAAAGCAGGAATACCTCACATTTGTACCAACAAATACAACACTTGAGTAAATGTACTTCTATTCCACCAGTGCCTGATTGTGATGAATATTAGCCTCCCTGATGATGAAAAGCTGAACTTTAATAGATATAGATGATAGAGTGGGCCAGTGTTTAAGCTGAGGTAACTGTACTTTCATTACCTCTGGTTATGTTGGGCCATTGCTGCAAATCAGTGAGCAGAACTGCTTCATGACAGGATTTCAGACATTCCCATGCATTTTAGCTAGAAACACTTTTTCAGTTGTATTTTCGGAAATGCGATATGTATTGATAAAGCATTAAAACATAAAACTGCACCCCCTCTCCTAATAGCTGAACAGTGTTTTTGTACGTTTTGTACATTTTGTACCGTCAGCACGGACCCAGAATGGCCCAGTCAGCTTCTTGGCTGATCCACCAGGTTGTTGAGCTGCGCAGCAGCACTGAGCAGACAGCGTGAAGAAGTCTGTTTTGACAAACGGAATTATTAAAGTAGAAAAACGGCCCTTGTTTGTCGAGCGTGGTGTTACAGCAGCTTGGTTTGCTTTAACACCATGCTCTAAGAACCTGCCTGACACATCTGTATCGGCTCCGCGGACACTGATGAGGCTCTGCGGTTCACCGAACTCTGAGGTCATTTAAATGCAAAAGCTTGTGGTTGAAAAGTTATGTCTGAGACCCACTGCAACTGAAAATAGATTCTGCACTAATTCATAAATTGATATCGAAGAGCTGTTGAGGTGCTTCTGGTAATTTAGGATGTGAAAGGTTTGGAGGAAGAAGGCAATGAATCTCAGCTTCTGAGTCTTTGCCCGAGGACAAGTCTGTCTGTGCTGCAGAGTATCTACCAGCTCCTCACAGCCAGTTTATTCCCCGTCCAGTGTAGAGAATTCATGAGTCATTTAGGTTTTTAATCATTTTAACATTTCAAGGCATTGCTGATTGAGAGGCTTATTAATACTCAGTAATACGAGTCTGTTAAGTGTGTTGAGCTTGGTCCAGACTTAAATATTTCAGCCACTTCAGGATGGATTGGCATGCAGCAGATATTCTTGGTACCCAGAGGATGAATCCTACACACTCTGGATATCAACGGCATTTCCTCTAGCACCACCAGCAGGTCAGAGTTGTCACCAGTTAAGTATCTCAAACTCTACCTGACTAAATTTTGTGCAGATGTTCGTGGTCTCCAGATGATCCTGGACTTTTCCACTAGCGCCGCCATGAGTTGACTTTTTTTTTTGTGTGAAATGTCTCAACAAGTATTTGATGTATTGCCGTGAAAATTTGTAAATGAGTTATAGTGACTTTACTTTTCACCCAGCGCCACCATCAGGTCAAAAAATTGAACCTGCATTTTATGGCTGTAAACTCTGAGCTTGAACTGCATTTGGAAATAGTCTGCAGACATTAGAATAAGAAATGGCAGCTATCGAGAGGCATTTGAAGAAAAGGAAAACAAAGAAAAAAGTAAAGATAACAAATAAAAATGCCAAACAACAATAAACATAAAAGGCAGTCATTTATTGCAGATCTGTGAGCTTTGGGGCTTATTGGGTGGATGTCTTTGTCCTGTTTTTAACTGCATCTTCTTCAGTTTTCTGTTTTGATAGCACAGAAGTTTTTGTTGCACGTTGGGTCGAGTGTTGCTTTGGTTGACCTGGGCAGTAAGACCCAAGAGGAAAGGTCGTGAGGAGGGGGGCTAGGTTATTGCTGCACTTTGTGTGATGTAGCAAAATGTTTCTTTTCATCTTCTCATTATTTTAACAATCAGAGCTTACAGCCTTTGCATCTGTGTCTGGCAGTCTGTCTGATCGCGGCCATGGCCCACGGCACCAGTATCCAGTATGAGCCAGTGGCAGAGATCGGAGGAGGCGCCTACGGGACGGTTTATAAAGCCCGAGACACAGAGAGCGGGCAGTTTGTGGCTCTGAAGAGCGTGCGTGTCCAGACGGACCAAAATGGCCTCCCGGTCTCCACAGTCAGAGAGGTGGCTCTGTTGAGAAGGCTGGAGCAGTTTGACCACCCCAATGTGGTCAGGTGAGACCATTATCAGAGTGTTGTGTGTGTTGTCTACAGCTCACTGTGAACACATCTCACAGATGTCTATGTTTTTATGCCACGTGACAGACTGATGGATGTATGTGCCACCCAGAGGTCGGACCAGGAGACTAAAGTCACTCTGGTGTTTGAACATGTGGACCAAGACCTCAAGACGTACCTAGACAGAGCCCCAGCTCCAGGATTATCTCCTGGCCACATTAAAGTGAGAACTAACTGAAATAATGTCTAAACTACACTGCATACTCTGTCCAATAGGCTGGAAGAAAGAAAATGGGTCTTTTCAGCCTGTTTAAAAGCATGTTCTGTTAAAACATTACCTTCAGCTCTGTGTGTCTTTGCAGGACCTGATGAGGCAGTTGCTGTGCGGTCTTGCATTCCTTCACTCTAACCGCGTGATGCACCGAGACCTGAAACCAGAGAACATTCTGGTCACCAGCCAGGGCCAGGTGAAGCTGGCTGACTTTGGACTGGCCAGGATCTACAGCTGCCACATGGCCCTTACTCCTGTGGTAAGAACTCACCTGGACCATGAATACAGCATTTCTCATCGCTTAGATTTTAACCATTCAGGCTGCTGCTGGTTTCGATTCAGATCAGTTCAAAATAAAGCAATAAGGCCCCAGACCTTGAGGTTTACAGTGATTTTAGAATCCAAGGGCCATTGTTAGGCCTGACAAAGAGCTATTCAACCTTCAGCCACTGAAAACCTGCCTGAGATAACTAATCTATCCCACTGATCTTTTTTGTTAAAGTTGCACTTAAATCCTTCACACGGCGGTGCATTCAGTGTCCAACATGCAAGCGTTGAACATTAACCATGTGAATGTAAGACACTGCCGGATTCACATGACCCATTTGGCAACATCCATGTTAGCTTGTAATTTGCCTTCTGAGTGAAATTTCCTGTAAACGGCATGAATGTGATATTTCCTCACAAGCTTACTGTCAAATCTTGGTTTGAGCTTTCTTGAATTCATGTTTCATGTTTCATGTTTTGAGCTGTAGACGCTCAAATAATGTTTCCATTTTTTGAGCGTCTACAGCCATGCTAGCAGCACCTGAGCTAAATGCTACCATCAGCATGCTAACTGGCTCACAATGGCATTGCTAACACTAATATTTAGCAGGTAATATTTACCAGGTTTACCAGCTCAGCCTAGCCTGTTTTCATGCTAACATTAGCTAATAGCACACAACACGGTGCAGCCTGTAACTTGATATTGGTATTGTAGTAAAAGGAATTTTAAGAAACTGCTCACCTGGAAGGTAAGAAGTCTAAATATATGGTAAGCTTTGGGAAATGGTCTGCAGAAACACAGCTAAAGTACAGGTATTTTGTTGTTAACAAGCTAGAACATGCAAAAAAGTACAGTTCTTTAATTAATATCCTTTGCACTGTGTGTCACTACAGGTTGCTATTGGCTGCTGGTGTTTGTTTTCCTTAACTTTAAATCACTTGGTCTTACCTGTCGATGGACTCATTTGTGTCTCCCAGGTGGTGACGCTGTGGTACCGACCTCCTGAGGTTCTGCTGCAGTCCAGTTACGCCACACCTGTAGATATCTGGAGCACCGGCTGCATCTTCGCTGAGATGTTCAGGCGCAAGTGAGTCGGCAGACCGACGCCATATGTCTGTGTTCATATTTCTGTTATGATGATCACGTTGTAATTTGGGTAACAGATTTTGATATGATTTGGCGAGAAGAGACACCTTGCACACAGGAACAGTGTGTTAGATTTTGGTGCTGATCTGATTCATGGAGCTCAAAAGCAGCAGAGATTTCATTACATATCCTGCAGGTACCTGTGCAAGGTGGAAGCTTGTGCTTACAAAGTGACTTCTAGTTTCTCATGTAACTCCTCAGGCTAGCTCAGAGTGTGAAGCAAACACACCAACTGCGTCTCCTGCCAGGATAATGTTCACTGGCAACCCATAAGGAAGTCCATAAGTCACTGGAAGGGAGGGAGGCGTGCATGAAGTACGGGTCTGTGCTCAGCCTCTCATTTGCTGTTAGACTGAGGTTACTAAAACACTTGGTTACGGTTAAGGATCGGATCGTAACTTTGTTTACATATCGACTGAAGTCTTGTCCTGTCTTGTGTTTCAAGTTGCTGCAGCTTATTTCAAACGTTATCAAGGTCAAATCTTTCTGTAGCCTTAACAAGAGAAAGCTGCCTAAATGAAGCTTAAATAGTTAACAGGGTTGGATATTGTTGAGAAAACAAATGAAATACTGCACATTGACAATGAACAGATATGTTAAATATAAATGTTTCCCTGTTGTGTTTTTTAAAAAACATGATCAGTTTATGCAAATTAACTGTACATGATCTCAATTTGTATGAGCCTGGTTTGCACACATACAGGAATATTTCACAGCTTTTCTTTTTTTATAGTCCCAAACATACTAACACTGTATTATGAGACGCTACCCAGTATGATATTGATCATGTTGGCAGAGGGCGGTATGCTCCACCTTTAGACACTTAGTAGGTAGCATATAGTAGTGACCCTCATTAGTAGGTGACGAGAGTGTCCAGATTTTAACTCATATACATCACACATTTTTGTGTCAGTGTCACAGCAGCCGTGATGAGTTTGCCAACAGTTCAGCAGGGTTCAGATTTTATCTGTAAATGTTTCACATTCTGACGTTATCTGACACTCCGGGGAAATCTGGTCTGGAGCCTCAGAGTGTGTGGAGGTGAACGGCTCTGCCGCACACACTGTGTTTCAGCACATACATTTCATTTCAGTCGGCCCCCTTTTGCAACCACGTCGAGTTTACTCCAAACATGCAAAAATATATTTTGGATTCCCATAAAAAAACCACTGACGGCTCGCAGACTTTGACCTGCTGCAGCACATTATTGGGGTTCACACGACTGTGAGGAGTCATGACATGTGAATTGAAGTTATTCTGCTCGGAGGCCATGGTGAACTTTGTGATTGTTTTAACTCCCATCTGTCTTATTTGCACATCTCCCAGATCAGTGCAGTCACACACACAGTAGCTCCATCTAGTGGTAGAAATCACATATTGCATACATTGCGTAAAGAGATTCATGTCTCAAAATAATTGCCTTGGGAACAGTTGGTATAATGGTGGTGATTACAGAATGATACATGGAGAGAGCAGAGGCACACCGTTATGATGTTACAGATTTTAGCATCATGAACAGTCAACAAGAGGATCTGGGTGAGATGTTGCAAACGTACACAAACAGTTGAAGCATTCAGCTGGCCCCTCGTGCCAAACTATTAATCTGTGCCTGAAGGACACCATGTTCCTGTTTGACCTCCTGCACAAACAGGTATTTGACTGTGGTACAAACTTTCTGTCTGTTAGACCTTTGTTCTGCGGAGAATCAGAGGTGGACCAACTTGGGAAAATTCTTGAGTGAGTAACAGTAATAGTTTCCATCACATTTTACCTGGTTATGAGATGTATTGGCAGATGATTCCTATTCTAGTGATTTAATTGAAAGTTATGTCATTTCAGAGTTATTGGCTTGCCACCGGAGGAGGAGTGGCCGACTGATGTTACTCTCTCAAGAAAAAACTTCCCCCCTCTCTTACCTCGCCCAATCACTGACTTTGTTCCAGAGATAAATGAGCAGGGGGCGCAACTATTGCTGGTAAGACATCACCATGAATCAGAGATCAAAAGTGCATTATACATGGTCATTAATTTTACGCTGTTAACAGAGTTGAAATCAGGACAGTAACCTCAGGCTCCTGAAGAATTTTCTCCACTAATAGTCTGCTGATATCCGACACAGGCCACAAGAATTTCACTGGTGCAGTGTTAGAAACTCTAACTAATGTTTACTTATCCAGCTGGCTAAAGTAGAGGAGAGAGCAGGACTTAGCAGCAGGTCCAATTAAAGAAAAGTGTTCTCTCTCTGCACTACTATTTACTGAAAATGAACTAAAACTGAAAATCACAGCCTTTCTAATTAAAATGTAGATTTCTAACAGGCCTAAGAGAAGGAATGAACAATAAATGTTTCTTTTCTATGACTGAACCAGTGACTCAGCACCTTCACAGTAGTCAGTATATTTTATTCTGTCTCTCTATATGATGTAGGAAATAAAGGTTGAAGAGCATAATAAGAAACACAAGAACAAGAAACATTAAGGGCCAGAATTCATTGAAATAACCACGTTAACATAAGTGACTCCTAGTGATTAAAGAAAGCTAATGAGTTAAATTAGATTATTTTTAGTGACTTTCCCCTGAACTTGAGGAATAGTTCAACATTCTTGACCAGTAACTCCCTGCAGTTTCTGATGGTTGCCTGGCAACTAGCCTGGTCCAAAAATAGTATTTTTAGTGTATAGTAATTTCAGTATTGATTAAAAAGATGAGATATAATGCTAATCGGTGAGCTTTAGAGGTACTGATACCCACATTTGGTTATCTCTGGACATAGCCAGGCTAGCTGTTTCCCCCTGTTTCTAGTCTTTATGCTAAGCTAACCTGCTGCAGGCTGTACACCCGCGAGACTGGTATCAACCTCCTCATCCAGCTCTTGGCAATAAAGTGAATAAGAGTATTTTATGAAGCTTTTAAATAACACCTGTACAGACTGACATTTATTATATTGTATTTTTATAATGTCTGTCCAAATGTTTTAATCTTTTCCTTTTATATTTTGTTTCATCTGTTTTCATTTCTTGAAATCCCTGTTTTTATTTTGTGCGTGTGGTGTTCTTTTAAATGTTTTAGTTTTATTTCTATATGATTTACTATCTTTGTACCTGTATTGTATTTATTTAAGTAGTTTTATTAATTATTTATCAAAATGTCCAGCTGTCTCTTTAAGATCTGAAAGCTAGCAGTGACGCAGCTCTAATATCCTGCTATCCTCTCTTCCACAGAAAATGCTGACCTTCGACCCCTTCAAACGAATATCTGCCCTGAATGCCCTAGAACATCCATATTTCCGGGACGAGGAGACATTGACTCAGACAAAAAGCTGAAATGATGCAGTGAAACGTGCAGCGAGAGGTAACAGTGTCTAAGTTTAGACCTGGCCTAACCATAAAGGATTTCAATTGCCTTTCAAGACATCTGGGTTTTGCTTTGGGAATTTTTTTTTTGTCAATCCTGCATCAAAAAAAGGATGAAAGCCTGGGAAACGGAATAAAAAAAAAGAAGAGGAACGAACTTACGGATCACTGGCATGTTTTCCAACATGTAAATGTCACAATTAATGATGTTAACATGTCACGTCTTCAAGGACAGTACCAGTGTTTTTGATGTCTGATTCCAGTCTCGTCAGCAGGGATTGATAAACAGAAACGTCTGTCATCTCCTCTGACATGTTGCTCCCATTATTTTTGTACAGTGTTTTAGACAGAAGGAAGCGGAGATGTTGGCTTTTTGTGTTCCAGGCTGAACAATGTCTGACAGAAGTGACACCTCAGGGTTAGAGCAGCCAGTTGTCAGTGATTTTACTGTATTTGTATTAATATTTATCCCACAAAAGGAACAAAAAGACCATGAGCCTGTGACGGGCATCAAGCTGTCTGAAAATCATGAGGAAAAGAAAGAATAGCCCGAAGAAGGAGAAGAAAAACGCACAAGAAAGTTACACACAAAAATACTGGTATTCTCCTTTAATACTCTGATAAAAAAGAAATAGTTTCTTTGGAGGACTGAAGGGTTTGACTTCATTTCGTGTTTAACGTGTTTTGCTAAAACCATCTGATATCAACCAGCACTGCAACTACAAATGAATAAAAAATGTTTTAATCACATTCAGATTTCATTTGTGTATTATTATACAGATGGCAGTTGGTGTAAAATGACTAAATGTGGTCCTATAAACACCGAAATGGACTGAAATGTTTTGTGAAAAATGCCAAGCTCTGTATTAACAGTAACAAAAATAAAAAAAAAAGACCAAGTAGCCTCACTGTGCTGCTTCTGTCCTCTAATATCGACCAGATAAACAGTGAAGGAAACAGTGGCTGTCTCGATCAGTGAGAGATGCTTTCTTTTTCTGGTTTTAGCTGTTGTGTTTCACATAATACAGATCGATGGTGTCTTTTTGTTGGACCAATTCTGCCTGCTAAGCGCTCTCATCTTTCACTCTTTGAGTTTGTTAGGATTTATCTAAAAAAAATATGTCGTTTCCAAGACCGAGCCCAGATGACATCGCTACAAGTTATTTTCTCAAACTTAAAAAAGATATTTATACAGTTGTCACAGTTAAAGGGCCCATTTGTAAGACTTAGGGGATCTATTGGCCGAATATGGAAAATAATATTCATAGGTATGTTTTCATTAGTGTAGAATCACCTGAAAATAAGAATCGCCAGCCAGACAATGGCTCTAAAGAGCACCTTTTAGACATTTATGTTTTTAGCGACCACTGAAGGTTCCCTTTGGAAAGTGAGTTGTGAGGCAAGGGGTGTTTAATTGGCTGCAATCTGCAACCTCACCACAACTGGTGCTTTAATTTATACAGTTTGTAACTCTTGTCACATGGGCCCGGCTGCCATGGAGGAGCATATGGGAGTAGCTCCCCTTTAAATGATTTAAATGAACAACATCCTAAATTAACTAGTCCAAATGACTGCAATATCTCCCCGTATAAATGAATGTCATCCAACGTGTGACCTTTAATGACTATGGCTGCCAGTAATTTTCAGCATTTGGGGAAATGTCCTTATTGGCTTTCCAGCTGAGAGTTAGATGAGAAGCTTGATCTCACACACATGTCTGTGCAGAAAATATGAAGCTACCACCAGCAGCTAGCTATCTTGGCTTAGCATAAAGACTAGAAACAGACTAGCATTGCTAGCTAGGCCACTAAGCTAATTCTCATTTGATCCATGATATAATACATACAAAAGCTGATGTGTGCAAATGATAAGGCTAGCTCCATCTTTAAGCTAAGATAACTGGCTGCTGGCTCCAGCTACATATTCATCTTACAGGTGTGAAAATAGTGTCTAGCAAATAGTGTGTAGCAAACTGAGTAACCCCAAATGTCAAACTAAACCTTTAAGCAGAGTAATTGTCCATCCTGCAGCTCTTTGCGTCTTATTCTATCCTCCAAAACAGACAACAGCTGGCACTATTTCATCAAAATAAGAAGCGTAATTCAATAAATTGATATGTAAATCAAAGAGAAATCTATGGTGCAATAAGGATGTTTACTGCCGAGCTACAAATCTGCACATCTAACATATTATATTGTGACATGTTTCTGACCCAAATAGGCCTAAAGTGTTTACTTAAAGCTAATAGCATGCCATATAAAATATTTGTGCACACATAATCTCGATTCATATTCCAAAGCACATACTTCTATTTTCTCTCGGAGTCTCCCTGCTGTAAGGTTTACAGTTTAATCTTGTTTGGGTGTAATTGCTGTGTTTTGATTGCTGCGAATATTCATTTAATTTATAGAGGATCAGGAAACTCATGTTTAGCTGTAAGACTGAAAAAAACAAAAAAAGCTAATTAACTTGATTTTTGAATCATTTTTCAGATGTAGACAGGTTAATGATGAGGAGACGAGCAGAGAAGGAAGAGGAGTGGCTTCCCTGTGAAGACAGATTGTGCAGTGAAAAGAGAAATATCTCAAAGAGATAATTTATGCATGTTTTATTTCCATAAACCACATTTCTTCCTCCCCTTTCTTCACTTGTGTGCCCATATTAGTACCTTCAGTTTCCTCTCCATGTAGTTTAATTACTTGCTACTTAATTCATTTTCCCTTGCTGCACATTTCTATTCTCTTTCTATTTTATTGTCCTGCTGCAATGATCCATGGACATTTCCCCCCCTGTGCATCCTCACTTTCTCCCTCAGAGGGGACAGACAGTGAGGCAGGGAGAGAGAGCAGGAGCTGCCCATAAATTGCTCTGGAGAAGAGGAGAGGGGAGAGACAGAGCTGGAGACAGAGCAGATGCATTGGCAGGAGCAGTGCTGAGCGTTTTTTTCTTCCTCCCTCCTGTCTCTTTTGTTGTGTCGGCACAGATAAAAATCTGATGAACGTCGGCAAGGACCACCATCAGCACCACCACCGCCAGCACCTCACTGCGAGCATCCCATCCTCAGCCTGTTTGCCGGAGCTGGATCCAGTGTGGAGCTGGGTGTGCGGCAGGCTAACGGCGGGCTAGCAGGGGGGCTGCAAGGCTCTGTGGCAGCGAGAAGAGGAGGGAAAAAAAGGAGGAGGGGCTGTGGTGAGCTGGTGGGCTTCCTCTGCCTCACAGACACATTTTATTGACTTGCTAATTGGATGAGGCACTCGGAGGAGAGGATGCGGTGAACGAGAGGAGCTGCTCTCCAGAGGGATTCAGGCACAAGGAAGCATTGCTTGGGTTGCATAAATCCAGCTACTTCATCTCTTTTTAAAAAAAAGCATTCTGGAGACATAACAACAGATGTTTTTTGGCATCTCCCAGTGACCCTCACACCGTGCATACATAATTTTATGCATGACATTGTCGAATGGAGGCTCCAGCTGCCAGACGCTTCGTGACAAGTGAATGATTTCCATTTTGATGTTTTTGCACCCTGTTCCCTTTCACCTGTTTTTTCTCTTGGACTCATGAGCTGGGGCTCCTTTTTTCCCCTCAGCCTTGTTTCATGTGCCATTTGATATTGATGGTAATCTGATGGCGAGATAAATTCTTCATCACATCAGCTGTACAAGGAGCTGTGCAATGGATATTCTTCAGGGAGAATGAAGGTATGATATGAGCAAAAGCCGAGACACATACTGTAGGAAGGTGGCATTATTCGGCCAATATTAATTTGAAGTCCTAGTCAAGAAATGGATCAAGCGAATGTACTGACTGTTGCATAATTCCAGGCTGAAATATGAGGTTAAGACATCAACACAGTAAAGAGGAATGTCGCCTTGTATCTATCTGTGTGTCTACATGCCAGATTTGTGCAGAATAAATGAGTTTAAGAAGGAAAAGTGAGGGGAGGATTATGAATGAATCAGTGGTAGAAACCAGTAGTAACGATGTGCATTGAGGAGGATTAATGGAGGAATTAAAAAAACAGTCTAGACTTATTTCACCACTGGGTCAGCCTTTTAAATATATATCCTGGAAATTTGCAATTTGAAGTAGTCCTCACTTTTTTTGATGACTCTTCGCGTGCTTATTTGAAAAGGAGACCGTGCTTCCTGTCAAGTGCACAGGCCTTATATCAGACACAATCAGCTCCACAAGGCTCGATCAGGTGTCTGTGTTTGATCTCAGATTTTCTCTCTCCTCCGCTTCAGTCTCGTCCTGGTTGCCATGACTGAGGTGTGCAGGTCTGGCTAGGTCAGAGATCAGGTGCCACTGTGCTGAAGTCTGCTGTCCCGATGAGCAAGGCAGGCAACCCACAGAGACGCACCACCTACCTCATTTCCCTCACTCTAGTGAAGGTTGAGGCTGTGCCAGAGGATGTAGCAGGGAACCAGAAGGAGGCTCTTCCAGAGGGGGAAGGGAGCCCTAAGAAGAAGGAGGAGGAGGAGCAGGAGGAGGAGAAGGAGGTGAGCAATGCCCCTGAAAAGGAGGAAGGACCTGTATGTACACAAGTGGTCGAGAAAGAAACCACACAGTTGGAGGAAGAAGTGGAACAGGTGCTGGTCAAATATGGCAGCCCTGTTGAGAGGTGCAGGAAGGCTGAGAGGAGGGAAACTCATGGACACCAGAAAGACATTGTGTCAGTGGGAAAGAGCAAAGACACTTCTTTCGTACATCCGCCTGCTCGGCAAATGGTCAAAGTGTACGGAGGGACTACCTCCGAGGGGACGGTGCGCCGAGAGGGGCCTCGCTCAGATGCCATGCGCCCCAAGACGGAGCTCTACAGAGAGCCGCCCATGCTGTTCCTAAAAGGGGAAAATGGAGCGGACCTGAACAGCCGCTCGCGTTGCAGCCTCCCTTTCTCCATCCCGCCACAGGTCAGCCAGCGTCCTGAAGTCCTGATGAGGTCACATGCAGGAGGCAACTCCGCATGCTGGAGGGAACTCAGAGAGGCCAATACAAGCCTGTACCACTCTGCTAAGACTCTGGATCGAAGGGATAACCGAATGGGGGACCAGTCCCCCTTAATGGCAGCTACAACTCTGGGGCCTTACAGGGCGTCCTGGGCTGACAGCGATGGCAGGGGCACGCTCATTCGCCCCGGAGCTCCCATCAGCGGAGGATTTTCAGGCATAATGACCAGGGACAGTCCTCAGGGGGAGAGATTTAAGACGGTGTCTATTTCCCTGTCTGCTCCTCCTGCCACTGACTTGTCCAAGCCTCAAAGAAAAGGTACAAGTCGTACCCTGGACAACAGCGACCTACATTCCCTCTCCGAGGACCTGAAGAGGGGGAAGGAGGGCCAGGGAGGAACAATCCAGCGAGCTCCTCCCCGCGACCGAAAGATGCTGAAGTTCATTAGTGGCATTTTCACCAAAAGTACAGCTGCGGCGCCCAGTTCCAGCTCTGCACCTCCCCTCTATCCAGCTGTGGAGCGGGGCTCGAGTGAGGAGGAAGGTAAGGCCACCTCATGCACCTGCCGCGTCTGCACACAGAACGTTATGACAGGATTTGTACGACAAATTCACAAATTTCTATTCACAGAATTTCAAACATTTTAACTGTTCTTATTGATTTTCAGCCCCACGGCGCAGCACACACTTAAAATAAAGAATCAGTCACATGATCCAACACATTCATCCGATTCTGTGGATGAGCATTTGGTGGTAAAACAAAAACCCACTGTCACATCTGTTGTTTCAGTTCACCCATGAGTGCCCACTTGGGCTGAAATTTAGTGCCTTAGAAGACCATTTTGTTTAATGTGATTACACAGGATCCCACATTTATGTCCCTTACATTACCCTCTCTGGAGTCGTCCCAGAACCAAAACGTGCTTCCATCTCGTCCCATTGATGCTCGAGCTCTCTTCTACTTCATTAATTTACTTAAACGCAGGTGCCATCCTCAATGATCAGGTGAGCATGAATTTCTTATGCTTATTTTCATGCAAAGTGGATTTGGGTTTGGCTAGAGCTCTGAAAGTGTCTTCTGTGGTTATTTTTCAGTGGGATTAAGCTGCTGTGGTTTCCTCAGATGAAACAGATGAGATGTGACTTACACTCTTGCTTTCGGTTTAAACTCTGATGTGACTGAAAGCTTGTCTGAGATCAGGTGTAGGTTACCTTTTTTGTCTTGGAGAGATTTGGTGAGGATTTAAGGAAACTCTCAATACACAGTGGGACAATGGGACACTTGGTAAAATTGACTAATAATAATACTGACAATAATAACCCATAATGAAGTGCTCCTTTATTCAAATGTAACACAGGCATACAGAAAAAGACATGAAGGTCTTCCATGGAAAAGGAAACAACAGAGCAAGCTTTCCAAACAATATGACGTCTGTGCTATCAGTATGACAGGTTGTTATGTATTAAAGCTCGAGTTGTGGCCTTTGTTATGAGGCTTTTATCATTTTAGCACTCAGATTTAATTCGTCATGGGCACAAATGGATAAACTACAACTCACATTATCATTAATGAGCCAGAGTTGAGACAAGTAGCAGTTTATGCAAGAGAGGAAATTAATCGACAACTATTCTGATTATTGATTAATCCCTTAAGTCATTTTTTAAACAAAAATACCAAAAGATCATTTGTTTCTAGCCTCTTAAATGCGAAGATTTGCTGCTTTTTCTTTGTCTTATGTGATAGTTCTCAGTATTTTTGGGTTTTGGACTGGTGTTCGGACAAATCTGTCTGAAATCATCTGATTGACTGTCAATGAGTATACTCATTGCAGCTCTATAATAATCACTGGATTTATGCAAAAATGTATCTAAATGTCAAGTTAATCATCTTACTTGACAAAAGCTGCATCTGTTTCTAAAGGTTGTAAAGATCTCCAAGAGGTCTGTCGGGGAAGTCAATGGAATATTGTTTAGCTGTAAATAAAAACAGTTGCAAGGATAAAAAATATGACACACATACAACCAAACTAAAACCAGCCACAGATCTTTAACTTCATTAATGCTGCAGACAAAGTTTTAAAATTCAGTACAGATTGTTCTTTATCAGCTAGTGCAAAGGGTTAAAATGCTGTGATCTGTCTCTCTGCTTGCACTCAAAGTTTTGGATCTCTGTTCCCCAAATCCTGACACTCAAACAAATAGAAATTAGTTCAGTCTTGTCAAAAATTATGAAAACACTTCATAAAATATTCAGACTTCTCTATTTGGAATAAAGGAAATTATGCAACTTGATCAATCTTTAATCTTCATTGATATAATCTAAAGAGAATCATCTTTGACAGAGAGTTTGGTATCAGAGTACGCTCTGAATAATTTGTCAGTAGTAAGTGGGACATGAATAATTAAGGTTGGGGATACACAGAGCTGTGTTCATCGGAGGAGAGCAGGAACCTGCTACTTCCTGCTCTGTGCATAGAGTTAATCAGCCTTCAAATGGAGCCTATTCATTCGTTGACGCTATATTGTGTTAAAGTGCTCGGCCATGTTGAACTTGTAATTTCAGCATATTGTGTCACTATACTGATGATAGATGAACATTATTGATCAAGTTGAATTCAGAAAATGGTTATGAAATTGTGTGGAGACGCACACAAACGTATTTTCAGCATCATGCGTGCACAGGTGGACATCATGTCCCTGCCTCTCAAACACGTCGCTGTATCCATGAGAGACCATTTATTGTATAGAGACCCGGGCTGGAGGCTTCAGGAAAATGGAGTTGCCATGGCAACAGCAAGCCGTGAGAGATGCTATTTGGTATGTGGTGTGACGCTGTTGATGGAGGGGAGTGTGGGGGCGTGGGGATTGCCCAAAGATGGGGATGAAAGGGTTTAAAGTTAGAATCTGTGTCTCCTGGAGAGGAGCCCGACACCGTGGCTCGGTCCGAAAGCAACGTGACCTGACAACATCCCAGTGTGTGTGTGTGTGTGCATGTGTATGTGTGTGTATCTGTGTGTGTGCATGCAAACAGTATCTGTGCTGTATGATGATTTCTACATCTGTAGGTACTTTGTGTGTTTATCATTTGTCTTCCTCTATTTCATCCTTGTATGCAGATGTGTGTGTTGTCCTTCATGGCTGTGTGTGTGTGTGTGTGTGTGTGTGTGTGTGTGTGGCATGAGTGTGTTTTATTGAATATCCACTCACAGAGGCACCTTGGCTGTAAGATTAGAGCTAAGGCACTCAAATGTGAATGTTAAATGAAACCTCACTATAAAGAGATCTTCAGTCTTTTAATGTGGAATTTAAACATTTAAAGTGTTTAAAAAAAGTCTGTCATTAGTGGAAAGTACTGCAAGTAATTTCATTAAAGAAATCAGCTTTTTTAGGGCTTGGTTCGATTTGTCATTTTCTTGACACCAGTGGACTCGTCTGTCTTTTTCCACCTCCTTTCAAGATCCTCGTTATCCAAAACCCTGAACCTAGCGGAGGTGTTCTATAATGATGCACTGGCTGAATCATTTCTTTGCAGCAAAACTTTATGGCTGAATAAGAGAGAGGAAGTGACTTGTGATTGATACATTCTGTGGAGTGTGGAACAGAAATATATCCATGACCTCAGAATTGAATTAGAGAGTGAGCTATGGAGTAGTAAAACTAAGAATAAGCATAAATTTAAAGGGTTGCTATAGTGCTGTAACCACCTCACTATGACTCCAATATAAACTTAACAAAGGCAGCTGATCTTGCTGTTTGTACCACCTTTATGAATTTCTCTTTGACCCTTTTTTTTTAGACAAAATTTTATTTTAGCATATCAGCACCAAATCTGATGAAGCATTAACCTGAGTGCTGCACAATAAACCACACAGCTGGAGGATCATTATGATCGCAGATAAGCAATGAAGTATATATTCAGCCATATTCTCGCAACTATTTATCATCATGACACATGGAACATCATGTCGGTTTTTCATATTAACATTCAGTCATTGTACTGTTCCTGCCAAGTGGATTTCCTTATTACTAAACCAAAGCCAGAAAACCTACACAAACTGGCCTGTTTGATTTTTTAAACATTCAACAAATGGTAATAGAACCTCTTCTCTGTTTAAATAAAAGCTTTTGTCTTTAAAGGGTTGTTTCATATTCTAGTTAACAAGTGAATAGATTTAGTAGATTTCTGATGCAGAGACTGTAAAGCGCTGACAGGGGAATGAGTTTGCTTGTCTCCGGAGATGCTGACGTCTGCCTCAACCTAAACACGATGTGCTGTAACTAGATGAGTCACTTGACAGCAGTTATCATTTCTAAAGGAGCCATTTCCATTTTGTCAGATGCAAAATAATACTGAAGAATCTCACTATTGATCATTTCGTATAAAACCTCCATCTTAACAAGGTGTTTGGTCTCAGATTCAGCTCTTGAGACTTTTTCACCATTGTAATAATTTTATTTTTCCCAGTGCAGTTTCCGTTGTTTATGGAATATTTTAGAAATGATAGTCAATGTGATAGTATTAACACTCTGTATAACTCAGTAATAGACAATAATAGCTCAAAGTATTTTAATGATGCTTCAAAAATCTATATTACAGTAAGACATAATTTTTATTTAATGTTATTTGACTTGGTTCTGATTAAAACCTGCTCCTTTCAAAAGCCTTTTTGTATTAGGTTTCACTTTTAATACCACCGAGCGTAGTGGCATATTCGGTCTTGTTTCAGTTGACACAGACTTCTATAAAATTCATGAAATGAGGGAAACTGCTCCGGGAACAAGATGAATTATCTCACCACAGCTGGCTGAATCCTTTCTGCATTTTTTTCCTTATGATTAATGCTTTTTAATGTTGAATAAAGGAATAAATGACTTGTTTGGAGGGTTTTTGCGGGGTAACCGTAATAAAAGGCAGAAATGTGGTGTGTCTAAACTAAAGTGGTGTGTACGCTGAAGATATCCCGCCAACTCTTATAGACTTGCAGATTTGTACACTTGACTGGGTCTTGTGGGCGCTCGTGTCTGGGAGCTGCAGCCTCTCCGTGGGGAGGCTTGGACACCGACTCTCCTCACTGTCTCCACAGGCTGTCAGAAACACAGCCAGCTGTCATTCGTTTAAATGAACACTCCAACATTTAAGGAAATTAAGCTTGTTTTAGCCAGAGTTAGACAAGAAGTCTGGTGTCAACTTTTTCTTTGTACTTTGTTTAGCTTAGCTTAGCTTAGCAGAAAGACTGGAAGCAGGGGGCATAGTTAGCCTGGTTACCTTTTTAAACCGCTGTACAGATGTATAGTTGCTGTCAGTTTCCTGACTCAAAACAAAGCCCAGGTGACTCATGGATGTGTAGGTAACTATTTTGGATGCTAACAACATTTAACGTGTACATAAGAACTGTTGTGCAGTTGTTAAAATGTATGTTTTTCATTTTATTTCATTTCAACAGAGGCTAGCTACCTTTGTTTCCTGTTTGTACCATTACTGACCTCCTGTAGACCTGTGACACACCTCTTAAAGCTGTCTGACACTTTTAGAAGTAGCTAACTATCTTGCTCACAGTTAGATGAGAAGGTCAATTCTAATTCTGTTTCCAGTATATAAGTGGATGTCAACAGTTTTGTAGCCTAGCCTAGCCTAGCCTAGCTAGACTGGAAGCAGGGAAAAAGCCAAATGTTAGCTTAAAGCTGGTAGCAACACCAAAGTTGTCTTGTAGAAACTTATAGAACTTATAGAAAGTTACCAGTATATCAAATATTTAAAACACTGATCGTATTTTAATTTTTTTCTATCAATTAACCCCCTCTCCTGCATTTGTTTGCTTGCTTGTGTTGGTCTTTAGCTGCATGCACCAGCAGTCAAGAATGGACCATGAGCCAAACAATGCAGGAGCTTCACCTGGTAAGCATCAGGACATAGCTTTTACAAACCACTGAGAGAGATTTAACACAAAATGAATATTTTCTCAGCCTTTGTGTCTGTGTGTTTGTGCTCTGCAGGGTGTTTTGGGAGGTCTGTGCAGTGGGAAGTCGGCTCTGGTCCACAGACACTTGACAGGAAGTTACCTGCAGCTGGAAAACGCTGAGGGTTGGTTTCACGCATCCTCATTTACATTCTTTATGTGTTTTTCTATGACATTGTCGGTACATAACTGACAATAGACTTTACGGAATCTACTTCTCATGCACTATAACATTAATACTGGCTATATTCCATTTAAATGATCCAGGACCAGGGCCAAGGCTTGCTATTAATGCATTTCCTGCTATAACAAGTGAGACAAGCTGCTGTGAAAAAAGGTCTATAACAACTCTTGTTCATTCCAAGTGTGTATTTACAGGGCGCCAGTACATTAAGGATGTCCTGGTTGATGGACAGAGCCACCTGTTGGTAATCAGAGAAGAGACAGAACTCCCAGGTGCTCAGGTGGGTTGAAAATAGTCAGTCGTCAATGGTAAGACTCTTATTTTATTATATTCATAAATGCTGATCACTGTCTATCATTGCATAATATCTGTGCGTGTTAAAACAATCTACCTATGGCCTTTATGAAACAATGCCTTTTGAAGGCCATTTACTTACTTACTTTAAGTTGCCCACACATCAGGGTAATCATGCAAGCTGTAAGCTGTAACTATGGTAACAGCAATTTCGTGACAGGGTAACACAAACTCAGTGCTTCAGTTTGCCATAAGAAGTGCGGTCTGATTGAACTGATTGAACTTCTCTGTATTTTGAGTACGCTACTCCTCTTCTCCTCCGTTGTCTTCAGTTTGCAAGTTGGGTGGATGCGGTTATCTTGGTCTTCAGCTTGGAAAATGAGGCCAGCTTCCAGGAAGTTTACAAAATCTACCACCAGCTCGCTGTCCACCGGCCTGTTTCTGAGATACCTTTCATAGTAGTCGGGACTCAGGGTAAGACATTCAGACACTGCTTTGATATGAAATGTTGGCGGACATGGGCTTTTGGTGCATTTCTGACTTGTGCTTTTTCTAGATAAGATCAGCAGCACCAACCCCAGAGTTATAGATGATGCCAGGGCCAGACAGCTCTGCTCAGATGTGCGGCGCTGCACTTACTATGAGACCTGCGCAACATACGGCCTCAATGTGAACAGAGTCTTCACTGATGGTAGGATTCCCCTTTCGAAGTCAGACCAGCGCATTGAGGATCCTGCTGCAGAAGATGCAGAAATCTGAAGGTTATGTGTCTTTTTTAGGTCTAATGTTTAGGTTTTTTCGTTCCACAGCTGCTCAGAAGATCATGGCAGCCAAGAAGCAAGCTGCTCTGCTGGCTTCCTGTAAATCTCTCCCGAACTCTCCCAGTCATTCTGGAGGCTCCACCCCAGTGTCAGGTGTCTTTCCAGGACAGGTAAGACTGTAACGGACCAACTGTTCCTGTTTCTGTGTTCAATTATCACCTCATTCCTTGCCCCCACCCCCTTTTGCTCTGGCTCTTTCCTCTCCTTAGGCCAGTAACGGTGGTCAGAGCAGCGATTACTCCTCATCACTTCCCTCCACTCCTGTGATCAGCCATAAGGAGATCGGCAGGACAGCGAGAGGGGAAAAACAGGAAAGTGCCACACCCGGGTCTGTCCGCAGTGCCACCCGGAGACGCACCTCCAGATTTGCGGTACATACTCATCAAGTGATTGCTTTTTAGGGGCCCAAGCAGTCATGCTTACCCGCCCTTTTATTTCTATATTCTTTACCTTTTTTTTTCACTATAACTCATATTTTACCAGGTTCTCATGTTTAAAAATAACAAATACAATCATGTGTTCACAAAGTGGTGAACCTCGCTCCATCCTTGCTTGTGAACGACTGAGCCTTTCCAGGATGCCCCTTTCATACCCAATCATGATACTATCACCTGTTACCAATCAACCTGTTTATCTGTGAAATGATCCAAACAGGTGTTTTTTGAGCGTTCCACAACTTTCTCAGTCTTTTGTTGCTCCTGTCCCAACTTTAAAATGTGGTGATGCATCAAATTCAGAATAAGCAGATATTTACAAAAATCAATTAGGCTGATGAGGTCAAACATTAAATATATTGTCTTTATACTGTTTTCAACTGAGTATCTGTCAAAAAGGATTTGCAAGTTATTACATTCTGTTTTATTTATGCTTTTATGCAGCATTCCAACTTTTTTGCAATTATATAAGACTTTGTCATATCCTTTAGATTATAGTGAACTGTTTGAAGACAAAGAAAGAAACGAGTTGTGTTAGGCTGGCCTCTCAAACATTTTCCATGTTTGGTTCTGAGATAATAAAAGAGGTTTCTTCTTGTCACCCTGCACAGTCTGTAGATAGCTGCATTCTCTTTGATGTGTGATATTGGAAAAAAGAGCCTTGTTACAAGCAAAATTGTCAAATAACATAACAGAAAGTCATTTATAGATAAGAAAGGGCTTAAAAATAACTTGGTTTGGGATTTGACTACGAATCTTCATGAGGTCAACAAGAACATTGTTAATATAGAAATATTGATTAGTTAGGCTTATAAAGCTCAGTGGCACTAATATTAAACTAATTTTCTATAGATATCGGTTACATTTAACTCCATTCATGTTTCCAGATGCTTTGTATGGCTTTGTGATGAAATGCACAACAATAAGAAAACTTTCATACTAAATCATGTTGTTTAAGCCATTTGCTTAGTGTCGCCTCTGATGCAGTTACTGCTTCTCTTGCCTTTTGCAGGGCCGGAGAGGCAGTGACTCAAACAGAAGGAGTGCAGACTGTAAGGGCGATCTGGGCAGTGGACGCTCCATTCCCATCAAACAGGTAGGATGCAGATTCACACAATGCAGAATCAAAAATGATGTATCTAATGACCCTCTGCAGAACACATCACACCAGCAGTCACTCGAAATCAAATGTGTGAAGATAGTCTCATCATGCGGTGTGATGAAGTGTTGTGAGCTCCCATATTGGCCTGATTAATAGGATAGTGGGCGTTTTTGGCAGCCGGCAGTCATCATGCTGCCGAAATCTGTGAGATGAACACACAAGACATTGGCAATAAATTCTCACTCTTCATTTTTTTGTCACCTCCATCAGGGCATCTTGCTGAAGCGCAGTGGGAACTCGCTCAACAAAGAGTGGAAGAAGAAGTATGTCACGCTGTCCAACGACGGCATACTGTCCTATCACTCCAGTGTCAATGTGAGTCAGTGTGTTGAGAGAACGCTCTGAAGCACTATGCTCCTAAAAGCACCACTGACAGCTAGTGGTTGATGGTGATGGTCGATGTTTGGCTTGGCAGGACTACATGCTGAATGCTCCTGGGAAAGAGATGGACCTGCTGAGGGTGACGGTGAAGGTGCCAGGAAAGCGACCACCTCGTGCTGTACCCACTTGCGGCCTTCCAGTCGGCCTCAACGGACGGGTTAAAGATGTGCCGGGAACCGAGGGTGTCAGCCCAGGTCAAACAATAAACACGTTTTTTATTTTACTTTAGATCCCTCAAACAGCTCTGTAAAACTAAACCAACTCATTTTCCTAAATGTGGGCATTAGACAATGACAACAATATTATAGAAGTACTATTTCCTAACTATTTGAGGGATCATAGCAATCAACTTTGCTTTGAAATTGAAGATATGTCATAGTTCTGGTCCTTTACTTTGTGGAGTTGGGATACATGTGAATTAAGCCCTGAATAGGAATGAACAAGTATGGTTGAAAAATAACAATGATAAAAAAAATGGAGTTGGCGAAAAAGCAGAGATGAGAATCAGAAGTAAAGGAAATGCACCGTTCTTTGTTTTATAAGACTTTTTTGTGAGGAGGGGTCAGAAGTCTGTACCAGAGAGTGAAAAATGCATGGGAATGCAAAATCTCTACAAAAGGAGAAAAGCACACCATAAGGGATTTCACAAGTTTTAGAAGTGTGTGTGTGTGTTAAAAACTTCTTCAGTCATGCTCTTTATCATTTATTTCCTCTGGTGTTCATACATACAGAATCAGTAATGTATTTTTTCAGTAGCTCTGTTTTTTCAGTTGAAGTTTGTCTAAATAACTTTTTTATTAAGTGCTTGCTTGCTGTCGTCTCTTTAGTCCCTGTGAGCACCAGCAGCCTCCTGCAAGTGGAGGAAATGGAAGGATTGGGTGGTGCATTGTTCCTAAGGAGCAACAGAGGCGTGCAGCGATGTCCCTCTACACTATCTAACCATGCTCAAAGTGTTGGTGAGTGAAGGACCATTTCATTTGTGCATATATTTAGCTCAGAAAACATGCATGTTTTGTGTCAGATACATTCAGTTTGGTATGTTTTTTTTGTGTGATCTTGTGGCCAGACTCTGCAGTCGATGGTGTGTCCAGCTCCTCCTCTACCAAAGATGTAGGCTCCTCATCCCCGGTGACAGACAGGAAGAAGCATCGCAGGAAGAAGAGTATGAACCAGAAAGGAGATGCAACCATTGGCCAAGCAGATGGTAAACGCTAAGAACTCCATATGTGTTTTTATGTTCTGCAGTCCCCGCCATTAAAAGCATCAGTCATACTCTGATCATTGTGATGGTACTTTACATGAAATCTGATTTCAACATGTCACATTTATTATGTCTTCTCTTTCTCTCATCGTCTTTTCTGTGATTTTTCTATCTTCTCTCACAGCCAAGCGGAAAATGTGGAAACTTAAAAGTTTTGGTAGTTTAAGAAACGTAAGCAAGACAGGTAATGTTGATCTGCCATGTTGCATCTTTCAAACTCTGACTGACCCTCTGTACAGGCTTGTGTTGTTCTTGAGTTTTCCTGTCACAAGGACATGATATGCTATTGTTGCAGTTCACTAATATAAGAAGATATACTGGTCAGACGTGGACCGTTCATATATGCAGACTAAAACGGCCTTTTTACTTCTTAATCTTAACAAACTATTGCTGAATTTTCTACATCTGAATAATAGCTAATGAAGAATCTCTTGTATGTTTAATGTGTTTTTGTGTGTGTGTGTTAGATGAGGATAACTTTGACTTCCTCATTGTGTCGAGCACTGGCCAGACTTGGCACTTTGAAGCCCAGAGTGTGGAAGAAAGGGACTCCTGGGTCCAAGTCATTGAGAGCCAGATCCTGGCCAGCCTGCAGCTGTGTGAGAGCAGCAAGAACAAGGCAAGAATGCGCAAAGGGCATACAGCAAACTCTAAGCATACACTGTATTTAGGCAAAGATTATTAATTTTTTATATACTTTATTGTCATTAATTAATGTCATTAATTATGGCTGTACTGGGTTCGTAACTCCCGGTTTCATCATGTTTTAACTGTTGTTGTAATGGCAAGAACAACAACAAGAAAGTAAGGAGGGTATAATTTTTTAGTCATATAAACTACCCAAACTGACTATACTGAAAGTACACCTGTAAATGTATCCAAATATGAGAGGTGGAAGGCAACCTTTCTTACTTTAGGAAGCACAATATAGGCAACAGGCGGTAATCATGGAAATACACTGTATTGTGCTGCATGACATCACTGCAGTGACATTATCTGCCCTTCGAGGTACATTTGGAGGGCCATGTAATCAGATTCCTGTGCTGTGTATTTGCACTGTGAGACTCTTGGATAAGAACAGTTTCCTCTGAGGAGAAGTTGGCCTGGACTCTCTTTTCAACCCATTAGGAATCTGTTGCTGCTGCTGCTTTTAAAAGGGATGAGGGCAGCCAGTTAGATTGGCCATTACCAAAACCCCCCCATCTCAAGAACTGTGTTGTCCTGTCCACTAATGGGCTGTGCTGATTTCTGTTCTTGAGCAGGAAGTGTGTCCTTGTGTGGAATTAGTTCAATCATCTCCAAAAATGTTAATTGCCACTAATATAATGATTCTCAGTAATTACTTTAATCCCATGATGCGTTTCTTTATGAGAAATGTATGTCCTAGGAGGCTAAAACCAATAATTTGGCAGCTTTAAATGGTCATAATAATGATTATAGCCGTCTACCACAGTTTCACTCAGAGATTTGGTATTTCTAATCACTGTTATTAATAATGGGAGCTGTTAGCAGAGCTAATATCACAGCGGGTTAGATGACTGCTGTTTCTCTTATTTTAACCATATACTGCTGTTTTCTACAGGCTCGCAAGAACAGCCAGAGTGAAGCAGTGGCTCTGCAGGCGATCCGCAACGCAAAGGGAAACAACTTCTGCGTTGACTGCGATGCTCCAAGTTAGTGACACATTAATAGCTTTTCTCCTCTTTGTTTTTGTTCGTATCTGTGTCTGGTTTTGGTACATTTCCCACCTCATCCTATTTCAACAGCGTCTGATGTTGGTGTAAGAATCAACCAGGTTTCAGGCAACAACCAAGTTGTCCATATTTGCTTTTCTGTTTTTGCTGTTTTTTTAGAGTGGCTACCTCTTTAGGTTGAGCAATAAGCTGTTATGAGTGTGGAGAAAATCACATGTGGAATCTTGAATCCTGAATCCTCATCTGTTGCCATCCAGGCCTAGAAATTGTTTTTTTTTTACAACGAAATATCTGATGAAACAGTCACTGCAATGTTAATTGCAAGTTGAGTCAGCCAATTAGGGAAGGACGTTCAAACGTTTGGTTAAAGTCCAACACTGGAGAAATGACCTACAAAGCATATTAATGATGAACCTTAGTCTTTAGAAATGTAGTCAGCAAAATTTCATCAAAACAAGCAAAATATTCTGTAAAATTAAAATCAGCAGCTTAGATATCAATAAACCAAACAAAAATAGATCAAGTGCTGAATATTCTTCTAATGGCTGAACGCTTTAAAGGGCCAAAGCTTCAGGGGAAAATATCATTTGGTGTACTGGCCACAGATTTAACAGCTCTGCTCTAAAACTTTTCCAAACAGGATTTCACACACTTTTTTCACTTTTGTGGCCAAACTGGCATATCTAAATGGAAGCAATCTATCAGCCATATGCTCATAGTCCAGTTTAGATGAAGCAGTGTTGTGTTCTCTCCCAGATCCAACCTGGGCCAGTCTGAACCTGGGCGCTCTTATATGCATCGAGTGTTCAGGGATCCACAGAAACTTGGGGACCCACCTGTCGCGGGTTCGCTCGCTGGACCTTGATGATCTGCCGCGGGAGCTCACGCTGGTTCTCAGTGCCATCGGCAACCACATGGTGAACAGTATATGGGAGGCGCGCACACTGGGCCGCCGTAAACCGGCACCTGATGCTACACGGTGAGGACATACAGTCAAAAAAGACAATAATGTGATGTGATTTGAGGTGACGCTGCTTTACTTTAATGTTTGACAGCATGTAGGTATGAGCTGCATACTTCTAAATGCTGTGTGTCTCAGTTTACAGTTTTCAGTAGGAACAAAATATCATTGTCAGGCAGACAAGAAGCTGTAAATGTGTTTCGCTGAATATTCATCATCTTCTCATTTCTCTTTGCTTGTTCAGCGAGGAGCGGGAGTCATGGATCAGGGCCAAATATGAGCAAAAGCTGTTTGTGGCGCCGTTGCCTCCTCCAACTCCTGGCGAGGGCCCAGACATCACGCTCTCCGGCCGTCTTCTCTTGGCAGTGATGGAGCACAACCTCCCCAAGCTGCTGCTCCTTTTGGCCCACTGCACTAAGGAGGACATTAACGCCCCTCTCAGCCTGGCGCTCTCCTCCAGGTCGCTCTTAGCGCTGCGACTGCCCGGCTCTGCCCTGCACGCTGCCTGTCAGCAGGCTGATGTGGTGATGACGCAGCTTCTTGTTTGGGTGTGTTGACCTCTTCCTCTCATACAGGAATCACAAACACTTTTGTACGGATGGTCTGACTCATATCACCAAAAGAAGTGCAATGCATAGGAACAGAGATAATTATAATGGTACAGCATCAATTGGGTATGGAATAATGCAAAATATTGCATCACAGCAAACTGTTGAGTTAAACAACACTGGCAAAATAATAAGTGTTGCCCGTAAAGAACCTCAAAGTGATGACTCAGCAGACCACTCAAGGGTGATCTGTTTGTGTTGGAGACAATAGAAAGTCACACCTTGTTGGGAACATTTAAAACACTTCTTTCAGGTCAATGTTGAAATGTATTGCACATATGATAAAACCTCATTAAAATGTGGAATATGGGCTAATTACATCACTTAATCCAGTTTTTTTATCCTGTGTTCTTTCATTCCCTTCAGTATGGCTGTGATGTTCGGTACCGGGACGCTCAGGGGCAGACAGCTCTGGTTCTGGCTCGCAGTGCTGGCAGCCAGGAGTGTGTTGACATCTTGCTCCAGCACGGATGCCCAAATGAACCGATGGCCACGGTCGGTTTCGCAGCAGCCGCAACGTCCAGCTTCCCCGCAGCCATGACGCCGAGCCTGACAGTTGCCACGACACTCAAGATCTCGCACAAGAGCGGCAGCACCAGCTTGAGTTACAGCACGTCCAGAAGAGCAGTGTCATAATGAAAATGTGGCGTGGTAAAGTGTGTGCGTGTGTGTGTGTGTGTGTGTGTGTGTGTGTGTGTGTGTGAGCTTGTCGCTTTGCCGTCATAGTGTCCTGTACACTCGCGCAGGAACAGCAGGACTGATGAACACGTTGCCAGATGTTGCGCTCCCTGAGGTTCTGAAGGGTGTTTGTGTTTGTCAGGGATGAAAACACACACCGGTGATCACACAGGCTCATTCAGTCTGCTAGAATGATTTAACCAAAACAAAAAGAGAAATTTTCCTCACTACACTTTCTACGCACAGTAAAATGAAAGAACAGGACGTTGCAGATTTAGCAGGAATGTGTTGCACTGCATACCAGCTGGTATGACTCTTATTTCATCATGCAGTCAATATTCAACTCTAGTCTCCACTCAGTTAAAGGTCTAGTGTGGAGGATTCAGGGGATCCATTGGCAAAAATAGAATATAATATTCAGAAGTATGTTTTCATTAGTGTATAATCACCAGAAAATAAGAATTGTTGTGTTTTAGTTACCTAGAATGAGGTTTTATATCTACAGAGGGAGCAGGTCCTCTTCCATGGAGTCCGCCATGTTTCTACAGTAGCCCAGAACGGACAAACCAAACACTGGCTCAAGAGAGGGGCTTTGAGTTTTTGCCACATTTTTATGTTTGTATTCAGTTGGTAGATGCCACTAGTTCCCACACGCTGGTCCTTTAAAAATGAAAATTTGCCTTCGGCCTCAATCAAGCTTATCTGAGCATCTACAGTAAAACACTGCAATAAGTTTACGATTTCATTGACAAGCTTCTCTGTTTTTCAAGTTGGTCTCTATCTGCTTGAAATCCCAACCCTAAATACATCCACACTTCTTACCTGTATTGACAGCGAATGTCAGTTTTAAATTCAGAGTGCGTATGCTGTGTTATGTTCGACACAGCCGGTCGTTCCGTGCATAAATAATGGCGTTGAGTTGAAAAAATAAAAAAACCTTTACAGTGGCTGAAAAAGAGAGGCAGTTTTAAAGATAATCAAAATAACTGTATAGAAATGCATTGATAAAATATTATAATTCTAAAAACTTAAAAAGTGCTTCATTTTTGAGATTGTTATTGTATGATTTGTACAGTTGGTTCTGTGTATAAAACTCAAAGGGTTACTCGTAGCTGTTCAGAGATTTGCTGTACAGCGTCTTGGTTCGGTTTTCCTTTAATAACCACCTGATTAACTCTTTGACATCCAAGACTGAGATTTCTATGTTATGTTTGTATCACTGTGTGTGACATAAACACTGTAAATGATGTGTGCATTATGACTCCAGCAGCAGCTCAGTATCAAGGCAGGAGTGTAATACTAGACGTGTAAATGAACAGGTGAAATGCCTTGATTTTGGTTGAATGTATACAAAAACCGATCGGTTTAAGCTCATTATTTCAAACACTAACGTGTTTTTCTTTTAGATGATACAGTTTCAGTGGACTGTCAGGGCGTTTTATTTTTTACTTGACTAATATTATTCCTGCTGTGACTAATTAAGTAGAGTGGTTTAATAGATTAAAACTTGGTACAGGTTCTGATCTATAAAACTGGGCCTTCGATGGATATGATTATATTTGTAAGTGGATGAAAATCAACATGAAATAGAGGAATGTTGCCCAAGTGAATACTTTTAAAATGGCATAAAAAAACAACCCTCCTGCAGTACTGTATGTATTTTTGTGTTACTCTGAAGACGCCGCTGAGTGTACATGTCTGTGATGTAAGCATCTCGCTCCATTTGTATTTTTTTACTCATGCAATGATTCATAGAGCATTCATTATCAATACACTAAGGCTACTGCCCAAGCTGTGGTGGTGTTTTGTTCAGAGTTGTGTGTGTTCTTCCCTGTCTGGGCTCATAGCAGACCTTATTTCAAAAGACGAGCCGAGTCTCATTTGTTCCTTTTTCCAGCTGTGTCAAAAATTAACAACAACCGTTAATGAGAGTTTCAGCAGGCAGGGACATCACGCAGCATAGTTGCACCATGCTGGTGTGCAGAGGGTTCGCCTTTCAAACTGGACAGGTGGAGCCAGTGGCCACCACTTAACACTCGACCAGCATTTGAACGTGAGATCTTCTGGATCAAACCAGTTCTTGTTAAAGGCCCCTACTGGCTTTGACCTACTTCTTTCTAGGTCAAAGACTCATTTTTATACCATGATACCATCACTGAGGTGGCTTCAGTAACATGGATTCACAGTAGTACAGTGATTTTTCTCGGCAAACACATACAGAGACAAAAGTGACATAACAAACATAATAATTAGAAGGAAACAGGGATGGGCATGCTTGAGATGTATGTGTTCAGGGATCCAATTTCTAAAAAAGTTGGGACGCTGTGTAAAACATAAATAAAACAGATTGTGATCATTTGCTGATCCTTTTAGACATATTATCAATTCTAAACAGTACAAAAACAATATATTTAATGTTTCATAGATTTTTGTAAAAATCTGCTTATTCCGAATTTGATGCAGCAACATGTTAGAAACAAGTTGGGACAGGAGCAACAACAGACTGGGAAAGTTGTGGAACGCTCCAGAAACACCTGTTTGGATCATTCCACAGGTAAACAGGTTGATTGGTAACAGGTGATAGTATCATGATTGGGTATGAAAGGAGCATCCTGGAAAGGTTCAGTCGTTCATAAGCGAGGATGGAGTGAGGTTCAACACTTTGTGAACACATGAATGTATAAAGGATGTTACCTGATGGCTAAACAAACATAAACAAAAATATTGTTTGTTTGCAAATGATTGCATTCTGTGTTTATTAAGGTTTTACACAGCGTACTGACTTCTTTGGATTCAGGGTTGTAATAACTAAAATGACAAAACTAAGGTTAGTGTGTTCGGAACAGAATTTATGTGCATGGAACAACAATTTGGGGAATCCATTCCATCCTTCTCCTGTGTCTTCATGTATTTACCAATCAGCATCAGGCTTATACAGTTCTGACTGGTTCTTGGCTCTTTGAGATGTATTTTAAATATGAAGCTGGACTCTAAAATTAAATCAAAGCATGCATCATACAGTCTAAACTAATAAAATGCATGTTAGAGTTACTCTCACAAGCTTTGTTTCTCCTAATCTTGTCGCTCCTCTGCCTGTTTGTCCACTCAGCTATTAAAAGTGAAATCCTCATGACAATCCTAGAGGGAGGTTCAGGAATATGTGCCAGGAGGACTGGGACAGAGGAGAGGGACTAAATAAGGACAAAAATGAATGTTTTCCCACTGAGAATAAATTTTAGAGGAACACATGAGCTCTGGGATGCTGTGAATCACATTTTGCTTTCACTCACATTCACAACCGCCCTGAGCTTTATGATTCCTTTGATACTTTACATTACGTCGTTAAATAGTTAATGTGACAGTGATAGACAACATGAGGCTGCATCCAAGCTACAACGTTTGGCATAAAAAGCTCTTTGATTGACTTAAAGTTTAATAATTAGTGCGCTATGGTGCCTTTCTGATGATGCAAGCTTGTGTGGAGCATCCCCTGAAGCTAGCACAGCATTGTACCGCTATGCGGCACAATAAGTACTGAACGCTGAGCTGAGAGGAGTGTCGCCCTTCATCGCTACTGGAGACGTGCAAGTACAAGTTTTCAGTTTCTGGCTTTTCTTCTGTTCTTTCAAAACACAAACTAAATTAGACTGTTTGTGCTTAAATCTGCAGCAGCTCATGCAGATAAATGTGCATTTCTTTACTGATAAGGAAAATAAATAAAAGCACCAGTCTGGTATGCTTGTATACTCTTTATGAAAACAGCTTTCAGTAGATGTTAAGGGTAAATCTGCATTTGGCAACATTTCCTATAAGATAACATCCGTCTTAACAGCTTAAATCACACATTGGTGCTGTGAGGGAGATTAGCATTGAATTGTTTCTAATTGAGACCCTGCAGATCTGCCCAGTTTTACCCAAATTATGTTCTTGTGCTGTCACTGGTGGGAAAAGAGGGAGTCACAAATTAATATATAAGAGCAACACATAAATCCCTCTCCCAAGCAGCAGTGGGTGAGATTTACATTGAAGCAAAGATGGACACAGCAACCAACAATGTGTTGAGAAAACATGTTTTTCTCATCATCTCCACCCCCACCAACCACCACATTTGTGTCAGAGGTGTTTATGAGATTTCTTTTTAGCAATCGTTTATCTCTGGCTAATTCTTCTAATTTTCCTTCAAAATAAAATGCATCTCACTGTACAGAATGAAATGGAGGGTTAAATGCTCCAAAACCAGGCAGATCATTTAGAAATTAACAGTAAATTTTCAGCTCTTCTTAATGTTGACTTGAGGTGACGCACAGTAAGTATTGCATAGTGAGTCTCCAGCCTGGATTGAATCCTTGAACTAGGCAAAGATCTTGGTAATGAACTCCTGGAAACGTTTAGCGTACTGCTCCGGGTGGACGGTCGAGATTTCTGCTCCTGCCTGCAAAGCACACACAGACAGATTGTATGGGACATGACTGAGTGGAAGATGAAAGCAACCCTGTGCAGGATAGAGATGTAAAGACACCATATGCTAACCAATCCCTTTCGGGAACAACCCTCACCCCGTGTTTGACAGCCTTGGCAGCGTGAGCAGCTTTCTTCATGGTGTCGTACTGCGTCAGCACATCAATCAGACCCATGAAATACACCTCTCTCTGCGGTGCACCTACACGGGAGTGATTCACGGCATTTGGTGAGTGATATTGATCTGCACGTATGGTCTTCTGGCTGCCTAACATGTAGGTGTTTTACAGCATAGGGCTCCTATAA